>NC_137813.1:43229905-43589905 GCF_963921795.1 Nannobrachium achirus
TGAGCAGAGAAAATGAAGTGAATAAAACAATAAACTGAGACTTGGTCTTGTGGGATGAACACAATGATAGAACCTGTCTGCTAAGCACGCAGACACTGCCTCAAACATTTGAACGGGAGATATTCATATTTGGTGTGTTTTGCCACACCACCATAAACCAGTCTGATCACCATGGGACATAAAATACATCAAAAGGTCTCTGGGGCGTCTGTATCGCCACTGCCATACCAGGGAAGGCAAGCTTCCGCGTGCGTCACAGAAGGGGGCATTCGGCAGGCAGGGACCCCCACTACATATTGTATAAAATTGTGTTGCAGATTCACTGTCATCAGCCTATGTTTAATTCGTGTTAATTTGTTATTTATTCCAGACTTTTAACCACTTAAATCGCCAATACTTAATACTTAAAATTGACCTTTTACTCTGTACTTGGTCTAATCTTTTCTTTTTACCTCTACACCAAAGCTATTTGCCAAAAATAGCCGATCTACAAGCTCTCAACGCCTCGCGCTGCGAGGCTCCAGCACCAGCAGCGAATGAGATTATCTATGACCAAGAGACACCATTCAGCTACTTTCTTACCGCGTGCCTCTGTAGGAGGCAAACCATCCAGAAATGGGTTAGTGAGTTTGTTTTGTCTTGTCCTGCCATGTCTGTGTGTTCCGGGTTAATCTCCCAAAGCACTGTACCAATGAGCGCTAAACGTTAACGTCTCTGGAC
The DNA here is from genome assembly GCF_963921795.1 of Nannobrachium achirus. Taxonomy (NCBI): domain Eukaryota; kingdom Metazoa; phylum Chordata; class Actinopteri; order Myctophiformes; family Myctophidae; genus Nannobrachium; species Nannobrachium achirus. The sequence continues at coordinate 43,230,626 of NC_137813.1, forward strand.
CTTTTAGTGTGTGTTTAAAGTCACATTTGCATCCCTATTCTGTCTTCTCCCTTCTAGCACTAAAGCCGATAGTCTTTTTAGTATTATGTTTTTTTTTTGTATCATGAATAATGAATAATGAATAGCGGTGTGAGCCAACCTGCCAACAGTTTCTGTCACACTATCTAATAAGAAATGTATTTCCAACAGCTTCAGTGAAGACTTTCTGTCACGTTTGGTGAGAGCCAACGGGTAGCTACATGGTCACTGCAGTGTGTGTTTGAACTGTAATATCCCAGTGTAAAAGACGTCTTGAAGCTAGTATTTAGAGAAGTGGTCACATCACAACAACAATATATTTATGTGGAATACAGTACCGAAGACCTGACGTCACTTGTTCATCCCCTGGGTCGCTGAAGTTTTTCTCTAACATCTTAAAATCGTCTCATACTGTATAAGCATTGTACAAAAATAAACAAACAAACATGCGATATTGTCGGGTAGGTGGCTTTACGATAGTCAGTCAGTCATATTTGACACAGTCTGTTTCTGGCGAATATTTTACAAATTAGTAACATTAGTATTTTCTCGCCTTCAGTTGATTCTTCATATCCATATGAGTCAAACATCATTTGTTTATTTAACAGTTGACACGATATAAAAACGTCTATGTGAATTCAGAATGGGGTTATTGTGAGAAAGGTATGCCTTTAATTCTGAATAGTAAGGGTCCATTCGGTTCCACAATTGCTGAATACAGTTGCTCTTAATAATATTGCAATGTCTCTGTTATATGGGGAAGTCAATTCAAAGTGCCTTACATGAGGCATACAAAAATATTTAAAAGCATATTTAAGCAAAAAATAAAGAATACAATTCATAAAATGGAGGAAAAAAGGAAAAATGTACGCCAAAGTACAATTGTGTTTTACAGTACTTACTATCACTATGAGTAATATATTGTGTAGGAGCATTTATCCTTCTGTTCAGAAACAGCAACATAATATCTTTCATCTTTCTTTGTGCAGGAGAAGGTATAATCACTCTCATTTACCACGCATAGAGACACTATACAAAAGCTAACCTGTAACCTTCCAACAAACTGTTGAGGAGCACAAAAGGGTCACGACTTACCCATTAGCTAACACCATCAGCATAATTTCCTGGAAGGCGTACAATTCAACACCGGACCATATCCTCTGTAGTCATGATATAATAGACCTACTGTACAGAACGTATTAAATCAAAGCTCATCTTCAGTCCCATTAATGCAGAATTTTGTACATTTAGTGACGGTATCAATTCCTAAAAGGTTTAATACTTGTTCACCAGTCACTACAATCACCATATTTCATCAGTAACTAAAGCCTGATTTACTGTATACTACAATACCAAATACCGTAATAATGGTATTTATTTTGTATTTGGTAGACTTATTCCTAAACAGGCGATGAACGAATGCACAACCGGAAAATTAGTATAATATGTTGTGTTTTGATTACATGTGAAAACGGCTTCATTATCCCTAGTTGTCCTCCTTTAACATCGTTATTCAATTAAGCAGTGAGATTAGATGATTTGGAAGAGCAAACTGCATTGCGGTTTTCTGTGTCTCCTGTAATGTGAGGAATCTTAAACAGATGTTAATCCAGAAGAGTATGCCTCCAATACTGAGCACTGAGGAATGGATGGGAGCTGAGCTGGGTAGATACCCTCCACCAGCAAACCAAAAGGTTCTAACTATTTATTCACATGAACCCTAACGCAGGGACGTGCAGAGGATGTTAGAGAGGCAGGGGCTGAAATTGCTGCGACGCGTTGTGAGCTTGGAGGTCGGCTATTTTCGGTACTTCATAACACACTTAACTGAGCATAAAAAAGGCAATACTGGAGACGTGGTGTGGATTTTTGGACAGTGAGGGCAATTCCTTCAACATAAAATGCTGCATTCAAGTTCAGGAGAGTTTGAACAAGGCAATTCTCTTGAATGCTGCCTTCAGGTATGGCATGGAAAGAGGGCGTTTGCAATTCTTTCACCATAGTAAAAACTGCATTCATAGTCTAGAGTGGGCACTTTCTTGATGCCCTAGCGTGCCTATTCTGGGGTGATATTGGCAAAAACAGCAGATCTACATGCTCACAATGTCATGTTGCGACATGTTGTGAGCTTGTAGATTGGCTATTTTCAATGAAGAGATTTTGAGAGATTTGTTGAGTTTCATTGAACAAAAAAGATACCTTGAATGTTGGTGTAGAGGAGTCGGGTCAATGAATTATAGGGTTTAAGTGGTTAAAAGTCATTTCCTTTTTGAAAACTAAAAACGTGTTATGAGTTCTACAGCCCCTATAGCTGCCTTACACTGCATCCTCGAAAACTAATAAACCCTTTTGCAAATCCCGCCCCATTCTGCCCTGTTACTATGATGGGACATTAACCCTGGGCAGATTGTTTTTATAGTGGAAGTGGATGGGATTTTTTTTTCCCTTCATAGCCTCATTACAGCTATATAAAGTACCAAAGGAAAAACACCTAGGTGATATTAATAAAAAGGGAAGACAAAGGTACAGTAGTTACATTGCAAAACAGGGGGTTTACCCGAAAATATATGTTTTAATTTGTTTAATCCCAGTGGGACAGAATCCTCTTTGCAGATTATTTTATAGTGGTAGTGGATGGGATTTTTTTTCCCTTCATAGCCTCATTACAGCTATATAAAGTACCACAAAAAACACATCTACGTGATATTAATAAAAAGGGAAGAAAAAGGTACAGTAATTACATAGCAAAACAGTAGTTTTCCCCCGAAAAATAAATGTTTTAATTAGTTTAATCCTCTGGATCAGAGATAGAAAGAGAAGCGCATTGCATCTTGGGTACTAGGAAGAGGACAGAGAGAATGTTTCTCCTCACATAATAGGCTGGCTTTTCGTAATTCTGCCCATTTAAATTATATGTACCCAATCGTGACTCTTAGACCATTGATAAGGTACATGTGAACTAGTTTGTTGAAGCTTATTCGTTATGATGAGCGAGATCGCTTGACGCTTGCCGTCGCTATCACCGTACCGGCCGATCTCCGTGTCGCGCACTGCGGACAGTTGTTGAAAGCCACATTCAATATTCTCCACTGCACAAACTCCACCCCCGAGGGTGGAACGGTCTATTGTAAGTTATATCATTATATTACCTTGCCTTAGGCCTGTCAACATCACTTTGTACATACGTAGCTCTATTGGTCCAGAATTGTTCCTGTCTCATTTAAGCCATTATAACTGTGGGAAAACATGTCATTTTAGATTTTTGCATTGGCTATTAAAAATAGCAGATGTACAAGCTCACATTTCTTTACATTTATTTGTTGGGGGGTCCTTCCTTGGCCCAAAACAGTTTGAGAAATAATGATTTAGAAGGCATTTGTAGAATTTGTGACAGGTCTTACATAATGGGTTAAAATAAACAGTTATGTAGTATGTTACCCTACATTAGTGGTTCAGTGTGTGCCTTGGGATTGTGAAAAACACACTTTAGCAAATAATAAACTATACAAAAGTTATGAACTTTTGCTTATACACAGTAAATATCATGAAATAGGGGTAAACTGTGTGTGTGTGTGTGTGTGTGTGTGTGTGTGTGTGTGTGTGTGTGTGTGTGTGTGTGTGTGTGTGTGTGTGTGTGTGTGTGTGTGTGTGTGTGTGTGTGTGTGTGTGTGTGTGTGTGTGTGTTCAAGAAGTTCAATGTCATGGGGCGCCCGCTGGCCTGGTGGTCAAGGCGCATACCACATACTAGGCTATGATGCCTGCTGGCGTCGCCGGTTCGATTCTCGATCCGGACGACCTTTGCCACATGTCATTCCCCATCTCTCTCCCCATTTCTTGTAAGTCTACTGTCCTTTCAAATAAAGGCATAAAAAAGCCCAAAAACAAATCTTAAAAAAAAAAAAGTTCAATGTCACAATCGACAGATATTACAAGCACATTTTTTCATCAGAGGAAACTCCCTGTCAAACACATTCATTAGCACTTTGTTTTCAGAGAGCATAATCAGTCTCATCCTGTCCTGTGTGTACCTGGCACATCAATAGAGGCCACGTTTTCACAACTGATCTACAGTACCATTTCTACTGGCATTAAACAGACCTGATTAGCACTGTACTTGGTGCACTCTACAAGCTCACAACGTGTCCCGTTTGCAACACGTTCTGAACTTGTAGATTTTCTATTTTGGGGAGCATTCCACCCAGAATAGGGATGCTGGGATCAAGTGTTTTTGTCAAATATGTTTTATATCCAACAGATTATCAAGAGTTACAAAATTAACATGCTATCCGATTAACAATTTTCTGTTTCAGCAAAATCAAAGGAAATAGGAAAGAAGAGAGAGAAAGAAAAGAGCGAGAGAACAAACAAAATAATTTAAATAAAATACAAAATCAAACAACACCTGGGCTCAAGTGGTTAATAGAAAAAAATTGATCTATCTATATGCATGCTTTGCTTTCAACCATTGAAGCAACCATTGCAACAAACATCCCATCTAGCTGCCCCAACTCAAACCCTGGACATATTCACTGTATTCAAAACTCAGCAGGCCAAGCATTCACGCCAAACAGAAATGTAATACAGTTCTTCAATACGTACTGTATGGTCTCCCTTCACTGCTCGCTCCCTGCAAACCCACAGTCCTGCAAACCAATTGTGCCCCAGGACATCATGGATTTACAGTACTTACTTACTTATGAGCGTAGCTCTCCCCTTCGCTCACATGACTTTAGGGTGTAGTTTGGCATAGCTTACAACTTGCCTTAACTCCCATCTCAGCAGTCATTCTTCTTGCCTTGTCCAATCCCTGCAGTCTATTATTTATGTACTGCTACAGACTGATGTGGTACCACCCTGTGCTCTTACGTTCAGTCACATGTGCAGACAGCACACGCTGACGCACGCACACACACACGCACGCACGCACGCACGCACGCACGCACGCACACACACACACCTTATCCAATATTCTAGGTTGTATTTTTTTGTTAGACATTTATGATGTACACAGAATCCATTCTGTTATTTTCCCCCCCCCTCTTACTTCTCGTGCTTCCTTTTTGTTTTCTGTATAGACAGGTCTGTGTATTGTGCTTTATATATAGTGTGGGTTCGACTTAGATTTGTCAATAAAACCTGATGGTAAGATGTGGCTGGAGATTTGATTCAATTTGTGTCTGCTGAAAAACAACTTAAAGGAATATACTCCACTGTTTTTCAACCTTCAATCTCAATGTCTTTATTTGAACTGAACAGCCATTGAACTGCTACATACTCCTTGTTACAGGAACGTGGAGCTGAACACACCTCTTAAGAAAGATATCACTGTCCGGCAGAAACCTCGTATGTCCAAGTTTCAAATGTCTATGTTTTTTGTAAAGTAAAAGCCCTGCTTCATCTCACAAGACTGTCGCACGAAAATAGTGAGAATAGCCTCGCACCACAAGGCGCTGTGTGCTTGTAGATCGGCTATTTTCAGTATTTTAAATCTTTTTTAAATGATAAATACAAAACGAACAGTTTTGGACATACAAGGTTTCCACCCGACAACAACGATATGCTGCATTCTTGGTGGGAATACAGTTTAATTACCAGTCCTCTTCAAAAACAGAAGACAGAGCATATCAAAATACCCAGCTAATTTGTATGAACACATAAGCCCTGTAAATAGCAAAAAAAAACATTGTGAGCTTGTAGATCTGGTATTCACCTACTATATAATGATATGCCCAAAACAGGGATGCCAGGTTGAAAGTGGTTAAACAATGAAGAGGATTAGAGATTGTGACTGAATTTCAGTACTCCATTAGCATTGGAGAAGGATTTTCTTTCTTTCTTATTCCATGATAATTAATGGCCCACAGTGAAGATATACTATATTTCTTTCGATATTCCATATATTTCTAGCAAATTTCTCTTTTGGGTCTCTGGCTGAGAAATGTTGGGAGCCACCGGTGTAGACAACCACATACTTCCTCTGATACAAATGGAGGCTCCGGCCACTTCTTTTCACCTGACAGTGACAGGAGAAACATGGAGTCTCGCCCAGATCCCCTCCCCAATGGACACTTGGACAGGCACCCAGACCAACCAGTAGGAGGCGCTAGAACAACAACAAGGACAACAGCCTTGCCTGGCTTCAAACCCCGCAATAACTGCCAACTCGTTGTCGGTGGAAAGTCAAAAACCGTTCATGTTGTATTTATCAGTTTGAAAATGATTTAAAATAGTGAAAATAGACGATTTCGTAGATTTAAAAAATATATATTTTCACTAGTGTATTTGTGTGAGAGTTTTGTATGGTGAAACGGGGCTTTACTTTACGAAAGAATGTGCAAATGTGAAACTTGGTGATATGAGGTTTCTGCCCGACAGTGACAAACTGTGTGTTCTTTGGAGCAACTGGCCAAGTCAGAGGCACCACAGAGCAGTACTCTTTGAGGGGGTTCAATGGGGGTTCGATGCGGTCCCCAAATTCAGTTTAACCACTTTAACCATATTTAATACTTGGCTGATGTGAAAATAGGCAATATACAGATACTTCACAGACACAGTCTCGGTTTCCACTGTTATGCCGATGATACACAACTCTACCTCTCCTCCACAACCATCAATGCCATCACCCACACCTCCTGTCTGACTGACATCAAAACATGGATGCAATCAAACTTCCTAAAACTCAACTGCAAAAAATCCCGAAAACCTAATCATTGTCCCAGACTGTCTCACCCGCTCCACTCATGACATCTCCCTCAACACTGATGGCCCCAGCCGTTGTCACCCCCTCCACCCAAGTCCGCAACCGCATCCTGGACCCCACCCTAGCACTCCTTCCAGTCCCATGTCAACCAGATCACTAAAACTGCCTTTTTTCCACCTTCGTCCCAGTCTATCACACACTGCATGCCTTCATCACTTCCAGACTCGACTACTGCAATAGCCTCCTATACGGTGTCACTAGCAAGGTTCTCAAAAGAAAATACAGTATGTACAAAACTCTGGCGCTCCCCTGCTCACCAGAACCAGATATAGTCCTTCATGACCTCCACTGGCTCCCAGTCAAGCACAGAAAGATTTCAAAATAATAATCACCACCTATAAGGCCCAGGCTCCCCACTATACCTCTCTGAACAACTCCAACGCCACGTCCCCCTCCTGCTCCTTCAGGTTGGGTAATGCCAACCTATTGGCTGGACATTCCCAGGACAAAGAAACGCACCTAAGGCGAAGGGGCCTTCTTGGTGGCCGCACCCTCCCTCTGGAACTCACTCCCAGCTCACATAAAACCACACTCAAAACCCACCTTTCAGAGTGGCATTCACTACCTAATCATAATACTTTTACCTTTACTTCTATAACCTTTTAACCCATTTAGGCCTAGAATAATTGAATGCTTTAGATATAGAAAAATAGCAGATATACAAGCTCACAGCGTGGCACCGAGTGCCGCGCTGCGAGCTTGTAGATCTGCTATTTTTGAAAAAGTCGTGAAAATGTGTGCAAATCTTTGAATATATGTACTTTTAAAGCAAACGTTTGTAAAACTCAAATTTTGCTTCTGGGGGGTCTCTGGAACAAAATATTTTGAGATTGGGGTCTGTGGCCAAATAAATATCAGTTTGGGGGTCCATCACATGAAAAGGTTTGAGAACCACTGACATAGTAGTCTCTCAAGAACAGACTAACTGAGCTCCAGTTAAGTGAAAAGGAACTTTTCTTTGACGATGGCGAGCCAGATTGCTGACATAGAAACATAGGTTAAACCTTAGAAGGATTCAAAAGACACTTCGGGTCAAAATTCTAATTTTCACGATTTTTCAAAAATAGCAGATCTACGAGTGCCGCGCTGTGAGCTTGTAGATCTGCTATTTTTCAATAGTTAAAGCATAAAATAATGATACACAATAATGTGTCCCCGTTCTGAATCTATTTTTTTCCTAATAAAGTACTGTACTCTCAGAGCTCCTTTTTAGTTGTTATATAAATATATTGAGCATCTTGCTTGAAAGTCACTGGCTGTGTTTTAAATAACTCAGCCACTCCAGACAGTATTAAGTGCATCATACTGTCTCTACATTATACATCTAATGTGGCTGAACGGTATACATTTTTAATGGAGTGCTTATTAAAATAATGGTGTATTTGATTTCGCATGAGTTCTTTCAGTTCATTATGGTTCATGCCTTTTGCAAGAGGTAGCCATGAATATCATTATCATCGCGGCTCAACTGAGATACGTTTTCTTTTAGTTTTTGGCTACAATGATCAAACCGTGGGTTAAAACAAACTACTGCAATTAGGGCTGCAAATATAATCGGAGTGATTATTCTATCGATTACTTTTTTTGATTAATTGAATAATTGAGAAGTGGTGCCAGTCCATACTCTCGCATCTCATCATCATGATTACTTATTTTTTTTTATAATCAATTGAATTGATCAACTCTTGCATCCTTGAAAACAGTTTCCAAAGATAGCCGGATTAACTCAACTAGTTGTAGTTATTAATGTATTTGATGGATACGTTTTCATATCCGGGGAGAAGCCGTTAAAAACCTGTAGGAAGGAATTTTCCACTCAATTAATCCTCTGTCTGATTACACACACGATCATGTTTCACTTGTGCACATTCAAATCAAAAGGCAAAAGTAATTCACACAAGCAGGCTGAATGTTGTATGCAAAACCCTTGTTGATTTGCATGATTCATGTTAATATCCACACAGTGTAATTGTGTGTTGTTGGTTTTAGCATGAGGCACAAATGGAAGTACTGTAGGAAGAGTTCTGGAGCATATCCTTGCAATGTTGGTAAACATGTTTTACACCACATTATGACCAATGAGTTAACCACAAGGAGGACTAGCTCATTATGAATCGTGACTCCACTTTCACCTCAAAGAGTTTTAATTATTAAAAGAAGCTGATTCTTCATCTTCACACACACAAACACATGCATGTTGCAAGTACTTTTGAGCTTGCAGATTAGCTATTTTCCGTGGACGACACGGTGTGCAATCCAAATCCGAACATAAATCAAGTGTAAGTCAACCCAGGTTTTCCCAAATCTAGCCATCACAATGACAGCCTTCTCAGGGGGTGGGCAGTGTTTGCAGCATTATGGCCAATCGCAAACGTGTCCAATTCTACTGCCAGTAGAGCTGCATTATTTCACAAACAAAGAGCAAACTATTATTAGTATTAGACAAATATTAACAATTCAAACACATAATCTAGGCTAAAAGCAACACAGTCGCAGCTGCCAAATGAAGGAAAGCCAGCTGGCAAAAACAAAATCGCCAACTGTGTGAATGCGGAAGTTAATAAGCTTATAATATCACTGCCCCACCATTAGAGCACGAGAAAGTCTGACTAGAATTATTACATTTATTATGTATTCCGTTAAAATTAATGTGTTGCTTAGATGTATTCTAGTGGTAGTTTTAGCCGTATTCTTTCAGCTGCAACACAGGTGGTGTATAATTGAGTTTAAAAAAAATATATATAAAATAAATAAAGGCAGTAAGTAGGTTTACTTTCATACCTATTTTAGAAGTACAAGAAGTACAAGGCTTTAGTGTTCCAATCAGTCTCTGTTGTAGGGGGATATGGATATACAAAAGCACAAAGGAAATGGATTTGATATTGTTTGCAGACAACAGCTCATGGCTCAAGAAGCTTACACAGATAGCTCACTCCCTCCAACTACAATCCATACCTCTCACTTACAAATAAATTGTCAGTGAAAGCCAAAGGGTTTTGCAGAGTCTCTGAACGCTCTTGGCCTCCTAAGGGAGCACTCTCACAAGCCACCGATCTCTATGGGATCTTTTACGAATGGTGATGCCCAGTGTTGTTTTTGACAGCAAATTTTGATTTAGTTTTAGTCATAGTCTTTTGAATACATTGTAATTTAGTTTTAGTCATAATTTAGTCACCTTAAAAGTATTAGTTTTAGTCTAATTTTTGTCGACTAAATATCATAAGATTTTAGGCGACTAAATCTACAGTTGATTTAGTCAACTATAATGTATTTTGGCAGGCCTTGATAGCATTGTAATGACTAATTTTACACTTGGTTGTGTGCTGAAAATAGCAGATCTACAAGCTCACAACGCGTCGCAGCGCTACGCGTTGTGAGCTTGTAGATTGGCTATTTTCAGCACGCAACACCTTTAGAGCAACCAAACATAAATGACTCTCTTCTCCACTAGTCCCTCCCTAACGTTTTAGTCTAGTTTTTATTTTGTTGACGAAATTGTCAATATATTTAGTCTTAGTTTTAGTCATCACAGCTTAATTTTGATTTCGTTTTTATTTTGTTTTTGCCAGTGAAAAAAACGCAGTCGACAAACATTTTTCGTCATAGTTTTAGTCGACAAAATCAACACTGGTGATGCTATTTTCCAAGAGAATTGATTGGTCAGTTGGTGCTTTTAGTTTATGCATGCATAACCATAATTACCATGGCGAATCAAGTTCCCCAGTAATGGCCGATTCATCGTGCGTCAAAAATAGGTGACCTATAATACCGCACGTGTCGCTGATGCAATGCGTTATGAGCTTGTAGGTCGGCTATTAACCCCAGATCCTGCTTCATAGTAAATGCTTCTGTAGTCACATGAGGCCTTAAAGCCGCATTGTGCAAAACACAGCCCAATCCCTCTGGCACTCCATTCTTTGTTTATAAAAAGAACAAAAAAGAAGAAGAAAAATAAAGAAAAATACATCACACAGAATCCCACAGACTATGGCAGCCAAAGCAAGCCAACCATGGCATCTACTGTACCAAGCCAAGCAGTTTTGTTATCATGTGAATGAAGTGAATTGTAGGTAGTTTCAAAGAATCTAGCAAGTTAACTGGTTATTACTTTTTGCATGGATACAGCCAAAAGTGGAGAAGTCATTTTGTGCTGGAAAATATGCCATAACGTACCAGCGGGTGTGGGAGGGGGTGAGCTACACACTTTAAAACAGCGAGGGGGGGTGCCAAGGTGTTTGATCAAATCTGGCAGGAGCTCGGGGAGGGGAGCCTGGAGTCTTAAGACAGGGGCTCACAATACAGCACGTCGTATTCTGACGCGTTGTGAGCTTGTAAATTGACAATTTTCGCTATTTCTGAACACGTTTGAAAATGTTGGAAAGTTTTGAAGATGATATTGTTTGACATTAATGACATGCCCAAAATAGGGATGCCAGGTTGAAAGTGGTTGTCTGGCACTAATGTTAATAAAGATTATAGTGTATTTTTGGCATTGGCAGTCCCCGTTTTGAAAACCAGTATCAGGATGGGTTTAGTGTCGAGTGAGATTTTGATGCCTGACAAAAGGATGGAGAAAACAACTACTTTATGTGAACAGCCTCCACATATTGGTCGGTAGTGTATCTAATCTATGTGTCAATGAAAGCTACATACAGCACAGATTACTTTCAGGCCCTGCAGGTTTAATGTGCAGCTTGTGACAGGAACACACGTAGTCTAGTGGCCAAGTTGTCAAATCATCCCCAACATAACTGGTAATTATTCATGCTGCTTAAGAGTTTCATGCCAGACATTGGAATAATTTAATACACAAGTCTTCCTTTATTAAACGAGGAAGACATTGCTACGGGGGGAAAAACTGGGGGGAAAGAAATTAGTTTTTTACCCACCCTTCTCCTTATGGTAACCCAAGTTGTGATTAGACTTGAAATTGTTGTTTAACCAAAGATAAACAACAGCAAGCCAGTGATGTTTTGAACAGTTTGGGTGCAATTATTGGTAGAAACCCACTTAGGGAGAACATGTTATGCAGTATATGACTTTAACATTTAAAGGCAAAGGGCTGGCTATAATGTTGTACACTTTTATTATACTAATCTGCCTTTTCATTTTTCCAGACAAGATACAAATCAGTTCAGATGATTATGTTTTTGGTTAGATTACGGTAATATTTAGCAACTTAGTGCATCCATACTACTCCCCTGTTGATCCCAGACCAGATGTTCAATGTAAAAAAAAAAAGAAAGAAAAAAGTAGGCTACCCTTGGTGAATTTGCAGGTTCACCCAAAATACTTTCCAAAAACGAATATGTCTTTTTACAACTAAAGAGCTGTAAAAGCAAATACTTTTTGCATTTCACTGGTATGCTATATAGTCAACATAACCAACACTGTCATTTTGTCTTGACCTCAATAACATATTACTTATACTGTAGGTTAGCAGGCATTGCCCAACTTAACAAAGAAGTTGTTGTTTCAACTTATCGACTGCTAATAAGACTTTTATCAGCATGCCCTGTCTTCACATCATGTCACATTCAAACTCTCTCTAGCAGCATTTTTTTGGTCCTAGACATTCCTGTAGGCCAGTAGTTTTCAAACTATGTGTGCCCAAGACAGGCACACTAATGGGCAAGTCAAAATCTCAAGGCACACCTGTATTCATATATACTGTGTGTATGGTAATACAAGTTATATTTTATTTTGTTTGGGGGGAGGGTATGGAATTGGCCTCTGCATTGGGAAATGAGTGTGCACAAGGTACTCATATAGTAAAACAATTAAAACAAATCATAATTGTTAGTAGTATATCGTCGTTGTCGGGTGGAAACCTCGTATCTCCAAGTTTCAAATTTGTACATTCTTTCGCAAAGTAAAGCCCTGCTTCATCATACAAGGCCATTGCACAAAAGTAGTGAAAACAGACGATCTACAAGCACACAACGCCTCGCGATGCGAGGCGTTGTGTGCTTGTAGATCGTCTGTTTTCACTAGTTTAAATCATTTTTAAAATGATAAACACAAAACGAACGGTTTGGATATACTGTAGGCCTACAAGGTTTTCACCCGACAATGACGATATATTGGATTAATAATCTGTGGTTCATTTACAAAAATCCCAAGGCACACCTGGACTTGTCTTACGCCACACTAGTGTGCCAGGACGACACACCGTTGTGGGAACCACTGCTGCAGCCTGTGCCGCCGGTGGTGACAGAGAGCCCCGTCTCCCTGTCATTTAGCCTGACCGTGACAGAGAGCCACACGACTCTGGACTGCATGTGCATTCCCTCTATCTACACTCTATCTCTGCTGGAATGAGCTATGCTTGAAGGCACTGTGTGCAATTGGTGCTTCTGTGATAGAGGTACTGCTCAGGAGTCTCTGAATATCTGTCAGTCTGTGCCATAGTTATTCCTTTCAGCACTTTTAACCAAAGTACACTTGCTGCAAAAATGTACAAGGGCATCCAAAGAAGACCCGCGTCTAGCAGAGGTAGACCGCCTGCTCGACAAATGATGGGCTCATTACTGCCTTGTTTGGCCAATAACTATATTCGGAGAATATATTTTGTGTGTAGCTCTAAAATCCACCTGAGAGATGTCCAGCGCCAGTTATCAGTCTAAAACTAACGTCAATATTGCTGAAATGACACACGGCAGTTGTTGTGCTGGATCGCTGTAATTTCTGTCGCAATTAACAAAATCTGCCCCACATATGCTGAACAATAGCCTTTTTTCAAATATCTCCCTAAGGGCAATGCCTTAGAGGACAAAATAATTAACAGCTGTGCTGACTCTGCTTTTGTTTTTTTTTTAGTTTGAAAGATTGTTTTTTTTTTGCTGTTTTCATTCTCAGTGTCAAAAACATGTCCACTGAAAAACAACAGGAAATTGTAAACCTCAAATTTCTGAATTGTTTTTAAGATAATGATCTTGACACCGTATTCTGTCTCCTTGTTATCAGTAACCTGCAGCTGAATGGCGTTAGAGATAACCGAACTGAACCATCCACAAAAAAACATAGGATTAGCCATGTTTCCTTTTATTTCTTCCCCATAATGCAGTGCACAATAAACAGACTGATCTAAGGTTTAGATACAGCATGTATGAAATTGTTTGATGCCAAAGCATGAAAACAGCCTTATCATAAAAGATGCATACATGAGTCATAACTACCGTATGACACAGCCTATCATCGCTGTTGATACCATGAGTGTTGAGCGGAAACTTTGTATAGCCATAAACGTTGCTTTTCAGGAAATGGAAAAAAAGGAACTTGTGTTCCAATGGATCCAATGTAATTATTTAGTCACAAACTCTTGTTAATACTTTTAATTTGTTAACCCATTTAGGCCTAGAATTATTGAATGCTTTAACCAGTGAAAAATAGCAGATATACAAGCTCACAGCGCGGCACCGAGTGCCGCGCTGCAAGCTTGTAGATCTGCTATTTTTTTTTAAGTCGTGAAAATGTGTGCAAATCTTTAAATATATGAATTTTCTAAGCGAGCTTTTATAACTCAAATTTTACTTCTGGGGGTACCTGGAACTAAATATTTTGAGATGCGGGTCTGTGGCCAAATACATATCACATGAAAAAGTTTGAGAACCACTGACATAGTAGTATCTCAAGAACAGAATAACTGAGCTCCAGTTAAGTGAAAAGGACCTTTTCTTTGACGATGGCTGGCCAGATTGCTGACATAGAAACATAGGTTTTTCAAAAAATCTTATTAGGATTCAAAAGACACTTCGGGTCAAAATTCTAATTTTCACGATTTCTCAAAAATAGCAGATCTACAAGCTTGCAGCGCGGCACTCGGTGCCGCGCTGTGAGCTTGTATATCTGCTATTTTTCAATAGTTAAAGCATAAAATAATGATACACAATAATGTGTACCCATTATTAATTTTAAGAACAACGTTTCTGCCTGACAGCGCCAATATCATACATGTCTCTTTTATCTCTCTTTTATGTTTGAGGGACACAGTAGACATAAGGCTCTAACATCTATTACTCAGGGTTTCCTGCAGCACTTTACAGGCCAGGCGCCCCGCCCGGCCTGAAAACCCCCCCGCCCCCCCAAGGGTATGAAAAAAAAAAAAAAAAAAATTTTTTTTTTTTTTTTTTTTTTTCAAAAAAAATTTTTTTTCTCAAAAAAACTTTTTGGACCTCCAACAATGTACTAGGCATGATCGCGATCGCGAAATTGCATGTTTAACCCCCATACCAACCCTATCTTTCAAACATGGCAGCCATGTTTGTTTACATTTGAAGAAAACATAAGGGCTGGTATCTCCTGAATGCAGGAAATACTCAAGTAAAGTGCAAATACCTGAAAATCTCCTTTGTACAGTATAAGTACAGTACTTAAGTAAATCTACTTAGTTACTTTACACCAATGTTTCTTTTTTTTTACTGTGCTGTAGACTTCTATTTATATGGCACGAGTGCTGGTTGATTAACCTGGGGGAAAAAAACAAGTTACACTGTCCTGTGAAAAACGTAGTTATTCAATGTTGAATAAATGTGAATGATAGCATGTAGTTGTGTTTTCCGTCATCATGGGCACATTCATGTGTTTTTTATAGGGCAAAAATAAGAATTAATATAAAAAATTAAGTGAATTAATTACTCGAATTAATTAATTAATTATCAAAAAATTCCCCCCCTGGTCAAGACTTTTTCCTGCAGGAAACCCTGATTACATAATGATGAATTCATTCTGCTGTGCAGTGTCCTTCCATGCATTTATTGCATGTCATACTTTTATTTATTAACTTTTAAATAGTCCAAACTAAACAACGTTCCCTCTGAGCGGAGCCATTTCAAAGGTTGCAGAAAAGAGCCAGTGAAGCTATCACCAGAATACGGAGTAGTGTTTTGATATCTGACTTGATAGGTTGGTCTCGTCTTGTGAAATCTTGTGAATAAAAATCTGAAAGAAAGTGCCAGTCAGAGCAGTTAAATGTCATCTAAAATATAGCACAGATCAGGGTCTAAAAATTGTCTTTGCACCCAATTAAAGATAAATATGCCATGGCTTGATATGAGCAGAGTCGGGGTTACCAGGCCACTTCCATTTTGCAGCAATTAGTCTGCAGTAGAGTGGAGGTTTCAGTGACGGCCGGGTGAGCTGTGAAGCGATATCCACAGACCTGGCACATAGCATCAGAGTGTTGGAATCAAAGAGCATGGCCTTTTCTGCCTCAACCAGGGGCGTCACAAGGGGTAGGAAAGTGGGAATGAGTTACTGGGGCCCAAGGTGGAGCCGTGGAGGGGCCCTAATAACTTTATCTATTGAAAAATAGCAGATATTACAAGCTCACAGCGCGGCACCGAGTGCCGCGCTGCGAGCTTGTAGATCTGCTATTTTTGAAAAATTGTGAAAATGTGTGAAAGTCTTTGAATATATGTATTTTTTTAAGCGAACATTTCTAACTCAAATTTTGCTTCTGGGGGTCCCTGCTGGAACTAAATATTTTGAGATCGGGGTCCGTGGCCAAATATCATGGCCAAATATCATCTTGGGGGTCTTTGACATAGGTTTCTTGAACACATTGTCACGATTTTTCAAAAATAGCAGATCTACAAGCTCACAGCGCGGCACTCGGTGCCGCGCTGTGAGCTTGTATATTTTTCAATAGTTAACATTCATGGGGGGGGGGGGGTGGGGCCCGCAGTGAATCCTTGTACCCAGGGCCCAGAATTTGGTGTGACGCCCCTGGCCTCAACGATGGCCAACTTCTCAGCAGAGAGTACTTCTTACAGGCAGGGGTGAAGCGGCGACCTCAAGGTCACCTTCTCCCTCGCGTGTTGCCGTCCTTCATGGCCTGGAACACGTGCCCTTTATAAGCGGGGGAAAATCAAGAAATGACACACGCGACCTTTCGGCGGCTCTGGCATCATTGCCATCTGACCTGTAAGCCCCGTTATTCCACTCCCTTTGGTTCACACGCATCAACACAAACACAGTTCTTTCACAATTCTCTTGGAAGAATCAACATTTCCGGGGGCATATGTTTCATTATGCACGGTAATATCCTTGGTGTTAATTTAACACGGAGAGACTATGAATAGACCCAAATTGCCTGGGTCCATTTATACACTCTGGGAGATACTGAAGATTTTACTGTGTGGGCGAAGAGATGGGGTGCTGCTAGGGTGTCAATTAAGGTGCAACTGCATATTTTGTGAGCAAGCAGCTAATTTAGCACTGAAACATACACCCATTAAGAAGACAATGTTCTATGTGATACTGGGTTGACCAGAAAACATAATGCTTAGTTCCATTACTGGCAATTAAGGCTCCGTGTCGCTTGGTCGGTCCGTCCATCCACTTTGGTCCAACACACCATAGTTTCTCGAACAATACTGAAATACGCTGTTCTCTCCCCAGAGGATGAACCATGCTGATTTTGGTGATCCCATGGTCTTTCCTGTATCGCCACCACTATGCTAAAACCCTCCACTTGCACACAATATCCAGTACTAGTAGCTCAAACTGTAATGGGCCCATTGCCATAAAACCGCATGCTGACGGCATTCATGCTCCTTGGAGAATGATCTCTTGGTAACAACATGGCCTTTCCCCTAGCACCACCCTTAGGCCAAACGGCATTTTGTATCTTTTAAATGATGGTACCTAATTTTATTTCACTTTAAAACTTTTCCTCTTGCTTAAAAAGTATGAACGTACAATGGTCACTCCATTTTGGCACTATTAATACACATTTTAGTTCCCTTTTCTTATTTGTAGCCTCTCTAGTGAACTTGTGAGGCTCTAATGATGGTGATGTGGGTTGGTGTAGTTAGCAGAGCTGTTAGTCTGTCGAGGCTGCGCTTAGTTATTTTTATTACAGTTTAGTCAATATGCCGCACATGTACAGTAGTTTCTGTAACTGTAGAAGGTTAAAATTAATACATATTTACAATACATTAACTATTTACTAATAAAACATCTTGCTTAACTAGTTTACTTTAATATGGTCAAGCCATTACCAAAACTTTAGACAGATATTGTATTTTTATCGCATGAACTGAGCAGCAAATTAAAGCATTATAGCTATCCTCATAACTTCTTTAATGCTAAAGGGCAAACTCTTCAAATATTTTGCATTGCAGGGAAAAGTGCTCTACTGTAACTGTACATCATTATTTTATGTTGTCACTATATGTTATTATTTCAGCAGAAAGAAATACGTTCTAGCTTACAGTTACATTGAAATTCTCTAGCATCAATACAAACGATGGACTAAATATTTTATTTGCTCTTGCTGCCCAGAAATTGCATTGCTCTTTTATCCTTATTATAGTACTGTATGTGTTCGCTGAAAATGATGCTTATTCTGCTACAGCACAGTTGTCAGCTCCCAGCCGCCCAAACTAATTTCTTCACCTGGCAAACCAAACACTGGAATTTAAATGTGTGTGTGACTGTGTGTGTGTGTGTGTGTGTGTGTGTGTGTGTGTGTGTGTGTGTGTGTGTGTGTGTGTGTGTGTGTGTGTGTGTGCGCACGCGTGCATGCGTGCGTATGTGTGCGTGTGCGTGCGCGTGCACGTGTGCGTCAATGTGTGTGCAATGTGTTAAATATGCTAGAAAATGTGGTGTTTCTGAAAACGGCATTTCCACCTAGGCTATTCCCTCAGCATAATCTACCTTTTATGTCCACACTCCATAGCACGACAGCGTTGCTTGCCGACAAGAACTGATCTTTGGACTGCGGTAATTGGGTTTAACGGTGAAACATGAACAGCAGATTACATTATAATCTCCAACCTGAACAAACCGCATCTCCACGTTGTACCAAATGAGCGTCACTTTGACAGATTTGTTATCCGCTACGCGCTCTGCAAGCAGAGACCTCACTTCCCACACACACAGCCCACTTCCTGCCACGCTCCGCTCGGGTTCAACTGGTTAACTGCTCCATTCACAGTACTTAGAGCATGTTCACCATGAAAGAATCACAGATTGCTCCATGAAATATTAAGCTGGCATCGGATGATCCCATACCATGCATACGCTAACTGAGATGGCACTCTGGAGACAAAGAGAAACAGAAACAAACAATGCCATTAAATATGGATGTTTGTATTCTCTTCTGAAAACGGTGTATTTGACCATGTAATGGTGCGTTCGCACGGCGATCCAGAGAGACACAAAGAGAGAGGCTAGTGTTAACCACTTCAGCCTATACTTTGCAGGCGACCTTCGTCTGACATACCTGTATAGCGAAAGCCGGTCTACAATGCACGCAATGCATTGTGATGTGATGCGTTGTGAAGTTGTAGATCAGCTGTTCTAGCTATTTTTAAAAAATACATAAAGTTAAATTGTGGAAAAAAATCCGACTTGCCCAAAATAGGGATACCAGGGTTAATGTGGTTAAATGCAATAGAAACACCCTGTGAGAGGCTATATGGCTGTAATAAAACACAACATCATCTAAATATTGACTACAAACTGCAACACCAATAGCATCCAAGATTCCTGATCACTTGGCAGAAAATATAGTCATCAACACTATCGCAATATCATCTTTCTGCTATCAGTGAAAGTGACTTTCAGAACTCCTGCCACAATAAAAATGCTACATCACTGAGGTCAAAATTCCATTGTCTCTCTGAGAACAACTAAACAATTAATTACAATTGCTTTGCTTTGTTTTGTCTCTACTTAATAACAACTATCGCGCTCCTGCATATGGGAGAAAAGTCTAACATTGCCAAGAGTCCTCGTCGTTTAATACTATGCTGGGGGCCACCGAAGCATGACTTGAAAACTGTCTCAAGGTGGATTATCTCTTACCAGCTCAGCCTACAAATTACCATGAAGAATTACCAACTCCGTTCATGGAATAAAAATGCCAGTGCAGCCATCTTCATCATCCGCATTTTAATAGTAACATCCTGGAATGAGCTGCACAATCACTCACCGCTACAGTATATGGATATATCAACATCACAAGCATTCCCTATATGCTTGTTTGAGACGTTTGAAGGCTGTCTTCCACACCGCAATTTAATAGGCAATGGATGCGTGGATGCCCTGATCGAGCGTCGGGCTTAGGCTATAAATATTCCGACTTTCTTTTCATGTAGGCATCAAGGCAGACAGGAAACAATGGTGGTCGGATTTTGTGCCTCCTAATTTCATGATCAGCATCGCACAGCTCCGTGCATCACTGCTTTCATATAACTTGTTTCCCGGACAAAGTCAAAACTGTCTCCTTTCATCTCCAGCAGAGACACAACCCCACGTGCAACTCTGCTTTCCCAGACGCTGTCTGAAGTGCACAGCGAGCCGTGGGACTTATTTACTCCTCTCGTCCATCATCTACATGTCAAGACCACTTTGAAACTCTTATCACTTAATCTGAGTGAGGAGAAATGAAATGACGCTGTAGAATGAAAAATGTGCTCGATAATGACAGCCACGGCAGCCAGGATAAAAGGTGGATGACGGGTACACTCTGCACCGCGTGACACGACTCCAGTCGAATGTATCCAAATGTGTATATCGTAAATATTGTATATGTCCATTCTATACATCTTTTCAAAAGAAATTGGAAAAAATAAGAACAACTTGCCAAGCCTCTTATCTACCAAGGCCTACTGTAGGTGAGGGGCATGTTTTCACCTGCTCTGGGTGGTTACCATGGAAACAAAAAGAATGGCTCAGGACTTTCTCTTTATTGAGCAAGGATGGAGAAAACAAAATGCTAAGATTATGGCCATGAAAATGACAATACAAAAAGTCCTTGCCATATTGCATGGCATAGAATGCGCACATACTGTAGTTAGTTAGTGTTGTTGGTGTGCTATTTCTTGTGCATAATCAGGTCAAGCACCTTGGAACTATAATTTGGGAGGGTATGTGAAGCGGAGGTAGGGCATAAAAACACACACGACGATTGGGGGCAGGTTTTAGAGTTTGATTCTAATGGAAATAAGTTAAATGCTTATTTTTATAGTGTGGCATGAGAAAAATGAAGCCATCAAACAAAACTTGAAAGGCTTGAAAGAGCAAATATTGTGCAAATAATAATAAGAAAAAAAATCTCTCTTTCCAACTTAAAACTTCCTGGTTCTAAGGATTCAATTCCAGGGTTTCATATAACGTTGTCTCATTATAATTGAGACATTCTGGCTAACAGTACTTCAGCTGCCTGTTTATGGCACAAGCTGAAATGAAGGAAACATGATTATATTATCTTATAAGTCTAGATCAAATGAAAATAAGTTTAGATCACATCCCTGGTTAATCACCTACAGTACAGTACTGTTAACGATACATGAATAGTCTAGTCCCACCGGCCTATCCTGTTTCACTCAGAAATATGTGCAATACCGAAGTTAGGTTGCCTACTTGAAATGCCATTTCACTGGATTTTGATTATTTCCTGCCAATGGTTTTACTTTTCTAAACAATAGATGAGAAGAATAGCATTACAGCAGACAGCAGACAAATACATTAATTATTATTCCCATTGGTTGCAAAGAAATCTTTATGCAGTCTTTGTAGATAAGTAAACACAAGCCATGCTCCAATTAAGGTAAGTTAGCATGCAACTTGGCCTTGGTCAGGTTGTTTATTTATTTTTGTGTTGATTCTAATTATAAGATATATCTGAATTACAAGTAGGCTGAACACACTTTAACTCATGAATTTTTACAACAGTACAAGCGGATGCTTAGGATGATACTAACAGCACGCTCATGGTTCGGTTCAATATATGATGGCTTCTCAGAGGATAAATAGGAACATATGGTTCAATATTGTAATATTTATTTTTAGATATACTTACAAAGTAATCTCTTAAAATCTCTTAAAACAAATGTGTGCAACATAACTGTAGGAGGAACATATAGGGCAGTCCATATACTGTCTCCGACCACCAAACTTTTCTTCCGGTTCAACTACACCTACGGAAAGCTGCAGGAAAGCTGCACTTTCCGACGAAAGGTTTGGTGGTCTGCAACAGTACGGACAGCCCTTAAGAGTGAAAAGCTTATTGTGATATTTTGCTAGAGTTACTGTAACTGTAGTGTAAGGACTTTCCATCTAACTAACTCTATGGGATTTTCACACAGTAGACGCTTAGGCTACATGGCAAACTTCAAGTACCAGTTACTACTGAACATTGTCCATGTTCAACATCATATTGTCCATATTCAATAAATGTTACTGAATGTACCAGAATGGTTTTGCTAATGTGGCGGGCACGTAGAGTGCATGGTTATGTTGCGGCTATGTACTGTTCCACTGTTCTTACGGTGGCAAGTTTTCTTCAGTCAAGTCTGTAACTGACCATTTGTCTCTCTGTGGACAGCTAATCTCTGCCACTGTTGGATTGATTGACGTGAAACTGTGCACGCACACTCCCTGATGGTCAAGCAGAACCTCTGCCAAAAAATCATGAATTCAGCGTCCAATTGCTGTGAAACTTTGCACGCCCATTCCCAATAGAACAAGGAAGAAATGCCGCCCTACATTTTTCAAATGGGCCTCATGGTGGCGCTATAACGGCTAGGTTTCTCTGAGCAGTTTATCTTCACCACTGTGGATCCATCTGTGTGAAACTTTGCACGCACACTCCCTGGAGGCCAAGGAAGAACCTCTGGTTAAGATTGGCTCCAAAGTTTGCAGGAGTGGCCCGTTTTGAACACAATCCTTCAAATCATGAACAGAACTCCAGTCAACACACAGTGTCCGATTGCAGTGAAACTTTGCACGCACATTCAAATTGGCCAAGGCAGGTATGCCACTCTACATTTGTCATATCGTCCTCATGGTAGAGCTATAATAGGTAGATTCACGCTTTTGGCCTATACTGTAGCTATTGAACCATAATAAAAAGTATTTTTCCCTTTGATAGCTTGGATTATTATGCTACTGGCCTAATAAGCCACAGACATTTCCACCAGACAAGTCTTACGGCTTCTTGCCTTTTCTTTCTTTTCCCCCCCTTTTTTTTTTACTTTGCTTTGCAAGCCCACAATAAGATACCTGGCCTGGCGGATCGAGTCCTGCAAATTCTTTCTAGTTAATTCTTTTTCTGTTGTCTGAGAGTTGGTCAGGCAAAACAGGCTGTGAGCGTAATGATAATGGAGTGTTGGGTGCTTGTGAGATGTGTGGCTTATGGAGCTGGTTGACACAAGCTGGTAACAATTGTCTCCAGCAGCCCGACACAGACATTAAACTCCACCACCTCTACCGGTTACTGCAACGCTATATTGCTTTTTAAATGATGTCGAACAGAGCAAGCTTTCCAGGTGATTGTCTTTGTTTTGTTGGAGGTGGTCTCCCTACTCTTTTGTCAAGAAATGTCTTATGCCCAAATGCCCTGGTGTCAGGGAGGACAACTACTGGTTGACAATGTCAAACGGACCGAATTGGATATCATATCTGTGGTGAAAAAAGTACTTAAGTAAAAGTACCAGTAAGACGCGAAAAGCGACGTCGCGCCATGTCTTGGCCATCTGGCCAAAGGGATTTGGTTCCCCTGGCATCACAGGGATCTCCATATATGGCAATAAAAGGGATTTGGTTCCCCTGACATCACAGTGATTAGGCTATATATTGGCATTCAAAGATATGGGCTTAATATTGATGACGGGATCTCCATATATGGGCATAAAACGGATTTGGTTCCCCTGGCATCACAGGGATCTCTATATCTCCATATATGTCAATAAAAGGGATTTGGTTCCCATGACATCACAGTGATGACAGAGCATGATGACAGAGCATTAGAGTCAATCGGAGCGTGAGAGTCAATCAACAAATAAGACAAGCGTTACCCGTCCAGACGTCTGGACAGACACAGACAAGATGTGATGGTTCTGATAGTAAACTGCGACTTACAGTCGCAATCAATACTGCAATGTAGAGATACTCTGTTACAAGTTAACGACCGGAATTCAACATTTACTTCAATAAAAGTACAAAAGTGTTGGTATCAAAATGTGCTTGAAGTACCAAAAGTAAAAGTACTCATTATGCAGAATGTCCTATTTCAATGTTTCCCACGTTTTCAAACGTAACATATATATAAATCTTTTGAAAATAGCAGATCTACAAGCTCACAATGCGTGCCATCGCAAGGCATTGTGAGCTTGTAGATTGTCTATTTTCAAATGGCTGAAATGTATATAGGGATGAAGTTGTTAATGTTATGTTTTGTAATAATAATCAAGATCTACAAAGTAACTATACTGTAGTAACTAAGTTTCGAATAATTGTAGTGGAGTACAATATTTGGATCCAAAATGTAGTGGAGTAGACGTAAAAGTATTGGAAATTGCTATTACTCAAGTAAAGCACAAATAACTCAAAAGTGCTGTACTGTACTTGAGTAAATGTAGGCCTACTTAGTTACTTTACTCCACTGGATACTATGTGCCACCATCTTTATATAGCTTGGACATTGTGGCAATTGATAATGAATCTTAGCTTTAAAATGAAATGCTCCTAATATGCTCACTGGGATTTGTGGCTAATCAATGTGCTACTGTAGTGCTCTCTAGTGCAATATCATTTTGTTTACATAGTATGTGACTGTATCACAACTTTTAAGCACAATTCCAACTCCAAGATGAGTTTCAACACATATTTACTTTGCAGAATGTCAGCTCACCATTTCTGGTGCATGCCAGTCCTCAGGGAGCCCTGAACAATGTGAATGTCTATTAATCTTGTGACAGATCAGTTTCACAAGATTAATACTCTTTCCTGAAGTAATTCATAATACCTAGAAAGGGTTCACACACATATGTTTTTTTTACCCATCACAGTAGCATAGACATTTGAGAGAGAAGTGTTCATGAATTAAGTAATCAATAACTATTCTTTATTTATCAATAAAATACATCCAAAGATATGGAGGCCTGCATAGTTCATTGTATCCTAGTACAGCCTCTTGAGAAGGATGTCATTTAAAATCCGATGTTCTATTTCATATGTAAAAAATAAACCATTTAGACCTTGAACGCATTATTAAGCATTATTACTTTAACCATTATGTTATGCTTTAACTATTAAAAAAATTAGATATACAAGCTCTTTGAGAGCTTGTAGATCTGCTGTTTTTGAAAAATCGTGAAAATTAGTGCAAGTCTTTGATTATTTTGCCCCGATTCTATAAATGTCTTCTAAATCCTTCTTCTAAATCAGTGGTTCTCAAACTTTTTCTCGTCAGCGGACCCTCAAAATTACATGATTTACAAAAGATTTGCTAAAAATGTCATGATTTTTTTTTTTTAAGTAGCCGATCCACAAGCTTGCAGGGCGGCACTCGATGGCCTGCCCCTTTAGGACCTACTTTTTTACTAAATTTAGATCATATTCTTCATCTAGCCCATGGTCAACGGAGTGTTTGATGATGCACTCCAAGGCTTCTGGGGGAACATGCATCAAAATAAACAAAACCTATCCCGGACGGTCAGCCAGCCATATTTG
Organism: Nannobrachium achirus; assembly: GCF_963921795.1. NCBI lineage: Eukaryota > Metazoa > Chordata > Actinopteri > Myctophiformes > Myctophidae > Nannobrachium > Nannobrachium achirus. Next base: position 43,255,869 of record NC_137813.1, read on the forward strand.
CCTACCCCGCCCTTGAATTCAACATGCAAATAGTTTTGCATGATCAAAGGACAGATGTCCTAAGGAATTGGTGTTTATTGCTCAGCTCCTGGGGATAGATAAATATATATTTTTTTAAAAGCACCCACTGATAAAAGGCTGTAAACATCAATCATTTCCAAATGCAAAATCTGGAAACGATGGCGTACAACTGGGCTCTGTAGTGCCCATTAATCCTTTAAAAGCCACCAAATTCAAAGGATTTAGGGGAATAATGCTACACTTGACCACTTTGATACACAGTAAACTCCTCAGTGTTCATTTATCCATTTGTAACTCAGACAGTGTACAGATGGGAACCAACTGGACCCATTTGTACACATTCTGAATTGCATTAGCAATTTTACTGTGCTGCTTCGGCACAGCAGTGTAGCCAACATAAATGGCTTTTACATTTAAATCACACTGCTTCCCAGATTGGAACATGGTGTGTGGACTTGTACTGTATAGTGCTTCACTCTGCAAGATAGCCTATTGTATTGTAGTCCTACACCCTGCAGACGCATATTGTAGTCCTACTCTCCACAGACATTGTATTGTATAGTGCTACACTCAGTAGATGTATTGTAGTCGTACTCTGCAGAAAGGCGGGCGAACCATGTATGACCACATCACTCTCTCACACTGTCTAGTCATCTATCTATCCATCCATCTATCTATTCATCTATCTATCCATCCATCTATCTATTCATCTATCTATCTATCCATCCATCCACCCATCCATCAACACTGAGAAGTGGGTGACTGCTTCTGTAAGGACTGCCTGTAGACCAATGCACTCCGCCACGCACACACGCACGCACGCACGCAGGCGCGCACACGTGCGCGAGTGTTCCAACAGGCTATTTGTTCTTAAAGTGGTTTGTTGCTATAGTATTGGCTGTAGGGAAAGAACAGTAGTCCAGGCAGGTAATGTTGCACCTGTGTGATTGCAATTAGGTTGCATCTGTGTGATTGGGGCTGTTTTTGCATGAGTTCTAAAAGTTAAACAAATGAACATATTAATTCATTCGTTCATTGTTTTATTAATTAAAGGTAATGTTACACTGTGTTACATGTTATTCATTGTTTTATCAATAAAATGTAATTTCACGCTGTTATGTGTGCTAAAAACATGGTAATGAGATGAGAAAAATGCTATTTCATTAAATAAAAGAAGAACATAACATGTATACATATATATATGTGTGTGTGTGTGTGTGTGTGTGTGTGTGTGTGTGTGTGTGTGTGTGTGTGTGTGTGTGTGTGTGTGTGTGTGTGTGTGTGTGTGTGTGTGTGTGTGTGGCCGCAACGCTGCTAAATCTAAAACATGCTGTAGGGCCTAAATAAATGTATTTTATTACATAAATTCGACACAGTTTAAAAACTGTCCTTATATTAACCATAAAAACCAAAGCTGTCCACCAATGATATTGTATACTACACTGTGCAGTATATTGTGCAGCAACACAACCGGTGGAGACCAGAGACCGCGCGATGTTCAGTTCAATACAAAGCGGAGCGCCATAAGCTATCATTATTTTATTTGAGGAATGGAGTATAGGCAATAATTACTATTACGCCAAATGACAGCCACACATACAGACTAATTCAGTGTGTTCAGTGGGTGTCCTCGAACCAAACGAGGTATGACTAAATGTGTCCCTGGAAATGTGAAGCCGAGTTTGGTCGAGCAAACAAAGAAGGCATGGCATCCTCTAGCGCGTTCTGCACAACACAGGGGGGCCACGCGGTTTCCATGCCAGCTACACAGAAACAGCAATCAGCGAAGAAACAGGCGAGAGGGGAAAAAATCTATGATGTTTAAGCATGCTGTGACTACGACAACGGCCAGCCTAAATAAGCTGTGTGCCCGCTCAGGCATGTGTGCTCAGCTTCAAAACGGACATTTCCTTTTTGAAGGTAATCAAACATACGGAAGGTGTATTAGAGAAGAATGCTATCATACAGCTCCATGTCAGTCATCTGAGCTTTAGTCACAGGGTTTGAGAAGCACACACACGGTGGGATTTTTCCAGTTTTCCCACACCGCATCTCTCCATGTGTCGTATCTGCTGTACACTTCTTTGTGACAATGAAAGACTGTAAAAATAGACGATGATCAAAGGTGCAACAGGGACCGCTGAGAAGAAAGAGAGTTAAAAAAAAAAGAATGAATTCATCAGCTGTGAGAGAAAGTGGGTCTGTTCACCTCTGTCTGAAAGCGTTGTATGAAACGGAGAAGCTGCTCCTCACTCATCTCCTCTGAGAGCCCAGGTGCTCAACATCACCTGAGGTCACTAACACTCTTCCCCAGATGAGCCTCCATGTTCTCTGCCCGGCATTATCAATGTTTAAAAGCTCGATCAAGATGGAGACGGGGCAGAGCCAGAGGTACTCACATCAAATTAAAAAAGCAGGGAAGTGAAAAGGCAGCAATGAAAATGAAACAGGGTGAAATAGGTAAGGCAGAGAGGGAGGGGGGGGGGGGGGGGCTGAGGTGGGGGGGTTGGCTTTTTCTTTTCCTTCACTTTCCTATCAGTACATTCTACAGCTTATGACTATAAATCCTAAAGTAGGTCATTCGTTTTGGACACTTTGTGTCTGAAAAAAAAATACACAAATCCGCAGCATCCCCTCTCTCTAGTTAAAAGCAGAGAATGACACAATGATGAAAAAATGATGGGAAACAGAATACAGACGAATAGCAATTAAATCATGGGATTCTTGTTCTGAGAGCTTATGAATAAGATAAACCCAGACATTAAGGGCTAATTTGATTCTAAGATCAATTTAGCCAACAAGACTACCGCCTCGCAGTGTACAGCAGTTATAATTAAATCCAGTCGCTAAATATGGTGAGGCTCTAATTTCTCCCTAAAGCAACTGGATGAAGAAAAGGCATTTCTGTCTTTTGTTTTCAGAGATTTAGCAAGAACATGGTTTGTGGGCTATAGCTCAGCTTTGATGGGTGGTACAGAAGCTATGGTCGTTTGGAGTGAGCACAGTAAAATCCTCAGTGTTATTTTTAACTCTGACAGTTAAATTAATACTGAGAATTTTGCTGTATGTGGTTTAAGCAAGGAAGATATGTGGCAGCCTGTGGCGTACAGTAAATTAGAACAATCACAGCCATCATTTGAGCGTTTCCTGGGTAGGAAAAGCCTTTCTCTGGAAGCTTCAAGTCATTATAAACGACTAAGGCGACTAGGCGTTCCTGGTGGCAACTGGCAAGCAGCAGGCATGTAAATCTAAGTCCTTCTGAATTAAAAGACCAGTGCTCCAAAATAGAGTCTGGTATGTTGTTGAGAGGGTTGAAACTGAGTGCTGTATCTTCTCTGTGAGAGAGGCTGGAGCATACAGCAGCTCTTTCCTCAACAGCTTCACTGTAGTACACTGGTTAAAGGACAATCTGTGCTTCTCTTCAAATGAAATGTTCTCAACATTGTTTTAATCCGTCATGAAAACTGGATTATGTCTGCCTTCAACAGTCTTTTACTAATTCAGGGCTGTTGGCGGCGGCGCCTCGGCACAAGCCGCATTTTACTGTCCTAAAAATAGTGAAAACAGCATTGGCCACCACGCCTCCAGGTCTTAAGTTAAGACATAAGACCTGGTAATTAAACGTGCATAATGGGGTACTATTAACTAGAGTACTATTAATTACAGCTTATATTATGATGTCAATAACACTGTATATTAAAGATAAAGGTTATTTTCATGAATACAGATTGGGTCCTAGGTTAAGCAAGACATTCTTTTTCTTATTTATTTTTCAGCAACTTATGCTTTATTTCAGATCAGCCAGTGTAGATAGACAGGAAGGAACCCAAGGGCAAAGAGAGAGAAGAGACTGGGGACAGGACAGGGGAGGCAAGACACGGGTTGGATTCGAACTTGCATCCTCGCTCACATAGGAGCATTATGGTCTGTGCACTAACTGGCTGAGCCAGCAGGCAGCTGAGATGTGTTGTTTTTCAGCAATTCCTTGACATTTGCTATATGCTGTGTTACCAACATTTCCATACTCGCCCGCCATTGCTGCTGTGAAGCACTCATCCAGGCATTTATGGCTGTGTTTTGAAAAGGAGTTTATGCTAAGTGTTCGTATTTCACTGGACATGAATATTGGAGTGTGTCACGAAGCCCTGCCTCATTAAAGGTGATATCATTAGACTGAAGACTCCGCTGCGTGACAACACCGCCTGAAATGTGGCATCCTTGAAAAATCTGCATCACAAAACAAATCCTTTATATCAGCCAGCTCTAGGAGTGCATCATGTATATTTCACGTCGCCATTGTTAGCCATGTCACATTCTCGTGCATACGCTCAGGGGTGTCGCACCGAATTCTGGGCCCTGGGTACAAGGATTCACTGCGGGCCCCATACCAATTATTTTGTGCTTTAACTATTGAAAAATAGCAGATATACAAGCTCACAGCGCGGCACCGAGTGCCGCCCTGCGAGCTTGTAGATCTGCTATTTTTGAAAAATCGTGAAAAGTCTTTGCATATTTCAAATCCTTCTAAGGTTTTTTGAAAAACCTATGTTTCTATGTGAGTGGTGCTCAAACCCTTTCATGTGAAGGACCCCCAAAATGATATGTACTGTATTTGGCCATGGACCCCATCTCAAAATATTTCGTTCCAGGGACCCCCCAGAAGCAAAATTTGAGTTACAAATGTTTGCTTGAAAAAAATACATATTTTCAAAGATTTGCACACATTTTCATGACTTAAAAAATAGCAAATCTACAAGCTTGCACCGCACTGTGAGCTTGTATATGTGCTATTTTTCAATAGTTAAAGTATAAAATAATGAAGGCCCCTCCACCTTGGGCCCTAGTAACTCAGTCCCACTTTTCCCCCCCTTGTGACGCCCCTGCACTGTGAGCTGCACCCACTGAGTTGTAAACGAGATGAGGCGAGTCCTGTGGAGAGGACGCTGCACAAGCTGTCCTCTATTGTTTGCCCCTGACCTTTTAATGATCCAGTCATCAACCCAGGATAGCACCTACGCCTAGAAACGCAACTCAAGCCAGCTTCTGACGAGGGAAGATGTGAACGCTTCAGACTATAGAGCAGTACGTGGTTCCTAAACACTGGATCGGGACCCATTTGTGGGTATACAGATTTTTTATGGCTTCCTTAATTTCTACATTTTGTTTTGAATTTTTTACTATTTCAAAACATTTCCAAAAGAAATCCCCAAAAAAGCTAAGATATCCATGATTTCACAAGTAGTTGTATTAATAATAAAATAAATCTAAGAAAAATTAGAAAAAAAACTTTTAAGAAGTAGTGAAAATAGCCGATCTACAAGCTCACAATCTGCTGTATAATTTCTCTTTTGGGTCACGGGGCTAACTGCTATAGAGTACAGAAACTAATTTCATACCAGCTTGCATGAAAAGCTGACAATGAAATTCCTCAGACATTATGGGTGATGGCTGGCGTCTGTCTTTTTTTAATTACCTGGGAAACGGCAAGCCAAACAGTATACACTCAAGATTCTTTGATGGTTTGAAGAGATACTTATAGGTGAAACTGTCGAACATTGCTAACCCCTTTTCAAACTGGCTCATAGATTTCCCACTAATCCGGTTGGGAGTAGGAGACTGGATGGATAAACACTGAAGACAACTCAGAGAGCAAACAAGTTCAGCTGCTGCTCCAAGTACTGTACTGTACTGTATGTCCTAAAGCAAACACCCCCATCCCAGCATGTGAGATGCTCCTAAATTGTCATCTTGGAATAGTCAATGATGGTGCCAGTGATTTTAGCCCCGCCTGGAGGGGAAGCTACAGTAGACATGGTTTTATTTATTTATTGGGCTGTTTTAGTTGTAAGAGGATAGAGTACATCTTTACAGAAGACTCTTCTCATAATAGCTAGAAACTCTCCAATGAATAAGCCTGGTTATGTTCCTTGTTTTTTTGTGGGGGGGTTTTTCCAAGGGAAATACTGTGTTCCGCCATGTAAGCAATATGCCCCGGGTGAAAAGGCGCTAAAAGCTAAAGCCTGCTCAAAGCTTGTGTGTTATCCACAGTATACTTAATGGCATGAAAACATCTAAGGCCATAGCAGATGTCTCTTTAAGGTGTGTGTGTGTGTGTGTGTGTGTGTGTGTGTGTGTGTGTGTGTGTGTGTGTGTGTGTGTGTGTGTGTGTGTGTGTGTGTGTGTGTGTGTGTGCTGGTAATGGTGGAGTGTCTCCAGTGATACGGGCTAAAATGATTAAAGAGGTCACTGGCTCTGAATGGCTTTTAAGATTTTCACTATCCCATCCGCTCTTGATCAGTGTGCTTTGAAGGGGCAAGTCCACTGAAATTCACTCATGTGTTGTTATTGCTGCGGGAAATAGACTAAAAAGGGAATGTGGGAGTATGTGAATTGTGAATACTGTATGTCACAGTCATGACATGACATATCATGACGTGATGATAATAAAATATAAATACAAAATAAATGTCTCTTGGCTTGAATATGTCTAGTTCTGTGCTTAATTCCCAAACTTTTGTTGGCTTTTTGTTTCATGTTAGTAGTTTGAGGTATACGTTCTGAATGTTAAGGAAAATTACTTGCTACACATTCCTACATCCCCCATTATATAACTCTTATCACCTGATACCTGCATTATCATCCCTTAGTATGGGTCTGTTATCACCGTTGTCATCCCTTAGCTTAGGCTCAGTAGTCTGACTACTGGCTTCCAGGAGCTGGTAGACCCGTTATCACCCTTAGTCTTGTCATTGCAATGCGCATACACCAACACACGTTCAAGGGAATAAAAAAAAGTCCTACCCACGGTGGGATTCGAGACTACCAGGTTGGCAATTCTAGCCATGCGCTCTTACCTAGGACGCTACTGAGATGGAGGCGCCGCCCCCAACTTTTCTGTTTTATTGACCAAACCGCGTCGGAGGCACGCCGTCTTAGGCGACGATGAACCCCGCGAGGCCCCGCTAGTCGCCAGGCCGAGCGGTGTGAACGTTGCCTAAGCCGACTCAACACCGTTACCGAGTTATGTGCCGCTATGGACAGAATAGTAAATATTAAGCCCCCCTAATTCGCATGGTCAAAGTGAAAAGCATGCAAAAAATCGAACCTCTGTTCGAAGTGGAGCTGTGTGTGTGTGTGTGTGTGTGTGTGTGTGTGTGTGTGTGTGTGTGTGTGTGTGTGTGTGTGTGTGTGTGTGTGTGCAACAGCGCCCCTCCCTTAACATGTGTGGTCAGAAAAGGTTACTGCAGGCTACAGACACGGAGACAGACATACCCACACACACGGCCACGTATAGGGAGCTCCACATAGCTCCAAAAAAGCTCAATCAGTATTAGCAGGTAATCCAACGGCCCGGGTTAGATTCCCGCTGAGGGAACAACCAGTAAATTATTCCTCTGAACGTGTGTTAGCGGTTAGTGCATGAGCATTGCAATGACAAGACCAAGGATGATAACGGGTCTACCAGCTCCTGTAGCCGGTAGTCAGACTACTGAGCTTTAGCTAAGGGATGACAACGGTGATAACAGACCCATACTAAGGAATGACAACGGGGACATCGGCTGCTCTTATAGGTGTGGTTAAAGGTTTCTTAAACATTGTGATGTGAAAGAAAAACACTCCCCAAAACCTCGGGCGAACTTCTTTCCTAGGCCATTTCCAATACAGATCCTGTTGGGTCATAATTTGGCTCAACATTTGGTCCCATTTATTCACATATTGTCCAATATTTACTGTTTAAATCAGGCTTACAAACACTGATATCAATACGAAAAATACACGTCACTCTGGGAATTACATGTTTTCCTTCTGCATATTGTGTCAGTTGATTTTGATATTAGACTGTCAAACAGTAAACAAGAAAGACATTGCTATAAATGAAATGGACATTGCTCAGTTCCATTAATGGATTATGTTCAGGATTAATCTGTCACAAAGTGACATGTTTTTATAGACTTCACAACACTGTGAGAAGTAGAATGTAATTTCCTTGTATTAAAACAGAATTAATGTATCTAGCCTTCATGTAATGATAGTGATAAAGTACATTGAGAACACTTATTCTGTAAAGCATTTAAAAATGTCCAGAGTAATGCCCTTTAACGCTATGGCAAAGTGCAGTATTTCTAGTGTGATGATAGTGATCTCTTAAAAGTTGACAATAAACCGTCAGCTGCTGTCACCCAATTGTAAAGATGAAAACAATCTAAATGATATGCAATGGCCACATCACAGTCATCAGACCTCAACCACCAGTTAATGCAATGTTTAGTCAGGTCCCTTATCTATTTTTGTTGGATTTTTGTGAAGATTTGTAAAACTATACATTTTTGGAAAGGTTATTGTCCAAGGAATCAGAAAATCAATGTTTCCATTTGCCCATGTGTGTTTATGGCGGCCATATTGGAATTTACAATATGGCCACCATAAAATTACTTTTTGTAATATCTCGGCCTCTAAATAAGCTGGAACATTGATTTCAACTGCTAAACCTACATTTTCAGGGTCAAGGAATCCAATGGTGGTAGTTATAAATCTCAAATAATTACAAAATAACCCTTAGATGCATGACTGAGTCCATAACGGCCTGGTGTGATTGTTTTCTTATTAGTTTCACCAAGTAATTTTGTCAGATTATTTTGAAGATTTACCAAAACTATAATTTTTTTGGAAAGATTATTATCTAAGGAATCAGAAAATCAATGTTTCCATTTGCCCAGAGGTGTTTATGGCGGCCATATTGGAATATGTTTTGTCATATCTTGGCTTCTAAATAAGACGGAACATTGATTTTAATGGCTAAACCTACTGTATATTTTCAGGGTCAAGGAATCAAATGGTCCAATTAATTATCATTTCATTTTTGTATCATCCCATTGAAATACATAATCCACCATATGAGTAAAAGACCGACACAGCCCAGGCAGTAAGTCAGACACCAACTCAGAGTTCTTTTATATTTAACTGTGAACTTTAAATGTTTGTGTAACCATCTTAAACATCATGACATGTGTAAAATCATAGACAGTCTCTATGCATCATCATAATCATTACTAGTAAGATGCCTCAGGGCGACATGCGACCTTGCCCTAAAGGCCAATTCTTGGCTATCTGGCCAGTGATGTATATCGGACCAGTTACCCAATCTCAACAGTGCCTGTTGAAATTGGCAGAACATGCCCATACTGTATATGGGCATTGCCAGATTCATGAAGCCAGGAGTGTGATGTCAGAGCAGCAAACCCATTCTGTTAAGAATGGTTCCCCTACATCACAGTGACATCAGAGCATGATGATACTGACTGACTGAAGGAAGCACTGACACAGAGGGAGACAAGCTGCAACATTTCTCATGGTATACTGCGACCTTCGGTCGCAACAACAATCATCACTTTTGTGCATCAGAGCTTGGGAATCATCATCGTTCTGGAACTGGCTGCTGCAATGACACATGTCAATACAGGCTTAGCTTTGTAGGAACATCTGCTAGAAGAACAGTCAGATTTACACTTGCATTGGACCATCTCAAGGATGGCCTTTGGGTCTGGGAGGACTTCTGTGGTCGTTGGTTTCAGCATGCCTATAAAGTGTTTGAAGTACCCATTTTGCAGGGGATCCAGCTGTGGATCCTTCAGAGCAATGGCTGCTTGTGTCCATGCCCTTGTTTAGACATGGACTCTCATGATTGTGCTGCTTCAGAGCTCCAGATGTTGGAGGGAGCTTGTCACTTTCTGCTCTATGTTTGCAGAACAGTATGCCATCGCAGTTCAGGAATGGTCTTGATGTTGTTTCTCTTGGATGAGTAAGCTGCACATACAAGGACTCCAGTGTTGACAGCATTCCTTCTGTCACTTTTGCTTCATCCAAAAGCATCTATAGAGCATTGATAACGTCTTCATCTGTTTTGAGCTAGATCTGGGCATTAGGTTGGTTTTCCTTCTTTGTGGTTATTTTCTTCAAAGACCAGGTCTAAATGTATCTAGAAGCAGATGTGATGATCAGCTGTTGTACTCTAGAGTTTTGGCAGCAAGATAGTCAGATCAGCCTTAGTCTGACACCAACCTCAGACACATAACACATTATGTGTTTGATGTTGGTGTCATCTCTGACTTGATACTTAATAGAAGCTTCTACTTGTCTTTGTTTATCTCTGGTTGCACTCTTCAGAGAATCTTTTGTCATAATCTTGTGTTAGTTGCATCAGTCTGTCATTGAAGAAGCCACTCAGATCCTTGACTGTCACTACAGTCACAGTGTTTTTGCTCAGCTTCTGCACAAGCACCATGCCATCCACTAGTGCTGTCTAATGACTGTAAACCCTGTATCTGTTGCATCTTGGTGGGTAGAATCTCCAGCTTGAGGTGGCTGGTCTTCATGGGGCATATCTTCTCTTGTCACACAGGTGAAATCTCGCTTTTTCGAACGCACATCATTTCGACAACAGAGCGTCGGCAGGTATCGCTACTCACCCCACGGAGGTTAGGGTTAGGTTGTTGAAAAGATGACTTGTAGAAATAGTGACACGCTCCCTGTCACACAGGGAGGTTCTCCTGTATAGGCAAGGCAACCTAGCTGCAGAGTCTACCTTGGGAGCATGTCGCTGTTTCTACTTGTCATCTTTTCGACAACCAAACCTAACCCAACCCCTAACCTCCGTGGGGTGAGGCGCTTCGTTGTCGAAATGTTGCGTTGTCGAAAGAGCGAGATTTCCCTGTCTACCTCAAAACAGATGAAGATGTTAACAATGCTCTGCAGACTGATGAAGCTGAAATTATGGAAGAAATGCTGTCAACGCTGGAGTCCTTTGTATATGCATCAACATCAAGACAATCCCTGCAATGCCATGGCATCTGTTCTGCAAACACCTGGAGCTCTGAAGCAGAGCATCTTCAGGGTCCATGTCCAAACAAGGGCATGGACACAAGCAGCCATTGCACTGAAGGATCCACAGCTGGATCCCCTGCAAAATGGGTATTTCAAACACTTGAGAGGCATGCTGAACGACCACAGAGGTCCTCCCAGCCCCAAAGGCCATCCTTGAGATGGTCCAATACAAGTGTAAATCTGAAGTGATGAAAATGATTATGATGCTAAAAACTGTATATGATTACACATGGCATGATGTTCAAAATGGTTACACAAACATCCAAAGTTCACTACTAAAATACATCTCAATAAAAATAACTCAAGAGTTATCTGACTGACTGCCTGCCTGAGCTGTGCCATTTTTTACCCATATGGTGGATTATGCATTTCAATGGGATGTTACAAAATAATGAATGATAACTTGAACCATTGGATTCCTTGACCCTGAAACTGTAGGTTTAGCCATTGAAATCAATGTTCCATGTTATTTAAGTCAAGATATTACAAAATATAAATTTTACAGCGGCAATTTTGTCAATTCCAATATGGCCGCCGCAGACATCTGGGCAAATGGGAAAAATGTATTTTCTGATTCCTTAGACAATATCCTTTCCAAAAATGTATTGTTTTGCAAATCTTCAGAAATAATAATAATATTAATAATAATAATGCAAGAAAACAACCACGCCAGGCCGTTTCGGACCCAGTCATGCATCTAAGGGTTAATGTTGTAATTATTTGAGCTTTATAACTACCACCATTGGATTCCTTGACCCTGAAAATGTAGGTTTAGCAGTTAAAATCAATGTTCCAGCTTATTTAGAGGCTGAGATATTACAAAACGTAATTTTATGGTGGCCATTTTGTAACTTCCAATATGGCCACCATAAACACATCTGGGCAAATGGAAACATTGATTTTCTGATTCCTTAGACAATAACCTTTCCAAAAATGTATAGTTTTGCAAATCTTCACAAAAATCCAACAAAAGTATAAATCAAAGCATAAGGGACCTGACTAGTTCTGGAGTCAAATAACAAAACATAAACAAATGGTTTAATAACGGCTTTTTGATTTTTTCCCGGGTAGAGACATGCCACAGATGTTCAGAAATGTACATACTGTACTTACAAAGTGGCCAAGGGAGCTATTATTAAGATGCATTTCGCGTACATTTCTGTCTAAAGGTAACTTGGAAAGACGTTGTTGATGTAATGATACAATCATTTAGTGGCTATTGTTTTGATAGAGACAGAGGGTTCTAAATGCGCTCATTCCAAACCGTAATCAGTGTTAAGTATTTGGCACACGCTGGCATTATCTTTTAGACCCTTCTGGGGTTTTAGTTGCACAGCAAAGTGATGATGAACGACTCTGTGGGAGGATGCTATTTGTCTCCTTGATCAATGTTATCGTGAGTTTTCCTGCAATGTATTTTTTGCCCTCCGTTCTTGTCCACTTGCAGTAAGTCTCACTTGAGATAATGTCACTGGAAGGGTACGCGGAGCACTTTCGTTTCTCCTCCACTCTGGAGACTTTGCTTTTCATCATGTGCCCAACCAGACATAGGATAGCATGCTAAAAGGTTATCAGCAGGTTTCACAGATTCCTATCAGAGACCAAACACCTCGTAGCACTCTGCCAACACAACGGAAATGCAGCAGAGTGACATGGCAGTAAACTGACAACACAGGCCAACAGAGAAACCCCTTTCATTCTCAAAAACCGACAGCATATCCTTTTCATGAGGATTCTTCCCAAGGAGTGCTTTGTTAATGCAGTAAACAACGCCCTCAAACCCTGACTAAACTGCATGATTTCCAGAAATGTGAGACGAAACATCTCCCAGGATAGCAGAGAAAAAGGAGGAGCGAGCTCATTCAATTTACTGCACAGGCTGCAAAGAAGAAACGCAGGTTTACTAGAGAGAAGCAAGGCTTCCCACACAGCAAATAATCGTTTCCACTTTGAAATGTATGAGTAAACTAGAACTGCGCGTGTGTGCGTGTGTGTGTGTGTCTGTGTGTGTGTGTGTGTGTGTGTGTTTGAGGGGCAAGAATGACATCTGTCTCATTTAAGGAGAGCTATATTTCTTGGGATGCATTACATAATATATAGCACTCTGGGTAGGAGAGTGTCCTGACTACTGTACTGAACTTAGACTTTGGGTAATTTATTTATAAGTGTGAAAATGAAAGCGGTCCATGACAGTGCAGCACAATTACCCACAAAAACACAACAAAAAACAGGTTGCATTTTGAACAAAGGCAGTAGCTTTTTCCCCCCTCATTCATTAGAACTGACAAAGGTGTTTGCTTTTATACCTTCACCATGGTCAAATTCCAATGGTCTTTGTAGTCCATTGTCCTGTAGTTACATAGTACTACATAGTGCTTACATAGTACTGGGCCATTCCATTCAGCACTGTAAGTAGTTTACACATATAGGACTAAATTATATTGTGCATTCTGTGTATTATACTAGTCAGAACAGTTCAGTGCATGTTAATTTTGGAGTTTCGTGCAAATGTACAAAATATTGGTCTACTGAAATAAGGCAACAAGGCATAAAATCTGTAGGAGCAGTGTCCAAAAATGTGTGCCATCGGCCTGATGGTGGCGCTAAATGGCACAGATCCATGTCGATGACATGACTCTAGACATACTGTGTACCGCTTTGCATGATTTGAGGGCAAAATCTGTAGGAGCAGTGTCCAAAAACATGTGTAGCAAAAATCGCCCTGATGGTGGCGCTAAATGTGACAGATCCATGTTGATGACATGACTCTAGACATACTGTGTACCGCTTTGCGTGGTTTTAGGGCAAAATCTGTAGGAGCAGTGTCCAAAAATGTGTTTTGCAAGAATCTGCCTCATGATGGTGCTAGAAGAGGGCCATGTGAGAAATGAGGGGTGGAGGTTGTGGTTTGGCTTGGCCAGAGACGAAGAAGGCTCAAGATGGAGCTACTGGGGATAACAGGTTGTGCAGTCTTCTCTTAAAGGCAATGGCATCTGGCACTGTAATTGGTTGGTTTTTATTATTGTAATGCCCAAACCACACCTATGCATAATGTAACGGGTAGCGCAGGTGTTTTAGGGATAAGGCAGGTGTCCCAAAATAGCAACTTTTGCAAGGGAACGCCTCTTCCTAAATTACGGGTTTAGCAGACTGGAGCGGAAATAGAGCCCAAGGTGTTCAGATCCTCTCCAGTGCCTTTGGCCTGGCTGGCCACTCCAACACTGGTCGTAATTTCTTGTGAGGAGAGGACCAGGCGGGGAGAGCGATCACTGTCGCTGCCCAAGTGGCTCCTACAGGTTGGTCATGGTGCGTGTCCGGTGGGGTATGGGATAGAGAGGAGTAGTGTGTTCCTCTCTGTCTCCCCAGTGAAACTCCTCGCTGTACAGGTGAAAAGAAGTGTACTGCCGCTGGTGTCACGTGTTTCGGAAAGACGCATGCTCGCCTACACCCTCCCTAAGGGCCCGTACACACTGCAAGACCTTTTGCTCCGATTTAGCTGTCAGGAACCTTTTTAGACCTTTATTCCCTGGATAAATTCAGGTGTCTTATTGGTAGTAATACTGCTGTTAAATAATAGTCTATAAAACCAACACATCTCACTTCAATGTTAAAACCATGCAGCAGCGATGCTGGCGATATTATGAAAACATTGAACACATGCGCTCTCTCTATCTATGTGTGTGTATGTGTGTGTGTTTTGTATGTGTGTGTGTGTGTGTGTGTGTGTGTGTGTGTGTGTGTGTGTGTGTGTGTGTGTGTGTGTGTGTGTGTGTGTGTGTGTGTGTGCGCGCGCACGCACGTGCGGAGAGAGACAGAATGAAAATCATTAGCGTCCTGCCTCGCTCTCACTCACTCACGGCCACGGGAGCCTTTCACGTTTTCGTTGGACATTGGAATAAAAACAAATAGTTGGCTATGTATCGGGTCTGGATCACATCCTGGTGAAATATCTTGCAATGTGTGATCCCTTGTCGGCGATCAATCTTATAGTGTGAAAGCCACAACGATATACAGCATGACAGCCGATTTCAACAAAGACTCTCGTAGTGTGAAATACATTAACGAACTGATGAGTCCCCGACACTTCCATATCGTATAGTGTGTTCCTGCCTTAACGAACCAACCAATAGGGCTCAGCAGTGACAAGGGACTACATGACAAGGAGGAGGAATTGAAATAACTAAATTGGTTTAACGACTTTAATCGCATGAACCCTAGCATCACTATCCTGGGCGTGTCATACTATGCAAACATTCAGCAGATCTACAAGCTCACAGCACATTGCGTTGCGACGCGCTGTGGGCTACGAGATCGTCTATTTTCACCGAAGAGGTTTGGTGTACAGGAGAAAGAAAGAGTGGGCCAAGAATAGACCCCTGGGGGACCCCGTTCAACAAAGTCTATAGGGTTTAAGTGGTTAAATTAAATTATTCATGAGTCGTGCAAAATTCCTACACACGCAGTTGCTGATATGCTCTAGTCTATACACTATGTGCTATATAAGTGTTCGCAGTACTCTTCACCATAGAGCAGGGGTCTTCAACAGGGGCTCCGGGACCCCTAGGGGGTCCTCAGGGTTACTGCAGGGGGTCCTCCAAATCTTTGTGTGATAGAAGCTTTTTTCTCCTTTTTTATATTAACCACTTGAACCATGTCCATATTCTGAGAACTTTAGCCAAAAATAGCAGATCGAGGCGTTGTGAGCTTGTAGATCGGCTATTTTTGGCAAAGAGGTTTGGTGTAGAGGGGGAAAAGAGCAGACTAAGTACAGAGTGAAAGGTCAATTTTATTAAGTAGTGACGGTTCAAGTGGTTAAATATCTGAAAACACAAATTGACATGAATCCAAAATACACTGATGATTGTGCTGTCAAACGATGAAACTGTATGGAATCTATGAACAGGTTGTGGGAGTCCCTGCTTCATCCCTCTCTCAGCTAAGGGGTCCTTGGCCTGAAAACGTTGAAGACCCCTGCCATAGAGTACTGGTCCTTTCTACCAGATCAGATAGTGACCATGAGAACTGGTGAACACAGAGGCCTTTCCTGGGGTGAATTATGTTTGCGCTCTTTGCTCCTGACAAGCAGTTGTCTTGGCTCACCTTCTGTACTTTTAACAATGTATAGGGTTCCCAATGCGAACAATTAAGGCAAAAAACTGAAAAATAAAATCATTTGTTCCCAGGCAGAGCAGATGTCTTCCTCCAGCGCCAAGGGGAGTGCGCGTATGTAGACAATAGCAGTGCTGAAGTAAAAGCATGTTTCCGTTTTACTTCAGGCGGGAGCTGAATCGATGCACTTTGACAGGCAATATGCTCATGTTAAAGATGACTCCCAGACACCTCTTCAATGACTAAGACATAAAGAACCACAGAGAAGGCATACAGTACCATTGTAGTTGTACTGACATACCAATTGGCACAATGTTTACCATCGTCACAGCGAAGCCGAAGCCTACATAATCATAATGTATTGAGCAGAGTTTGTAAAAGAAATACAAATAATAATAATAAACGGCAGAAGCATGTCAACATTCAATTGTGGTTTGCAGAAAAATACAATTGCCCTTTTCTCTAACGATCAGACAATGTGTTTCCTTTATGCTCAGTTTCTGTTATACCACACAAACATTTGACATCAATGAAGGCATGTGTGCATTACTGCATGTTGCCATATGTATATGTACCATTCATTATAAAGATATAGTTTATGCAAATACCCGCCCATGTAAGTTTACACTTGGGTGAACACGATACAATTTGTTGCTCATTGATTGTATAGTAAGTAAGTAAGTAAGTAAATAAATAAGGTACAGTATGAGCATGCGTAGTCCAAACTGACTGCTAAATAACGACCCTGTCTAAAACAGAGAACACACTGGTTGGAAAGTGCTCTGCAAATTAAGAGTTCTGTCTGTTGTTGCTGTGGTGGAATTCAGATCAATCAATAATCATGAGAAACAGAGGAGACAAGACAATTATATTAGGTGGTGGTGTGGTCAAGTTTATATAACATGATGATATCATGGACAGAAGTACAATTAACACTCTGGGCAGTGGTAAAAGAATTCTGCCAAGAAGAATGGTCCGACACTAGAATTATACTGTGTGGCTTCAAGGCCTCTGGAACGATCTGTACCATAACAAGATAGGCTTTACCAAAACAATAGTACTGAGGCCTACTAAAGACCTCTCGACTCCTAGCTATCAAGTAGTATCATCATACAGACCTAGATGTTAATATAATCAATGAATACATGATCTACTCTATAACGTCACACATAATCAATCATGATAAACTCTACTGCATTGCACAATATCCATTTCTGTATTAAAGGCATTATAATGTGTGTGTGTGTGTGTGTGTGTGTGTGTGTGTGTGTGTGTGTGTGTGTGTGTGTGTGGGGGTGGGTGTGTGTGTGTGTGTGTGTGTGTGTGTGTGTGTGTGTGTGTGTGTGTGTGTGTGTGTGTGTGTGTGTGTGCATGTGTGTGTGTGTCACTAAAACAGTATTGCACGGATGTATATTCTGCATTCTAGGTCCTGCTTAGCATGCAACCCAAGGTGGAATTAATTCTATTTTATTAAATCACAGAGTCATTTCAATAACGTCCTGCTCCATTTTTATACCTCACCCCCCACCCCCCCAACCACCACCCCATACATATTAATTAGGTTTTAAAAAAAAGTTTGCCCTCCTTCCGCCCATATTCCACAAGCCAAAAAAAAAAAAAAAAAAAAATAGAAAATAAATAAATAAAGCGCTGTGTTTGGATAGTAATAGAATGTTCCTGAGGTGCAAAACCATCATCACCCACTCAGTGCCTTGTTAAGACCTGAGGCTGATTCTACAAATGCTGTCTACATCAGTTAGTTGTCACACTTTCAAGATTTTTCAAAAATGTTCAAAAATAGCAGATGTACAAGCTCACAGCGCGGCACAAAGTGACACGCTGAGAGCTTGTACATCTACTATTTTTTTTTTAATGTTTTTTATCCCACGATTTTTGCAACCCATTTTTCTCACCCGGTGACTACCTAACCTGTAGTCCTGGTTTCCGCTCTCCCCCTGCCGCGCCAGGGGACATTGGCCTATGCCCAAGGAGACACGGGGAGAACATGCAAACTCACCACAGAAAGGCCCTATCGCCAACCCCACCTAGGGTGTGTGTGCTGATGACGCGGGTGGAGGAACACGCCCCCAGCGCCCACAGCTTCCCCGCCCCCAGCGCCCACAGCTTCCCCCGGCGGGAATCGAACCCAGGACCTTCCGGCTGTGAGGCGAAGTGCTAACTGTGAGGCGAAGTGCTAACCACTGCGCCACCGTGCCCCCTCTACTATTTTTGAATAGCCTTCGCTAATATGACAGAGATGCTTTCCTGGTTTTAATGGGTTAAGGGATATTTCATTGGTTATTATCATAATAATAATAACCAGTAAGACGCCCTAAGGGCGAGAAGCGACCTCGCCCCGCACATGGGTGCGTGCACATGGGCTCATGCACATGGCTGCTTTGGCATGTATACCCTTCTGCTGAGCTGGTCGAGGCATCACTGTGATGTCAGAACAGATCAGCTATGTTCTGTCTTGGCCATATATGAAGCATCCATATATGGGCATTTCCAGATACAGTATATGCTTACTATTGATGACATCGGGAAAGGGATCTCCATTCTCCATATATGGGACAAGGACAGAATTAATTTCCGACTCGTGTCACGTCAACCACACTGGTTAGACTGACACAATATGTCCATCCAGTATATGGGCATTCCTAGATATGGGCTTAATATTGATGGGCATGGCAGGGATTCTATTAGTGTGGTTGCCCTAACAGGGCATCATCTGAGAATCAGAAGTAGAGGTCAGCTCCATATACTGTATGGAGATCTAAGAGATGATCCAGTCGTCTCCATGTTTCTGGATATCCAGGGTTTGATGATAGTCAGCAGTTTTGATTTGCAAATTAATTCTGTCTTGGCTATATGGAGCGTCCATATACGGGCATTGCCAAATATTGATGACATCAGGGATCTCCATATATGATTGCCAGAACAGGCTGTCTTGGTCATTGAGTCAACAATGTGATGTCACAACAGGTCAGCTATAGACATTGAGGCATGACCCACTGACTCACTGACGTACGGATCTGCCGGGTTTCATAGTAAACTGCGACCTACGGTCTCAATAATAGCAAATCGACCCTCAAGATCAATCGTAATCACCATTTCTGCATAGCCCTACCTATCTGTACATCTTTTTTTCCATCCTGCATGTGGAGTTGTAATGTGCAAATCTTGTTAAGGGGAATCTTGGCGGCAAGCCACTAGATCCAAGCTGAGAACGCCATAGCAGCACAACCACGACGCCAGATGCCAAGTAGCTGAGAAACTGTGTGCAAATAGGAAAATAAATAGTAATCAAACAAATAATGGCTCCAAATGTGATGTCCTGGCTAATATGTTGTGTATAGCCCTTGTCTAAGGCTTTAATTCAGGGGTCTTCAACAGGGGGTCCGGGACCCCTAGGGGGTCCTCAGAGTTACTACAGGGGGTCCTCCAAATCTTCCAATCCTTTTTATATTAACAACTTGAACCCTAGTGTCCATATTCTGAGAACTGTAGCCTAAAATAGCAGATCTACAAGCTCACAATGCCAGGCGTTGTGAGCTTGTAGATCGGCTATTTTCGGCAAAGAGGTTTGGTGTAGAGGGAGGAAAAGAGCCGACTAAGTACAGAGTAAAAGGTCAAGTTTATTAGGTAACGACGGCTCAAGTGGTTAATCTGAAAACACAAATTGACATGAATCCAAAATACACTGATGCTTGTGCTGTCAAACGATGAAACTATATGGAATCTATGAAAAGGGTGTGGCCTGTGGGGGTCCCTGCTTCATCTCTCTCTAAACTAAGGGGTCCTTGGCCTGAAAACGTTGACGACCCCTGCTTTAATTAATTGTCTTGGAAGTCTTATTCCTAGGCGAGGACAAGGTGAGGACAAATGACAACAGGGTTAGAGAGGGTTAGTTGTCTCCAATATTGAATATTACGGAGTACGCCTGAGGAATCTCTAATGAACTTCATCCAGTCTCATTCTAATGGTTATCAGAGTCATTTCATTTGTCTGGCTCTTTGTGTGTAATTATTGATTGTCCCCAGAAATGTGGATAAGCACAAAGCCCAGCAAACAGCAGGTAATTAGTATTTCTGGACCTTTGGCAGGATGATTCTTGCGTTCATTTGTTTGCATGAAAAGCAGAAGGTGCAGTATATTTCCTGTGACTGCTCCGGAGATAACTGTGGGGGCGAGCTTCAGCATTCCATTTTAGTTAATATAATTATATTATATCACCGCAACTCAGTGATCTTTTCTATAAACACTGAAAGGATTAATAATCTAGTGACAATCTGCAATTGCAAGAATGAAAAAAAAAAAAAAAAAACCAAAACACAATAACGTTCTGTTGCAGTTTATGACAGCCTATACTTACTTCTAATGTTGGTGTGGATGTTTCTCCTTATAATTACCCTACAAAAATCACAACATAATATCTGAATGTGCATATGCAGTATACAGGCTTTGCAGCATGGAAACCGAAATGCAAATAATTAAAAACAGCAACAAGTCTATAGTCCAATCATTACAAGCCATAGTTATTTAACAATTAAGGTCATAACTATGCACTTCATCTATCCTCGTCTTGGGGGCAAATGGATGAGCACAGTTAGAGCTGTAGTTTGTTTCATCACTATTCAAGCTCCATTTCATCATTTCCTCTTGGTGTTCACAAACACTGATTTACTAACTATGGGGGGTGGGATTCAGTGTAGGCCTATGCTTTGCTCAGATTATTAATTATTTCTCACAGCAACATTGGGGTATATGACTTGCCTGGGGTGAGAGCATACATAAGTTATTTTGTTTTGATCTGTTGTTTGTGGAAGTAGGTATCTATATTTATGTATATTAAAGTTGCATTCTAGTGACAGGCGAGAGAACAAACCGTCAGTGTCGGGCTGAAACCTCGTATATCCAAGTTTCAAATTTGTATGTTTTTTTTTTTCGTTAAGTAAAGCCCTGCTTCATCATACAATACTGTCGCATAAAACTAGTGAAGATAGCAGATCTACAAGCACACAACGCCGCACAACATGAGGCGTTGTCTATTTTTTTTTCTTCTTTTTTTTTGGGGGGGGGGTGGGGCTTTTATGCCTTTATTGATAGGACAGACTGACAGGAAATGGGAGAGAGATGAGGGGTGACATGCGGAAAAGGTTGTCCGGATCGGGAATCGAACCGGCAACGCTGCCAGGCATCCATGCCTGTGTGGCAATGCCTAAGTGGTATGCGCCTGGACCAGCAGGCCAGTGAGCTCCCCCAGATCAGCAATTTTCACTATTTTAAATCGTTTTTAAAATGACATAGTTTGGTCATACAAGGTTTCCACAACAACGAAATAAAACAGGTTCGACACACAGTGTCTTGCGTGAAGAACAAAACGGGAGAGTTGACCTGTGCGACCTGGAGCAAGCACATCTCTACTGGCACTGACTGCGTGCCTGTCCTGAGTCGGGATAGAAGAGTTGATGGTCGGTCCTTTGTTGTGGATCACCCAGTGCAAAATGTCAGATCAGTAGCAGGCTGCCACTCTGCCCCTGGAGCCCCCAGCACTGGGTCAGACAACACAGGCGCAACACTTAACAACTCGTCACTTTTTTTACCTGGCTCATACAAGCCCACAGGGTGGATGGTGATGACGATTCATCAGCTTGTAAAAGTGAAGAAATGCAGCAAAAGATCAGAGCTGTATACAATTACTTCGATTGGCTGGGGGGAGGGGGGGGGGGGGGGGGGGAGGTCTATGCCACTACTTTTGATTAGCCCCTCTAGTCATTAATTCTATATCCCTTACTTCTGGTCGGGTTCCTGTTTCTGATCGTATTTATTTCATCTCATTTATTTTTAAGATGAGTCTATATCGGCATCATGTTTGTTTATTTGCATTGATTTGATTTAGATTTAAAATTAAAATTAAATAACTCCTAAGGATGCTAGTATACTGATGTAGTGGGGTTTGGGATGGTGGGAGAGCCTTTACAGTATGTCCTTGATATGTTTTTGTTTGACAATATCATAATTTAACAATTTATAATAATATATATTAACCACACACTGGTGTCCCTATTTGTCAATTTCTTTTTCAAAAATGATCAAAATAATAATAATATTGTTTCATTCAAAAATCGCATATCTCCAAGCTCACGACACGACATGATGTGATTTGACGTGAAAAGAACTCTAGGGCTTAAGTGCTTAAGAAAACGCCCCTCTCCTCTGTTTTCTTTAATAAATGGCACCCTGCCCTGCGGCCCCAGGACTGGGTCAGACGACACGGGGCTACACTTAACAACTCGTGCCTTTTAGCTTGGCTCATATCGTGCCTTTTAGCTTGGCTCATACAGCACAACCTCACAGGGTGGATGACGATTCATCTGCCTGCGAAAAAGAAGAAATACTGCAAAAGATCATAGCTGTATAATAAAACAGAAGCTGTATAATAAACAAATAAAGACATCCTTCTAACCTACTGCACTGCCACTACAGTAGATTGCATCCTCACTGTATAACTATGCATGCCCAGTAGTACTAGATACTGTGTCTACAGTCTCCCCTGGACCTTCAACGCTGCACTCTGTTCCTGAATCTATAAAAACTTTCAGCCAAGAAAAATGTGTACCTGTCCTTAGGAAAGAAATGCACAAACCACCCACACGTGTTCCACACACTCAAGTTCCTGCTGGGGTAAGCAAATTCACTCTCTTAAAGGTTAGATGCAATTTATTTTTATTTTTACATCAAGCATTTCATGTCTACATTATGCAATAGAGGCTTGAATTGTGTATGTATTGATAATTTGATCAGTGACTACATTAATCATAACTGCAGCAGGTTATGACATCATGTATTATAACAAGTATTATATACATTGTGGTCATACTGTACAATGGGATCTTATTTGTAGTGGGGATAACAAAGGCTCATGCACACTATGAGTGATAAAGCCTAAAGTCCTTAAATAACACTCCTTTCGCGAGGCAACATTCTGCGGTGGATCCAACGAAAGGGCTCCCGTCCTCAAAATTAACAATCTAAAATAAAATGGATTATCATTAGCCTGGCTGCCACTGGAACTTTTATTTGGGGGAATTGGTACATTTCGTGGAGGGGAGGATCAGTAGGGTGGAGGATCACTTTCACTGCACTGCAAGGCCCTGAGTATCAATTTCACCCTGAGAGAGTGAGAACCGGCGCCAGAGTTAAATCGACACTCAGGATCTTCCACGCGTGCCATTGTAGTCATAGTTAATCAGTCGCCATTTAGAGGTGAGATACCTAGTCTGGGTAATGCCATGCATGGAAGTATCATTTTCACTTCCCCTACGCAGTAAAAACCTCAGTGTTAATTTACCCATTTGTAACTCAGAGAGAGTGGAATCAAATGGAGCCCGTAGGGTCCATTTGATTCCATTTGCTCTCTCTCTCTCTCTCTCACAGTTAGGAATTGATAAATGAACACTCAGGATTTTACTGTGCGCCGCCACACCTCCTGGTGATCACTTATCAGTAGGCAAATCAGCTTAGTCATTGACCTTGCGCCCCCTGGCACTCATTAGTGCTGCGTGTGACAGTGATGGAAGGGTGGGCCTGTCCCCCAGTCTGCCGCTCACACTGGGAATACACGGGTCACAACTAGTGGGTGGTCAGATTAGTGTGTGCCAGAGAGCTCTCTCTCTCTCTCGCGTGCTGCGCCCCAGGCAAGCGTTTGCTGCCTGCGCAGGTGGGGGCGGGGTGGGACTGGAAGAAACGAAGACCCCCCGCTTCCACTTTCACAGTCAGGGGTGTCGCTCCAAATTCTGGGTCCCGGGTACAAATAGGATTCACTGCGGGCCCCCCATGTGCTTCAACCATTGAAAAATAGCAGATATACAAGCAGATATACAAGCTCGCACCGAGTTCCGCGCTGCTGCGAGCTTGTAGATCTGCTATTTTTGAGAAGTCACGTAAATTTGCGCAAGTCTTTGAATATTTCAAATCCTTCCAAGGTTTATTGAAAAACCTACAGTATGTTTCTATGTCAGTGGTGCTCAAATATTTTCACGTGATGGACCCCCAAAATGATGGCCATGGACCCTCATTTCAAAATATTTAGTTCCAGGGACCCCCTAGAATCAAAATTTGAGTTACAAAAGTTTGCTTAAAGAATATATATATTCAAAGATTTGCACACATATTCACGATCTTTCAAAAATAGCAGATCTACAAGCTCGCAGCGCGGCACTCGGTAGATCTGCTATTTTTCAATAGCTAAAGTATAAAATAATCAAGGCCCCTCCACCTTGGGCCCTAGTAACTCAGTCCCACTTTTCCCCCCCTTGTGACGCCCCTGACTTGGAGGAACGAAGACCCCCCTCCTACTCTCACAGTAATCCCACTCTTGTTACTCTGGTTATCGGGAGAGAAGCTAGATTGGGAGAGTGGCTGTACTGAGTGATGTCAGCTGGGGAAAGCAGCACTCAGGGCATTATGGACCCAATGGCCCTGAGTGCACTGCAATGACAGCAGATCAACTGCTGCTTTCTCACATGGCTCCACAGCGTCCACGGACCCTGGCGAACTGTGTGACATCCTTGGTTAAACTAAATCCACGGTCATTCCGCGTAAAGCTACCATATCGTCGTTGTCGGGTGGAAACCTTGTATGTCCAAAGCCGTTTGTTTTGTATTTAACGTGAGGCGTTGTGTGCTTGTAGATCAGCTGTTTTCACTACTTTTGTGCGACGGCCTTGTATGATGAAGCAGTGCTTTACTTTGCGAAAAATTTTACAAATTTGAAACTTGGACATACAAGGTTTCTGCCCGACAGTGACGATATATTAACTACAGATCTGTCACTAAAAGGTATACTTATATGTGGTATTTAAGGAAAGGTGGCACAACAAAATAAACCGAATGCACGCATTGTGCGTGTGAGTGAGAATTCTCATCTATCATATCCACAAACAAAGTAAACTCTAAAGCGGCAATTTGCAGATACCGTATGCTGGTAAAACCCTGTTTGTGTGCCAGTGGGACAATGTGATCATAAAACATTATTGCGTAATCCATTGGTGTCTTGCATTGTTTAAATGTAACTAGCCCTTACCCGTTCAAAGATATGAGCTCCAAAATGATGTGCAGTGTGTGGGTTATGGGATGTGCACTGTGCATACAGTATATGAGGGATGGAAAGTAACTTTAACTGGTGCTTGCATGATAATATGTAGGAGCATCAATGTAAGAAATACCCGTTTCGTTTACTGTCAACTCTGAACATCTATAAACACCACTACCTTTAACCAGTGGTGTAAAGTAACAAAGTACATTTACTTAAGTAATGTACTTAAGTACAGTTTTGACATATTAGTACTTTACTTGAGTATTTCCAATTTCCAATACTTATACTTTTACTCCACTACATTTATTTGAAAACTTGAGTTACTTTGCAAATATAAATAACATTATACAACATACATAAACCACTTTATTTGAAAATAGCATTTTGTACTTTTACTTTTGGTACTTTATATTGACACTTTTATTTAAGTAAAACATTTCAATACTTTGTCCACCACTGCCTTTAACACTGAAATGTAATCAAACAATAATCTGCAGATAACATAATTACTGAAATGTGACCAAGATCCTTAGACGTTCAGATTAACTTGTAATTAAACAAAGCAAACGACTTACAGTACAGTATATCCACACGTCCCTTCTTCCTTCTTCACATTTGGAGCTGGGAACAGGATTTACCACGCTGATACTACTGTAGGTGCAGAAACCGTTCTATATTTTTGGCTCTGGCATTGTTCTTATGTCGCCTGCACTTCTATAAATAATCTAAAGTGCCATGTTAACACCAAAGCCTTCAGCAATAGATTTGATTGCTGCGTACAATGGGGGAGAGAGAGAGAAAAAGAAAAGGAAAGGATGAAAGATAGAAATAAATAAACAAGCAACTTGAGTATGTGGGATGTGTGGCTAATTTCATTGTTCGGTATATAGGCGGGTGTGAACGCTATGGAATAGTGTGCTGCACCCACATGCTGTAGAGGAATGAGCCCATTGGACAGAGGCACCTGTGGTATTTAATCAGCTTCCCCAGGCCATTACCCGGCATGGGGGAGTACAAACACCCAGTATTGTCTTTTCTCTAATTCTGTGCTATCTTTTATTAAACCAGCTTGACAAGACTATACGAGCGAAGGGGTTTGGTGGTGGTGATGAGGGGTGGTGAGGGGGGGTGGGGGTGTCTGAGGCACTGGTCGTCATAGCGGCGACAGGGCGGAACAAACACTTGTGATGCCGCGAGGAATGACAAGAGAAAGCACAGCCACCTTCGGAGCAGATAAATAAAAGAATGTCCCCGAGCGCTAATATGAATTATAATTGGATATTCAGCTACGTAATGGTAATGACTTTGAAGAGCATTTTCTTTATGACTGTCCGTGAACAAAGGCAAAAATGTATTAGCAGAAGCTAATTTGTCATATCGATACCAGAGTTACAGGTAAGACATTCACCGCTGAGATTAACCGTAAGAATTTATGGAACAATGTGCTTCTGCGATGATAAGGAGCCAAATCTCAAGCGGAGGACATTCTCCTTTTATTGATGGCTAACCTGCCGCTCTTGGCTCCGTTTTCAACTCCTTGTCTTGCCTTATTTCAGTGGTTCTCAATTTGTTTGATTTCAGGAACCCCCATAACTCTGAGGGTGTACAAATGGAACTATAAAAGGACTTGCAGATGTACACTGGCATCACAATGTGACACGTTGTGAGCTTGTAGATCAGCAATTAAATGTTCACTATTCATCATACAAAAATATATATGTGGCTAAGAACAGCTTTGGTGACATACTACAGTATAGTAACCTACTTGCTTGTCTCTTCTTTCTTTTTCCCTCACAATCCTTGGAAAGTAATAAGCAAATAATGGTAGTATGAACCTCTCCTCAAATGACTGCATCAAGAAATTACAGTTAATTAACTCATCCACAGTGGAGTGCTTACGCTGTGAACACATGCAAGACGAGGTAAAAACGAAAAGAAAAGAAGACCTCATGCCTTGATTCCATATACATCAGAGATTAAGAGAGCTTGTCTAGACTCAAGAGCAGCCAGCAGAAAAGCTGTTGGATTCTAAATAAAGTAGAGTGGCAATGAAGAAAAACAAACAAAATATATGACAATATATGACAAATATTTGTTAGTTGTAACCTTGAACATTCGGCTTTATTAAAGATATAGACTTGAGGTAAAAGTGCTGGTGACCTATCACTCTCAGCACAAAATATGAGGTATTTTGGTTCGGTAGGGTTTAGTATGTGAAACGGCACATGCTGTACACTTTTTACATCATGCTCTGACATCACTGTGATGTCAGGGGAACCACTCTAACAACATGGGTTTGCTGCTCTGACATCACGCTCTGGCTTCACTGTGATGTCACACTAACAGAATCCCTTTTATGCCCATATATGGAGTTCCCTGATGTTATCAATATTAAGCCCATATCTAACAGGACTTCATATGGGAATGCCCATATATGGAGGCCACATCGGCCACATACCACACTAACAGAATCCATATGGCCAAGACAGATGGCCGATATCAGCCCATATCTGTGTGGCTGGTTCTACAGACAGGGATCTCCATGTATGGGTATAAAAGTGTATGATGTCAGATGTCATAGACATCATAGGACTTTCACACAACGAATAACTGAGTAAACATGTTTGGGCTCTCACAGCATATACATGGATCTCCATATATGGGTACCAGGGGTCTCCATAAATGGGTAACTGGTCAGATATACATCACTGGCCAGATGGCCAAGACATGGCGCGACCTCGCTTGTCGCCCTGAGGCGTCTTACAAGTAGGTATACTCTAATATAGGCTATATCTCTTTCTAAACATGTAAACCTATATACACTAGGTGAGAAGAACAATCCTGGAAACCTATTTATTTTTATTTTTTTTATGGCCCTGCTCTGTCGTGATTGGACTTTGCTGCCCCCGAGTTGTGCAGCACCAATCAGGGCCCAGTATGCAAACATGGGGCGGGTTTATCACCAGAGGCTTGTTAAATGCAGGTTCCACACAGAGATTCCAGACTAGATATTAGTCGTCTGGCCCAGCCAGGCTAGAGAAGAACAGTGATATATGCCTTTAAAACACATGTCAACTGAAAAGGAATGTGTAACACTTACAAGCTAAACTTGTGAAAATGGCACTGGGGGTGAAAGCTACTGTACAGGGTTCAACAGACTCCTCTCCCTCAGTTCTTTCCCTTACCGTTGGCTTAATGCAGTTGCACCACTAAAGCTGTCAGGGCTTGTAACAGCACTGCAGATGTACGGCTGCGAGCACTAAAAGGCTATTACTGGGTGGTACTGGGGAACTCAAATATGTACTGTACAGCTACAAATATGATGTAGTGAGACGTACAGGTACATACACACACAGAGAGAGACATAGACAGAGAGAGAGAGAGAGAGAGAGAGAGAGAGAGAGAGAGAGAGAGAGAGAGAGAGAGAATATACGAGGATGCAGACCTATGAAAGGAACTGTGCTGGGTAAACACAGGCCCTTTGAAATTAAGCTATTTTTCAGTCACGTTTTATCACTCAAAAGGAACGACCATCTAAAAACTCTGGACCGGAGATAACTGTGATCTTTGTCTGCATGTACTGTAAGTTAAACCCTGCTTTGGTATGATACTTGAGTGTTTCCATGGCTTCTATGAATTATAGTATATTAAAATCAACTTCAATTACAAACATCTGAATACCCCATAGTCCCTCTTAGTGTTTACAAACACTGAGATAGTTGGTATGTATACAGTATCTAGAGTACCTAATCATGCCTGCCATACACTATGAAATGGGGTCTACCACTCTATTTAAAATGGTACAACATAATTGGAAAGTGTAGCAGGCCAAGGTAGACCTTCCAACTCAGCACTTTTCATTGTATATTAATCATGCTGGGTTAACAGAAGGTACTGTACTGTAGCATCTGCATTTACATTGCATGGCCTGCTTTAGTCACCAGGCATCAGTCATTTTAGTTCATTACAGAGACCACTATTCAACACATTACATCTTTAACAATGGCAGCGTGAAAGGACCATTTCACAGCATTCTGTCAACATTGATAAATGATACGCAATATCAAAATTATAGCTCAGATTGAATTTGGTTGGACAGAGTAAGAGATGACAGTAATAGAGGCGGCTACAAAGCTACAAAATGACAACACGCGGTACCCCGAGGCGTGTTTTCCTCCAAAACCATCTATTTCTTTGTTTCCATTATGTTTCCTGAATCAGAAGCTCTCTAAGGGAAAGACAAAGAAGATCTACTTTATTCAATACAATGTAGGTCACAAGCCTTAAAGCAAGGGTCAAGCCCCTACAGAGCATTCGCTGTCCAACTCTGGAAGAGAAGCAGAGAATACCACAAAGCCCAGAGGACCCGTATTTTTAATGTTCCGCTAGATGGTTCATGGTGTAACAAACACAATCATTAGCACAAAAAAAATAATTGCATTTATGCTATTATGTAACAATTAAACTTTCCTTTTGTAAGTCTCGCTTCCATGAATTACAGATAATGTCTCTATTTTCCAGTCTATGGTACATTCATATCTCAATGAACAGAACCAGGAAGGGTGATTTCTTTTGTGGTATTATTATCCCTTTTCCTGGCATTAAGCCATGATTGTGAAATGAACGAGCGGAGCATGTAAGTCTAAATAGCTGGATTAAGCCACCTATGCTCAAATACGAAATTATTATTATGTCATGTTTCACTGCACACTATAATTCTTAGCATGCAAAGTGTGTATATTGAGGGTTACATAATCTATGTAAATTGGTAACAGTATAGGTGGGCACCTGGGTGTTAAATTACATGTTTCTTCCAAAATGTGTGTTTTTTTTTAAGTAAAAGTAAAGTATATAACATGCTTAAACATTCGAAAAGTAAGGTCTAATTACCTAATATGTCTACAATTGCTACTAATTGTTACAAAGGCCAATTTTGGGGCATAACAAGAAGTTGAAGGATAAAATGAAGTCTGATAATGATGATGTATACATTCCATTACTATCCATTTGTCAAATATATATGTATATATATATATATATATATATATATATATATATATATATATATATGTCACGGTTAGATAGAGAAACGGTGAGATAGAGAAACGGAGCGCTTGCCGTGCCGCACGGGGCGGAACAAGCGGTCGCCACAACAACGTCCTCCAGGCGGAGCCACTCGATTGTCCACGACATTGCAAGCGGCGCGAAGGCCAGCGGACCTTGGTCCTGCTCTTCGCCCCCGAGCGCCGCAGGCGCGAGTGGCCGCGAAGAGCGGGCCAGGGCCGCGCGGCCGGCGGAGCGCCGCGCGAGTTACGAAGCCGTGGTGAATGCAATCGTTATATTTATGCCCAGGCCGTAAGGCCTGGGCAAGCCCACGATAAACGCCCTGTCCAAGTGACTACAATGGAGCTAATGGCTAAGCTAGGCTAGGCTAGGCTAGGCTAGGCTAGTAAATAAAGAAAGAGAGTCGCAAACGAGTGACGTCAGCGCCTTCACTATTGAATGGCTGCGTCGCCATCTGGTGGTGATTAGTGTGTGGTGAACTACAAAACGAGCGCTCTTACCACAGTCTCACTGAGTTACCCAAAATGACTGTAACATATATATATATATATATATATATATATATATATATATTTTTACAATTGTACATCAAGGTGCCCAGATGTCCCTAGTGCCCACCGAGCCTGTATCCGTGTAGATTTTCAAACTATACTGAGAGTCCTCCCAGTAATTGTAGGGGCTATTTCTAGATGTATTTCCATATTACAGTAGCTTTATTCCTGAAATGTGGTGATGGGTTGCTGTCCACTTACCGATGTTTTGTAAAAACAAAACAAATGTTGAAAGTTCTCGAGTTTCTATTTGAGAACATTTAACTTTTAAACAAAAATACACAACACAAATAATGGTGACGCTAGAGCAGTGGTTCTCAAGCGTCTTCATTCCAAGGACCCCCATAACTAATAAAGTATAAGGGTCCATTTGGTTCCATTTGTACGCTCTCAGAGTTAGAGACCTGTAAGGGAACCACATCAAGTAACACCGAAGGTCCCTGGGCCCCACATTGAGTACTTCTGTGCTAGAAGTAATAAGGCCATGGGGTCACCAAAATAAGTGGGGAGAAGTTGCACAGAAAATGTGTTGGGACGATCATCGACATCCTTAGGCAGCACTAAAAACAAGAACAACTTTTAAACACCAAATATATACTGTATAGGTTCTAACTAAATAACAGCAGTTCAGTTAAAGTGAATACATGCTGTATTCAGAAAGCATACATTTCTTCCACTTTCCTCCAGCCTATAATCAAATGAGTCTGGCAGCTTTCATCTGTCAGACACTTGTCATCTTTATCCCTATACAATATAAATTACAGTTAAGTGTTTTGTTCCAGTGCAGACAGACAGCACTGCTATCACAGTCACTATAGGAAAAAAGTTATACTGTAGACCTAGTGATGTCAAGCTGATGTTCTATTTCATTCGTAACATTATTGCCCAGAGCCATCTCTGCATGGCATATGACTCAACTGGGGGTCATCAGAAAACGTATGGTTATGCCACTACATCCATCATATTGTGCATTGCCCTGAGCAGTTTAGATATTACCAGAGCTGGCTGTGTGATAGGGACTTGTTATACGAGCACCGACAGCTGCGCGTAATCAGGAGGCACACCTGCACCCAGAGATTCCGCGACGGAGCCGATTATTAATTCTAAAATCAAATCATTGCAGCACTTGGAGCTATAGCCTAATTACACCCATTAAATTTAAGTTTAATGTGTTGCATCAAATTGTACACAGGCAAAGCAGATTTGAAAAGGCAATAGTTGTAAAAATCAAAAACTGTGTGCGATCACTGTAAATTGTCTGAAAGGGATTTGCTGAGATTTTTGGGGGGACAATAACAAGACAGATAGCGTGCCCATATTTACTAATCAGAAGCAAGGGCCAGGAAACTATTACCTATACTGTAGAAGTATACAATTTGGAGAAACTATCCCTTTGATTAGGCTAATGATTGAATTTAATTGAACTGCATTTGTAAATACCACCATATCTTTTGTATAGCGAACACTATTTCTTCAATGAATAACTTTAATTGTTGTTTTAGCCTTCTTCTTATTGTTTCTGTTTGATACAGTATGTTATTAATGAACTGTTTCGTATAATAAATGCCTTATGCTGTTTAGTATTTATGTTGTTTATTTGGTACACTGAAAATTGTTTTTAAATGTGCTTTATAAATAAACATGATTTAATTTGATTTGAATATTGAGCTACATGCAACGAGAAAACCCCAAAACAAATATATCCTCAAATAAAAGAGTTATGAGTCATGACATGACATCATTTATCGTGACATCATCCTGACATCAATTACCGTAAAGATGATTTACACGTAGCAACATATTCAGTGTTGCAAGCCAAAAATAGCAAATTTACAAGCTCACACTTCATCGTTGTGAGCTTGTAAATTGGCAATTTTTTTAGGTATAAATCAGGCATTAGTAAATACTCCACAAAAATAGAAACTTGCAT
Source organism: Nannobrachium achirus (assembly GCF_963921795.1). Classification (NCBI taxonomy): domain Eukaryota; kingdom Metazoa; phylum Chordata; class Actinopteri; order Myctophiformes; family Myctophidae; genus Nannobrachium; species Nannobrachium achirus. The sequence continues at coordinate 43,288,524 of NC_137813.1, forward strand.
TGCGTTGCGCTGATGAAGTAACTTTAACCAGATTGTTTTCCTTCTTGATAACATTCATGCTGTTTGCAGAGGCTTAGGGAAGACGAGAGCTTAGGACTGCATTTGTGTATTTTCAGCTTTACTCGACTGCAAGAGGAGAATCCAAGGTTGTTAAACTTGAAATGAACTCTCTTTGAAGGCACTGTCAAAATATGACTTGGTACACAATCCGTACTAACCATACTGTATTGTTGTGTGAAGTATATAAATATACATGAAACACAAATTATCTTCATATGTAAACCATCATGGTGCCTCTGCTGTTGTTCACCTTCTCTGGTATCAGTGGTAAATGTGTGCACATTGCGGTTTACTCTGCTCTGTATTTACAGTATATATTATATATTTTCCAGTGGCTCCTCAGGCAAACCTGTGTGTCACATCCTGGCATTTTCAGGATACTTATGCAGACAAAGCAACAAATGCAGTGCTATTCAGCTTTATTGGAAGGTGGTCTCTGGCGGGGGATATTATTGTACATATCTTATTTTATTTTTCCCAGTTAAATCATGTTGCAAGCACTACACCACTGCTGCTTTTCTTAACCACACTGCTTTCCTTAACTCAACATAGTCATGTTGATTTATTTGATGTGCAGTCTCAGGAGCTGAGTGTGGCTAGTTTGTAACAAACCAGTTCATTGTCGTTATTAAAACCGAGGCTCACATATTGATCATCCGCAAATCTCTCAAATCTATGCTACGAGTGAAATGTCACCCAGCAATACTCTAGATTTGGTGCAGACTATACTATGCCTAAAGTACAAAAAGGAACACAAAATAAATACAACACACAATACAAACTCCCTACATGAACCATACTCAGGGGCAAACATTTGGCAAAATCTACAAGTTCACAATGCTCCGGTCAACAGTAAAAGTTGACCGTAAAGTAAAATGTCATGTTTGAAAAAAGTCAAGAACAAGCATGAATTCATGCATGAACACAGCTCCTGAGAACAGCTCACACTTTTACAAATGCTATGGTTCTGAAATTGAAAATAACTTCAGGTATGGAGCCTAGTCAAAATATTGTTATTTCCCTCTAACAGTCCTGACATTGACCAATAACACAATATGCACACCAGGATTTTCTTTTACTGCATACTTGATGGAAAATAACACATAACCCACAATTTGCCTTTAATGTATTTCCAGATCACATGATGATTGAACTGTCCACGTTTAAATGACTTGCCTCACACTGCAATAGGCTGGGGTAGGTTGTAGCCTCGATCGTCTGCATATTTCACCACTATGAATGAAAGACTAAAAATAGAAAGAATACGAATAAAGCATAAACAACACACCGCTTAACTCATTCTGTGCCAGATTCCAAAATGCCTCCAAGGTAGCTGTGCCACGGTTTTGTATGTTTTTCTTTACTATGCAATGAAAAAAAATGATTTTTTTTTTATATTTTTTTCCAAACAGAAACAGACACAGTTGTTGTGATTCAGTGGCAAAAATAATTTTGTCAATCGGACAAATGGTTCCAGAGATAGAGCTGTTTGAATGAAAAAAAGTGTCCATCCACTAGAATGGACACACATGAACACACATTTTCTCAATCAGCTAAACGAGGGAGCGAACACACAAACAAAGAAAAGCATCTCTCTGATCTCAGGTCATTTTGACATCTTAAAGTTTTTCTATGTAAAAAACACAAAAACCGTCATAAACCGTCATTGGCACACAGGGCTATTGGAAAAAAAACGTCAAAACCGTCATGTGGCACAGAATGAGTTTTAACATACTTTTACTCTCGTTTGTACTATGTCGTATTCTTAGTTGCATCTCTTCTTTATTTCTGTATCTCTCCTGTGATTCTAACTACGGTACTGCCATGACAACAGCATTTCTCTCATGTGATCAATAAAAGGTCTACTGTATGTATCTATTTACCAGTGTCTGGCTAAACCAAGATATCAAGTCGAAAAGCATAGCACGGGAACTATGAATTAGCCATTCTTCGCAACATGGACACCTAATAGAACTTCTGATAATGCTGTCATACCTACGTACGTATTTGTTAAGATGTTGTGCAAAATATATAAAATATATACCATTTTCAATTTCCAGTGCAATTCCCCTTCCGTCAATACGTTTCCATGACACGCTGTCAGTTTGAGGAATGGCTCGTCATTGTCATGCCTATGGGCAGTGTGAATTGAGTTGCACAGCTGGAGTTATGTTAAACGTAAGGCAAAGTGACAGAAATGCTAATCAGGTATCAAAACTGACACTGTTTTCCCATCGATGCACATCAGAACCTTCAATGATTTATTAGTCAAAGTGAACGCACGTGTCAGTGTTTGGAGAGTGCTCGTTGGTAAGCGCGGCCGCTGCCAAGGTGCACCACTTAGCCGCTCCCCCCATTTCCCCTCAAGCATGGACAGCAATTTCCACAGGGGCCTTTGACAGCGGAGTTGGAGAGTAACTTTCAATATAGGTAAGCCACATGCAATATATCTAAGCAACTCACTTCAGAGTGTACTAAAGGGCCATTATAAGACTACAAGGTAGAAGGGAGGGGGGGGTGGATATGTGTGCCTACTTCAAATGGGTTCCACTGCTGAGTAAGCCTTCCCCTCCCATCTTTCATTCCATCCCTGTCCCCAGCTCGGAGAGGCAAAGGCGAGTGTTGCGGACCCCAATTATCTGACCGTCATTCACAATCCTTCATTTACCTCCTCAATCGCTACTCACTACTGCATTAATTTCAGTCAGGATATTCCCGCCAGAGCCTCTGGGATCCGGGGGTGGAGAGGTTAAACACTCCACAGCTCAACTGAATTTGACATAGGAACAGAAGGACGAAACTTAAAAGACAGCTCATTGTGCGTGCGTGCGTGCGTGCGTGCGCCCCCCCCCCCCCCCCCCCCAGACGCATACTGGAAATTATTTTCATCGTTGCCAGGCTGAGAAAAGGGTGTCCATTTGCACTGCATCCACTTTGGTGTTGCCAATTAATGCAGGATTTCTTCGCGAGCAGGATTCTGGAACAAGGCCTGGTTTGACGCATAAACAATGTTCCAGTGCATAATTTAAAAAAATAACACACAACATCCATCCACTCTCACTAGCCTATCCGGATGGTGTTCCTTTAGCGTTGCCTTCAGTCGCTGTCAGTGTACACTGGAGTAATGAGATTACCTCAGTTGAACGATTGGATATTGCACGTGCCACTCAGATGTTAACCTTTCGTAACGACTCATAAAAATTCATCAAGCATAACCCTAATACCCTGATAATGCATGACGCAGTATGGCCATCAATCACTCTTAACCCTAAAATATAACTAATTTAATCAGTATGATTTTCCTGTATGCAATAAAATAATATTCATGTACTGTAGTGATAAATATTGGAATAGCTGGTTTCTGCATAATTCATACATCTTAACATCTGAGAGAATGCCCGCCCCCACTAAACCATTTTATTGGTTCGCCCGCAAATCAAGACCAAGTCCCGGCTGCCAAGTTTTGCAGCCATAGTGGGTTTGTTCATTTTTAATAGCAAGGGGAGAGAAAATAGAATGGCTAATGATGTTGATTATGTAGAAGGGCAGGACAACATGTTGCATCTTCCTTGGAAAAAAAGCATGAATCATCAGAGACACACACGCATATCCAACACACACAAACTATTGTCCTCATTCAGAACAAACACATGCACAAGCATGCTGCATATCACACACCAACACACACACAAACACGCACGCACGCACGCACGCACGCACGCACGCACGCACGCACGCACGCACGCACGCACGCGCAATTATTCTCCAAGGATCCTATTTGCATTCAGTCTTCCACTAACTTTGATGGTGCTGATCGCCATTAAAACAGATTCCTTTGTTCATGTATGTAATTAATGGCAAGTCTTTGATTACTTCTCATTACTACTCATTCCTAAAAGGGGTGAAATTAATATTCTACTCTTGGCAAAACTCATTTACACAACATCATAATTATGAAGAAAAAAATAAGAAGGAAAGAAATCCTATCAACCATAAACAGCTGGGATCTGTTTTGATGTATTTTTTTGTTTGTGTGTGTGTGTGTGTGTGTGTGTGTGTGTGTGTGTGTGTGTGTGTGTGTGTGTGTGTGTGTGTGTGTGTGTGTGTGTGTGTGTGTGTGTGTACGCATGCATGTATGTACAGCAGGGGTCTTCAACAGGAGGTCCGGGACCCCTAGGGGGTCCTCAGAGTTACTACAGGGGGTCCTCCAAATCTTTGTGTGTTAGAAACTTTTTTCTACTTTTTTATATTAACGATTTGAACCCTAGTGTCCATATTCTTTAAATTCTAACTTTAACCAAAAATAGCAGATCTACAAGCTCACAATCGTGAGGTGTTGTGAACTTGTAGATCAGCTATTTTTGGCAAAGACGTTTACTGTGTGCAGTGACGTCATTACGTGCGCATCACGCGTCTCTGACGCATTCACGTTGCCTAGAGACGCATTCCCGTCATTGTTCTGGCCTGGGGTCCCACGGACGCATTGCCTCCATTGGAGTCCACGTTAAAATAATTTACCACGTCGCGAAAAAAATAAATATTTTAAAAAGTCCACAGACGCCACCATTGTTCATGGGTGAAGGCATGCTACTTAACCCTACTTTAACACAAATGAAATCCGCGTAGAAAGTCTTAAAACAGACGATAGAACTAACAACAGTGTGTTTAGACTCCACCGACGCCATTTTGTGCGACCATGCATGGTCACAGAATTCAATGGGTGCCTGAGTTTTAGCGTAGCACCGGGCCGCTCTCTGACCATAGTGGCACAGCGTGTTAAGGTGATACACAAAAAAGGGTTCCCCCACAGAACAAGGCACGGTCGCAGAAACTTGACGTCTCTACACTGCAGCGACATGCGCATTGGCAACGAGCGGTCTCCGAAAAGAATTGCTTTAGTAAACTTGCGTAGTTGCGTTACTGTGAAAATGTCCCACAACTGAAAACATCCGACAATAGCCAATGATGTTATTATGATGATCCAACGGCTATGATCTCCGGTTGGAACTTGTGACAGCGTGAGCATTGATCGTCGTCACCTCTCCTCTCCCCAGTCCCCACGCTACGCTGTGGACCAGAGCTACTCTCCCCATAGCGTCTCCCCCGCTCCGCTTGCTGCTCTGTCTGCAGGCAGCAAAGGACTGGCACCCTTTCCGTGAAAGCCTTTTTCTGTGTCGTATTAAAAAAAGAATACAGTCCCGGGAGAGATGTGTAGTATGGTACATGTGTCTTTAGTTCCGACCGCTTAGAAAAGGTAATTGATCGGTTGACAGAAACTTTATAAGCGTGTTTGAGTTTGTTTCGCCAGCACAGCCACCCTGCATCTGTGTCTATCTGTAACTCCATGCTGCGCGTTCATGTATGCAGTAGACGCGAACGCGCATTCACGTTCACTGTAGTTGCATTCAACAGCGCAAATTGTTGATGTGAGGTTTAAGAATAAAGAGAAGCAAGGTCTTATTGTCACTACTCTACAGGGACAAGAAGCAAAATGCAATGTTGTGATCGAGGTGATAATAATAATAAGAAAAACTAAGATAAGGCATAAGGGGGGATGATGATGATGATGATGATGATGATGATAATAATAAAATAGAAATGTCAACAGTATAGCCATAGAATAGCTGTATAAAGAATGTGTTCTATTGCAGACATATGTATATATGTATATAAAATAGCAGCCATAGTAACAGTAATAGTAGTTCCATCAACTACAGTAAGCCTACTACTTGACATGACAATAGCTGAACCACTGTCTTTAGACAGCCTTAATAACCTATTGTGGTGTGTAAAATAGCCTATAGAAAAAAGATAATAATAATAATAATGGTAATAATAAGGGTAGTAATAATAATAATACATAAAAAAGTATCGAAAACCGTATCGAAAAAGGTATCGTATCGATTCCCAGGTATCGAAAAAGGTATCGTATCGATTCAGAGGTGAACAATACCCATCCCTACAAGGCGTTGAATTTTTTGTGGGACCCATAAAATATCCCTGGGACTCATCCGAAAGACCCTTCTTGGGTCCCCGGGACTCATTACATTAAAAACCTATTAACATCACTGTGTGTGGGTGTGTTTATTTTTATTTTTATTTTTTTTACAATAAACTTCCACACAGTGAGTTTCAGTACCGTGAATATGGTCCCTGCACTTTGTATGTGCAGTGTGAGCCACTATTGCATGACTGTAGCCTGGAGCAATTTATGCTTTGCACAGGTTTTCCCTGCAACCGCTCGCTTGAACGAAATCAAATGTGCTAGCTGGGTAAAGTTGATTATTCAGGGCTACATCAAGATAAACTCATGCTGACAACAATAATAATTCTTCTGTCTGACCACATCCGCATCATTTGATGAAAGGAAATCTGATATGTTTGTGTTGAATGTCCCACCGCTGCTAAGCCATGATACTGTGGCAGGGGAGTGATATCTGTGACTGTCACATTTTGTTACATTTCCACTGCTCACATATGTACACAAATTTGACTTCCATATGGCCAGATTTGATATTAGTAGGCTATGTTAACCCATTTAGGCCTAGAATTATTGAATGCTTTAACTATTGAAAAATAGCAGATATACAAGCTCACAGCGCGCTTGTAGATCTATTTTTTTTTAATGTGTGAAAATGTGTGCAAATCTTTGAATATATGTATTTTTAAAGCGAACGTTTGTAACTCAAATTTTGCTTCTGGGTGGTCCCTGGAACTAGATATTTTGAGATGGGGGTCCGGTGGCCAAATAAATATGAGTTTGGGGGTCCTTCACATGAAAACGTTTGAGAATCACTGACATAGTAGTCTCTCAAACAAAGACAAACTGAGCTCCAGTTAAGTGAAAAGGACCTTTTCTTTGACGATGGCCAGATTGCTGACATATAGAAACATAGGATTTTTCAAAAAACCTTAGAAGGATTCAAAAGACAATAATAGAATCGGGTCAAAAATTCTAATTTTCAAAATTTTCCAAAAATAGCAGATCTACAAGCTCGCAGCGCGGCACTCGGTGCCGCGCTGTGAGCTTGTATATCTGCTATTTTTCAATAGTTAAAAGCATAAAATAATGATACACATGACGTGTAACCGTTCTAAATGGGTTAACTTACATTCCTACACACTGTACAGTATGGAAGAAATCAGCCAAACTCTTATACTGTAATATTTCATTCTGTGCACACATACTGTACATACATGCATAAATCAGTGCAGGGCCCCGGGAGGTCTGTAATGGGAAGCAAATACAACAATGTCACTGGGAATATACTGTACATTTAATTAGTATAGACATGGACCACATGCTTTGGACATGTGAGTAAAGGGAAAACAGACTAGTGTGGTGATCCACTTTCTCTCTGTAATAAAGATGTCCCTATTGCCATTCCAAATTGCTCCTACATGCAAGGGGAGGAAATTGTCAGTGTGCCCCTGATATATTTGCAGTTATTAATGGGACAGTGGTCTGTGGGCTGCCTGCACAATATCTGACCTCTGAGAGTGCATTAAATCAAGACATTAGGGACTGCCGTTGGAGCCAGCGATGCCTTATTTATATTTGGCTGTACAAAGGTGTCGCTTTACGCCAAACAAAGTAGATCTACAAGCTCACAGCGTGTCACATTGACACTGGCATAAAGGGCGGATTATAAATTAAGCATGAGGCAGTGAACCCTCTGGAAAAACAAACACAAGGAGGCTGAAATCACACCCAGAGGCTATAGAACAGTAATGTTCATAGTTTTCACAGTCATGCATCTGTTCCGGATCACTAGCACAGCCATTCTCAACACAGGTTGTAATTGGCATAACACTAGAATTTTATTCATAATATATTATAGTATATAAAAAACTAATGTTAAAAAAACGATAAACAGGAACTTAAAGTCTACTCTGAACCACATAAAGCCTGTGTCCTTATATAGCGTCCATGATCTTATTTTAAAAACAGAGTTGTGAGCTTGTAGATCTGCTATTTTAGCCATTTGTCGTATGCCAAAGTATAGTACTTAAGTGATGCCAATCCACGTCGCAACACTAAAGCTAGTGATGGTTGGTGGAAAAAATACTTAAATGCAGAACATGCAGGGAATACTGAGGTCATCTGTAGTTGTGTGTTCGAAAGTCTTTCAGGCTGCAAGAAGCCTAAAAATATGAACCTGACTAGGAACTGTAGAGGTACTGCAATAGCCTATATGTGTAGCATGTTAACTTATCCAAGGACAGAGGTGTGTACATGCAGTAGATGCAGGAACAACATCTTAAAATAGGCAACTCACCCTCAGCAGCTCTGCATTATGTTACTGTAACCAATTTCTACAAAGTCATACAGACTGTAACACAGGGTTCCCCGATTAGTTTTCCCCAAGGGCCGAATTATGTCTAGGGTACCAAGCCGAGGGCCACAACATTGCAGGGGGCGACGGTGGTGTTCCCGCTACTCCAGTGACAGTTCAGATATTGTCGTTGTCGGGTGAAAATCTTGTATGTCCAAAATCGTTTGTTTGCATTTATCATTTTAAAAACGATTTAAACTAGTGAAAACAGCCGATCCGAGCGGTGCGAGGCGTTGTGTGCTTGTAAATCTGCTGTTTTCACTACTTTTGTGCGACGGCCTCGTATGATGAAGCAGGGCTTAACTTTGTAAAAGAACGTACAAATTTGGAGATACGAGGTTTCCACCCAACAATGACGATATACTAGTGTTGTTGCTGCTCTTATAACACCATTATTACTGGGGTTGGTGGGGGCCAGACAGTAGCCCCCGTGGGCCGCAAATGGCCCGCGGGCCGCCTATTGGGGAACCCTGGTGTAACATGTTGTCTTTCAACACAAAATTACTCTTCCTCATTCACTAAAACTAACGGCTCATTAACATGTGATAATGTTAGCAGCTGATGGATGTGCCTGCGCTGGGAAAACTGTTTAGCTGTACGGTATGAAGGCCATTCATTTAATGTACATTTTTACTTTTTTTTTGTTGGGGTGTGTTATCTCATTTTGCTAGTAGAGGTCACACAAATAAATTGAAACGCAGCTCATTTTTTGGCTACTAAACCAGAAGACGACAGTGAGTAATTCATTTGTCCCTTCATTGGGAACGATAGAAAGACAAGGGTAGCGACATTACAACGGCCATAGTTTTGCTGCTGGTTATTGATTTGATATACAATCTTTTAGATCTTGCTAGCTTAAGTGTGGGTATTGAGAGAGTGCATAACTGAATTAACTCCCTAGGCCGTGGAAGACATTTTTATGTGACTTTTCAAGATACATGAAAAAATATTGTTATACTAATTGTATAATGTTGAAAAAATAAATGCATTCCTCAAAAAAATAAATGAGAAACTGAGCACAATAATCTATTTCAGCTGGATTTCTTTTTTTTTTTTACTGTAGTATTTCAATTTCCTGGCTAGAGGGCCTTGGACATACGTTTAATTATACTTCATGTGATACCCTCAATATGAAATATGATTTACATTGTGTATTACAAAATATACATGTTGATCAATCAATCCATCAAGTCATGATAATAGTTAGTTAAAAAATATACGTTTTTTTCTTTCATAATAGTTACATCCACTATTATGAACCAGCCAACCAAAGACTCATTTTTGTTTATTATGTTAAAGGCCCACCTTTAACATAACCAGTAAGACTCCCTAATCGGGAGATAAGCGACCGTAGGTGGCTTTGCAAGAATCGGCCTGATGGTGGCGCTAGAAGAGGGCCATGTGAGAAATGAGGGGTGGGGTCTGCGCGGCGCCGAGGCGGACGAATAGGTACCGGCCCCGGCTCTCCCGGTCGCTCCTAGCCGGAGTTACGGCATTTTATGTGAGCTGCAGTGTAGGGGGTCCTCCACTGGGGGCACCACCACTTTTGCATCCGTTCTGGAGCACCAGGAGTCGGTGGTCCCCGGGAATTCTCCGTGAGCAGCCCCGTTGGGGTGGTCATTTGGTCACTTTTGCACATTTGGTTTTTTTTTTACATTTGGGGGTCCCCCAGGGAGCTGGGGGTCCCTGTAGCTCCGGGGGTCCTTGGAGGTTGTAGTTTGGCAGGTAAGGAGTGTGTGTGCAAAATGTGGCATGGATGGGGGCAACGGTTGTGGAGATATGAGCAGGGGAAAAGTGTGACGTGTGATGTGTCACTCACGGAGGGACATTTTTTTTACACCTGGGGGTCCCCGGGGTCCCTGGAGCTCCGGGGGTCCTTGGAGGTTGTAGTTTGGCAGGTAAGGAGTGTGTGTGCAAAATGTGGCATGGATGGGGGCAACGGTTGTGGAGATATGAGCAGGGCAAAAGTGTGACTCACTGACTCACTCACTGACAGACAGACAGACAGCCTGTGGAGGTTTTGGTAGTAAATGCGACCTACGGTCGCAATAAACAAAAATGAGGAAAATGGGAAAAGAAATGCTGAATCAATGCAGTCTACTAACACTTCCTATGGTTTTGGAGCGTGCCGCTGTGAGAACACTTGAGTGGGGTCCAGAATAGAAGGTATTTATTGCATGGGATATCTGCCATGGAAAGGTGTGTTTTGTTGTCGTGGCCTCATGTGGATTTGGTCTATTTTAGTCGAGTGCAGCCGACCCTGCACAACCAGACATCCATACGTTCCCAAAAAACTTTTCTGATGGCAGACGTATTGGTCCATTATGACCAACAGCAAACATCACCTCAGCAGTGCTTCTCCCCAAGAGCTGTCAGCCCACTCCAAAAGCACTCCTCAACCCCCGCATGCCCAAATAATCTGTAGTAGACAACCCCTATAGAGCTGTCTGTAAACCTACCCCTGTTACTGTTTATTACCCTGTTGTTTAACCGCATGATCCCTAGCGTCCCCCATTCTGGAGGTGACAATTTCGGCGTAAATTGCATTATGTACAAACTCACAACGCGCCACAATGTGTGCGTGTAGATCGGATATTTGGTGTAGAAAGGAAAAAAGGAGGGGGCCTAGCATTTGACTAGCCTGGCGGGGCCCGACACTATATCTGTGTTCATTCCTTCTACAGTATAACGTCTGGACTTCCGTTGATTGGCAGCGAGTATACCGATTATTCTGTGATTTGGGCCAATCAGTGACTGCTTCCGCACTATGCTTCCGCACAACAAACGTAGTCTTCCTGACAACAAGTGAAAAGATTTCCCTGATTGGTCCATGTGTAGACGGTGACGTAGATGCATGCTGCAAGCTGCAGCATTTTCAAAACAACAATGGCTGCCCTCGCGATGCAAAAAGTGTAACAGTTAACGCTCTAACCATAAAACAACCAATAAGTGCAGTTATTTCAGAGTTGGAATCAATTACAACAATTAAAAAGCAACACGGAGGATGCGCTAGTGGAGTTTATCGGTCGAAAAGACGTGTTTGTTTGCCGTTCTTCCGACTGGCTGAGAGATGGTGATTGGTTAGAGGAGTCTGTCTGTCAAGGCAAGTACTCCCGCCCACTTTTCAAGCTGCCAATAGGCTAAAGGCCAGACGTTATACTGTGGAAGGAATGAACACAGATAACGTCGGGCCCCGCCAGGCTAGCATTTGACCCCTGGGGGGAGTCCAGTCAATGACATACTGTATACTAGGGTTTAAGTGATTAAAGGTAGATAAGCAATATTGTTTGTTAATAGCCTATATAAAAAAATCATAAAAATTGTGCACTTTGGTGACAAGTTTTTGATTTTTGGCAGGAGGCTAGGTATGGGCATAAGGTTTTCAAAAACCATCGCAAACAAGTTGGGCTCGCCCCCGAGTGGTCTGTTGAAACCCCAAATAATTGACAGAAGACATTTTTCAATGGATTCTGTTACTATTGGGTATGCTAAATAACATACAAAAAAATTAAGAAAAACTAACTCCTGGAAAGGCATCATTTAGTTTAATATATGTTAAATATCTCTATATTCAGATCCTTGCTATAAATTGTTTGATCAGTTCTTTCAAGCTCTCCCAGGTTTCTCCAACAAAAAAACAAAAAAAAATCAAATTGGAAGTGATGAAACAAAACAAACTTGAAAAGTGTGCTCCTCAGAGGTATTCACCAGGTCGGGTTGCCTACCCAGGGCCCGCAAACCTTCTAAGGTTAGGCAGTCTTGGAATGGGATCTGAAAAATCTGGCTCATACATGACCACAGAGATCATGTCTACGCACTTTGGCAGAACATGTAATCCGGCACAAATATGGCCTATGTGTTGCCGCTGTTGCGTCATGAGCTAAGGAATCCAGGGGGGGAAAGTGTGGCATTTAGGGCTTGTAGCATGACGTGCAAAATGGGCCCCTTCAGCAGACTGGAAGCCCCTTACTGAACAAACACTATAGAAATTATTAATATCGGAATACTGTTGTTTTTTTGTTTAGTTCTTTACCAAAAAGATATCACTTACACCACCTTCAATATTACGCAATTCTTGCTGGGATCTCCTACATTTCATTCTACTGAATATAAACCAGAGCTGCTGTAGAGTGACAGCAGTTAATCTGGGTGGACATGTACCTCATTTATCCCCTGCGCTGAAGAATGCCATTTCAAAATATCCACCTACAGTACATAACATGTCCTTCCTATAGGTATTACCTAGTATAATTAGAACAGGCGTCGGGAAAACAATCACCCGTTCTGTCATAAGCCAAGTGCCTATTTTACATAGTAATGCTGTTAATTGCTTTGTGTATGCAGTGCTGTATCTTGTTTTGTTTTCATTTGGCATGTTTTGTCTAATTAAATGAGGTGTCAATGAAATGACACCAAAGTTCTAAACATGCATGGCAATATATTCCTTTTATGGCATATACTGTATAGTAGATATGGGAATACATTGTATTTCTTTGCATGATGGGTCCGAAATTCAAAAAACACAAATAGAAGAATCAGACCTAGTATTGTATGCAATGCTGTCTGAACAGGAGGAGACTGAATGATTACATTAATTTTCACACCGGGAGAACTGCTCTGAGCAACTTTTAAAAGTCAACGGACGCTGTGGTTGACATTGTTATGGCTTTTAAATTTAGATTGCGTGCAAGGTAGATGGGAAAGAAAAACGAGGCACTACAAAAGCCAGGGAAAATGAAAGGGCCACGTCTGACTCAGTGGGTTACCGTTCATTGTGGGGAAGGCACATGTCCTCTCTGATGTCAACGGTTCAGTGCAACCCACTGTTTCATTATGATTCGCAATAATGGGCCACCTATATGCTGCATGGTCTATATATACTGTATGTATAGGGAATATTTAATCCTTTTTGAGCGGTGGTCACACCGTCTCCATAGCGTGGCCGTGTGTGTATGCGTGCGTGCGTGTATCCATCCGTGTCTGTCTGTATGTAGCCTGCAATACTGTTGAGTGACCAGAGAGGTGCTGTTGAGCAGCCTTGAAATGTACATGCATGCGCGCGCACACACACACACACACACACACACACACACACACACACACACACACACACACACACACACACACACACACACACACACACACACACACACACACACACACACACACACACACACACACACACACACACAGACAGCCTTGAAATTAATGGACAACACCGCTCGGTTCACACTGGTGTGATTTTTTAGTTCATTTTAGAATAAGAAATACCTTGCACAACTTTTGGGAAGTCAACTAGCCTGACAAAGATAGTCACAGCAGTTTAGTCATGTACTGTTCCTGTCCTATATTAATGGTTATTGATACTGACATTTCTGATTGCATCTTAACTTCAATACACTAGCGGTGCCTCTGCTCTCCTGTTTCCAGATTTAGTTGACAGTCTTAAGAGCAACCAAAACTTTCTGCCTACATGCATGCAACTTCACTGGATGTGCTTTTCTATCAAGTTCTCAGTTGAACAATAGGCTAACAGAGTTCGATTTCGTATGAGTGAAACAGTGGCAAAAATAAATAAACCGGTATGTAGTTTTATTATAATTTAGTGAAACACTGGAACGAAAAGTTTAGGAGAATGTACCATCATTTATTTTTAATTTGTGTACATTACAACATAAAGGCAAACATTATAAAACAATAGGGAGCTCTGTAGCAGAATATGTCAAGGTTTGTTTTGTTTTGTTTTGTTTATTCAATCATTTTTACACGGTTGGCCTGTCAAATTTGCCCAAAGTGATAGTATTGGCTCTGGCTGTATAATGTGTGAGTAGCACAAGCACCCAGACAACACAACAAGTTGAAGTAGATGCCAAACAATCATTACTATTCTATACGTGAGAAATAGCACCTATTGAAATGCTATGAAAAGTAAATTATTTAGCACCATATGATACATTGAAATAGACAGCCTCTGAATGATAATGTGAAGATACAACTGATAAGTAGAACAGGACCCTGCTAAACAAGACTGGAACTATGAAATAATGTGAAGAAACATATGCCCATTACAACCAAGGCACATTAAACTATACGTTATTAAACTCAAGGTGTGACATCCCTCTCCCTCTGGCATCGCTCTGTTGCTTAACTAATTATCATGGCACATTAATTTTCGAAACCCCAAAGCATTCGTTGAGTTTACCCAAGATGTGTTTTGCTCAATAAAATAAAAATAAACAGTAATGTGTATAACAAAACAGATTTAAGAAAGGGCAATTTATGAGTTGAGACAACACACAGCCCTGGGCTGCTCAGGCGACTTCATTTATATTCTACAGATTGCATCAGAAATTTAGAAACGGTTAATTGGAGACAATGTGGCGAGACGCTGATATGGTCTGACATGTGACCACCATAATGGCATTACAGAGGAATTAATTATTAGAATATGCTAATTGTGACAAGAGAATGCCATACACAATCCCCAGAAATACATAATACAAAAACACAGACATGAATCCTAAACATTCGCCATGCAGAATATGCCAGAGTGCCTTTGGCCCGGCACATTTGAATCAAAAGGCATTACTCCCTTGCATCCAACTGTGGACATGTTTACAAAGACCTCATTTATTACTGATTCCCAGCCCAGCAAGCATGGCCTCAGTGTGACGCTGATTAGAGGGCTGGTAAAAAAAAGAAAAGAAAAAGGGTTGAGAGCCCCATTTCACCGCAAACCTATACTTATTTAGTTCTGCAGATTTATACATCCAGCTATCTGGGCAAGAAAATCCAGCATGACATGAGAGTGAATTTTGCCCTTTTGAAAAGGGGGTTAATCTCTATTTCTCTCATGAAGAAACCTCAATCTTACAGTGGGCAGCATGCCTCCTATGATACAGGGGCTGCAGCAATAAATTGAATTAAATAAACCCATTAGTTACAGCAGCTACCTTCTCACCTCGGCTTAGATGCACTTTCATGGTAAGTTGGCCCTTCGAAAGGACCATAGGAACCAGCTTAGGATTGCGATGGCAAAGTGACCTTGTGTCAAAAGACAAAAGGCCCATCCATGTTCATTACTCAAATCTATTAAAAGAGGCCACATAGCACAGGCCTGGCATGCACCTCAGGTGATTTAAAGTGAAATGTATGCTTATTCAAAAATCAATTCATACTTAAGATTCTGCCTCCTCTTGTCTTCTAGACATGAAACAAACTAGAGGTCGACGGGAGTGGAAAGTGACTTGGCAGAGTCACCCCAGACACACTTAAAATGCATGGAATGAATAAATCTCGTGATAAATAAAAGACTGGCTTATTCCACAGCAACACCAGAAAATGGGTTGACATATTGTTATGGTTTCCATTGTTTGCCTCTCTTTATGGTTTAGTTCAAATCTAGTTTGTTTCACCAAAAATATTCTATATTTAACAAGAAACATAATTTTACTGCAGGGTGATATTTAACAAAAAACATAATTTTACTTCAAGGTGATAATTAACAACAAACAATTTTACTGCAAGGTGATAATTAACAACAAACAATGTTACTGCAAGGCGATTTGTGTCTTGTGTGCATACATGCATTGTGTATTTGCGTGTACACATGCCATAGGGCATTAATATAAAATATCACACATTAGCTACAGCAAGAGGAGGCGTTACATGGCTGGAGGAAGGTAATGACCCCATTAGAAAGGCAGAACACGTCAACTCTTTCCTAAATCTCTAATGCCAATAATCCAAATTATCCAGGAAAAACAATCACCTTCTGATACACCAATTAGTAATTAGCATAATCCCTAAAAGCGCCCTTTTGCATTTCATCGGCTTAATCCAAGTCTAAAGGGAGTTTTGGCAAATGCCACAGCTGGTATAAAAATGTCTTCCAACATATTAAGAGCAATGAGAGCATTCCTGTACAGCAGGAGGCTGATTAATAAATAATGTTTCATATTGATAGTTGGAAATGAAACAAAATGTGTTTCATTAAGGCTGTTCTAAAATCAGACCCGCTCAAAGGGAAGATTTCCCTCTTTCAACTCCTCTAGTATCAAACCAGAATAGCGTTTACCGCATGTACAGTACTATATACGGTACATACTGTGTTGGGTATAGCCTTTCCACATCTAGTGCTCAGCTCATATCTGCTGCACACAGTGCTAAAATTATTCTAATGGGATAACCCCGTGGTGATTTCAGGGAAAGAAAGACCATGAATAAGTAAACAACATAAAGCGATGAGCAACTTCAAAGGCGACGCGGGACAATCAAGACAAACAAGCTCCTGGAAGCCAATGAATGTGTTTGTCTTTGTTTTGTGACAGTGACTCAGGGGTGTAAACAGTAGAATTAGCTCACACCTCCGGAGCCTCAGCACATCGCCCTGCCGTAATTGAATTAAGTCTGTCTATCTAAAGACACGTACTGTATGACTCACGCGATTATGTCCATTTTTGGTCGTATACAACTTCGCACTTCCATTCAACACCTCGAACCGTTCAAAGAAATACAATGGTCCTCAGCGAGGGGGAAAAAAAGTATTCAAAAGGATCACGTTTCAGTTTTAAATCAAATTTCAGAATTTCATCCAAATTTCTATGCTCAATAATCACTACATGTGAAAGTATTGCCTCAGGACAAAAACAACAACAACAACATATATAACAAGTCACAGGCACACAGACGGAAAGATAATGTATGTAACGCTGGGAGGAACAACAAGCTATGATTTTTACACTTCATATCCCTCAGCATAACATGCAGCTGTGGCAACATATCAGGTCACGGACACATATTTGAAACGCACTCCCAGCAGCCCTCGTATCTCGCCTCTGTGGACGGTGCTGTCAGGCGTCTCCTCTGACTGAACAAATGCATCAGGCTGCTTTTTGGTTTGTGTCATGAGCCTGCATTCCTCACAGGCGATAAGGAGCGTGCGCAGCGCAAGTGCTCCAGGAGAGCCGAAAGGAAAATTGGAATCCTGACAAGTATGATTGACATGCTTATTTGTCCCATGGAAGTCTTATTCGTAGAGATTTAAAAGATGGCTGTAAAGCAGCGTTCTGCAGAATGGAATCATTGTTCCTTCTGACTGGAAGCACATCATGGCAATTCTGTGGCATGTAAATAAGGAGGGAGATAGGCATCCCTTTAAGCTTTAAAATGAGTTCAGCTTTATTCTTTATTTTTGGTCTCAAAATAAATAATTTACCAGGCGCAGCTATGTCTGTCACTTTCAGGCAATCCATCCATGTCATGGAACAAAAACACGAGCATCCATCTACCTTATATCCTATTGTCAATGGAGAGGAAGGCAGGCATGCACTGAATTCTATCCGTCTCCTTTTGATGGACACGAAAATACAGCGGATATGAGCCTCAATGATGGGGAACACTACCCCATGGGCACATCACCACGCAATGGAAACTAAAGCTGGTGAATTAAATCCTAACCGTAAGTAAAACACAATTCAACTTGAAACCATCAACCTCTACTGCAGCTGCAAAGGCAAAAGAAATGAATGTGTCTGACAGAGCAGGAATGCATGTGAATTCTCCACAGAACCAAAGGCAGGATAATAGTGGGCACATCATCCATCCAAATAACTCCAGAGTTTGTTTTGTTTTTCTCTCTCCATATGCCACACGTAATAAAGCAGCATTATGTGCTCAATACGTCTCGTGTTCACAGCCTGATACTGGATGAATAGTAACAGAACGCAGCAAAAACAAGAGTAAGATCAAGTCAAGAGCGGTACCAGGAGTCAAATTAAAATGGATACATGAATGAATTACTGTAATTACGGTTGCAAGTTTACTATGAAAACCGGCACATCTTGTCCGCGTATCTCTGTCTGTCTGTCTGAAGGGCACGCCCATAGAGTTATAATAAGAATAGAGAGGACACCAGATATCCCCGCCCGTCCACTTGCATTGAGTTGCTCACCCAGCGCATGAGGCGTTTTCACCCCTCCTTCCGCGTAGTAAAACCGTGACGTAGTGGGTCTACTGTGACGCGTTTTGCGTCATAATTTGTGTTCATGGACGCGCTTTCATGAACGAGCACTTCCGGTATGAACGCGCGTCAATACAAAGAAGCCTAGACGCGCGTTCATGTGAGTAGACCCAACTGCAGTACCTCAAAACGACCAACATGTCCATTTGGTTTCAGGGCGCCCCCAGGGTTCTGATGTCATCCATATTAGACATCCCTGATGTCATCCATATTAAGCCCATATCTAACCCATATATGGAGGAAGACAGTCCATATCTCTGTGGCTGGTTCAGACAGGGATCTCCATGTATGGGCATAAAAGGGATGTACTATATACAGTACATGGATCTCAATATATGGGTACCAGGGGTCTCCATATATGGGTAACTGGTCCAATATACAACACTGGCCAGATGGCCAAGAATTGCATGTCGCCCTGAGGCGTCTTAACATATCAAACATATGAAGGTTGTAAAACGATGTGACAGAAGTGCATTGCTATGTACTGTAATGCAGTAAAGGTTTAATATAAGGGAAGGGTAGCCATTTTTGTCCCGCTTAGAAATTCTATTTCAACTTCATGCAGCTGATGGCTGCTCAGATGGTTATGATGAGGGGGGTTGGTGGGTCAAAACAGTTAGGGTTTAAGTGTCTCACTCTGGGTCACTTCGAAACATGGGGACGGAAGGCGAACTGAGGACCTTCGGTTTGGCAGAAGGGTCTCTCTACCCATTCAGCTATGGCTGTTTTGTACGTTGCTATCATATAGAATGACAGAACTCTGCATTAGAAGATGAGGTCTGTCACCTGACTACTCAAAAATTCTAAACACAAACCATGTGGGAATAGCATCTCCCACAAAAATACACAACCTCTGTATGGGGAGCACAAGGTCAGTTTCAAAAGAATGTATAATCTGAAACTGCATGTGCATGTGCTGCCATCCATGGAGTGTAGTGAAGTGAGGTGTTTTTAAACAGTTAAAGCAGCTTAACTCTCTGTGGCTCCATTTATTACACAATGAAAGACACAGTAAATGCATGCACGTAATATCTAAAAGAAAACTGCAATCTTACACTTCATGTAATCATGATGCAATGCAAGTTCATTAAGAAAAAACAATGTTTCAACAAAGTGAGTTAACAGGGCTAAGATGGAAACACAACAGAACAGGAATGAATACCGCTCAGTGCATTCATTTTGTCTGAGGGGGGGCGACAGACTTTGGCTGGCTGTTCAATATCATTCGGGTCCTTTTGTGGCGCTATCCTTGCATCTCAAAGTCCCTCGATCTGGAGGAGAAACAAATACAGCTGGTTTCTACTGCTGTCGCAAGCCGAAAGCTCAGAGAACCACGATGCTTCTCGGGAGCTGAAAACGTGTGTAAGCGGGCCGGGCATCGAGAAAGACCTGACAGCAGCCGTCCACTCTCTTGACGGGCGCCAGCGCGGCGTGCGCATGCTGCTAATTAAAAAGTTTAATTCCTCAACTGCCGCACTGGCATCAGAGCACTCTGAGGTTCGTCCTTGCGAGCCTTGGCGACGTCTTATCAGGCGTAGGCAGATCCTGCCCTGCTGGTAGAGGAGCGGGACAGCGAGGCACTGGCGCAGCGCACAGGCCCAGCTGGAGGATGCAGGGAGGGGGGGGGGGATGGCATCCCGCCTGCGCGGGGATCTGGCACGCCGCTCCCTACTGTTTCCCCACCGACTGGTGTCACGGCCCCCCAGTCGGGTAGCAAGAGTCAGGGGCTAAGCTGCCTGCGGAGCGTCTGAGGGAAGGAACTCAGGGCTAAACAAGGGATAAACTCTGGATTTAGACTCTTCTTGCTGCAGGGGCCCGGCGGCGAATCCGTGTCTCCATTACACACTTCCTGTCAGAGGGTCCTGTCCTCCCCGCCTGAAGGTTGCAGGTACTGCAACGCCAATGTCGGAGTACACCGTGTTCCTCCTCAGTAAATGTCCTAAAGCGGCTGAGCCACACACTATGTCCTGACACGTCCTCCATGAATAGAATTTAATATTTTTCAGAAAAGAAAAAGGCCACGTGGAATTCTTTGCAGCTGCTTTTCACAATACTGTGCTGAATGGGTGGGTGGGGGGGGGGGGGGGCGTTATTTTTTTTCCCCCAATGATAAACTAGAAGGAAGAATGAGAGCCTTTGTTCAACAGCCTTGGCTGAGATAGAAACTTCTATGTGGGCTTCACAGCTATGTCGTTTCTATTGATTAGAACATATTACAACTCACCCAAAGAGAAAAAAAAAGTCCTTCAAAAAGGACGAGGCTGATTCTCTGAAATCTCTTTGAAGGCTACATCATATGAAGCATCAGGGAACAAAGGTAGACACTGATGACACTGGCAAGGTACAGTAGTTTACGAATAAAGCATGCTGTAGCTGTACTAATACGAATATCTACTACTGTAGGATTAATTACCACAAACTACAGTATGAGGAATAAACACTGATGATTACAACTTCTGTTACCGTCCAACACAGAAATGAAATTAAAAAACATACTGCATACCACTAATACACCATCTGTTTTTATGACATGAAGAATGAAAGCTTTGTTTGACACCACAAAGATAGTAGGGCCAACAGCTTTAGATGGAACAATTTCCATTACTTTAATTTAATGTTTGTCAGATGAGGAAAAAAGACACAGACTTACCAATATTATGTGACTGAATCACCTTAGCATACACCAGAAATACCCGAATAGCCTTTTGCCAATGACTTGCTAATTATTTGGAGAAGGTGGCCTTTAATTGCACATCCCTTTTAAATACCACTTGCCTTTAATTTGAATACGGTAAATTAGATTCAGGATGTTTGCTTTCACCCTATTAAGATAGCCTGTAGGCTTCTTATAATAGAGAAGATAAATATCATGCCAAGTCTGTCAACATTAATAAGCATGTTTGCCAGTTTCAAGCTGCAAATAGGCTAGTCTATTGTTCTTGCATAAATACAATATGTGACAAATTATATAAAAATATAGCTATTGTTTGTCTGTTTAACCTTTAAACAGGCTGCTTGAGGAAGAAGATGGGGTTATATATATATATATATTTCCCAGGTCACTTCACCTAATCAAATTTACCCAATTACAGTATACAGCAGCAGGACTTTGATAAATGATGTAGTTTAATGACCTCAAATCACAAACAAAATAAACACTAAAAGTGTCCAGTGGGTTATATTGGAGGCTGCACGGTAGACAGGCCATGCAATAGCTTATTCAGGACAGCTAAGCAAAACCTAGATTCAACTAGCTGTTTTTATCAGAATGACCAATGTAGCATTTTGTAAATATATCAATAATATATTATCTCTAGCTTGTTCATGTTTTCTGTCTGTCAAAGTATATTGCTCCTGCTTTGCCTCTAGCGGATGCTAATGTGAGTAACCCGGGGCTCCTATCAATGATTCATAAAGATTGAAGTGGACTAGGGATGGGACGATATGAAAATGTCATATCACGATTATTGTGACAAAAGGAATCACGATTTACGCTATTATCGCGATAATCAAAATCCATATCCTAAGGCGGAACAATAGCCAAAAACAAATAGTCGATCTACAAGCTCACAACACGTTGCGTTGTGACGCGTTGTGAGCTTGTAGATCGGCTATTTTTTGGCAAAGATATTTCATAGATAGTGGGGAAAAAAAACTGTATCAAGTACATATATTACAAGTACCTTTCACCAATTATAGAGGGTTTAAGTGGTCCCGGATATGCAGCTCGGCAACTAAAAGGTTATTTGATCCCAGTGCATGATGGAGGACAATATTATGATAAATTAAATCTCCACGATATGATTATCGTGAGTGTTTTTTATCACGATAAACGATAATATCGCGTATCATGCCCTCCCTAGAGTGGACCCTCCCTAATATAATAGTATGAATAGTATGAGTGTCTGTCTATTGTATATTCTGTAATTATTTTCTTTAGTGTGATATTTATGAGTGAAGGGTCATTCAGTTAAAATATGATACATTATCATTGCTTGTGCAAGTCAGTAGATTATATTAAATACAAATACATTTGAATCCTATAACAAATCATTTACTGTACACCAAGCAAATAGGCTGGACCATATTATTAAAGGACGACTTCACCCATTGTCAATCTTCATATAATTGGTTTCTAATGCTCATACTACCCTGTCTGTGTCAGAGGAGAGTGTGAGGGTGAGTGCTGAGGGGTCCTTGAAATGTCAAGGACCCCTTTTTATTTCTGGGACCCCAATCTACAATACACCCTACCCTTAGTACCCTACAGCAGACATGCTTGAAGTTTAATAAATTCCGAAATACCAAACAAAACAATCATGACATGACGCTGTACTGGGGATCCCTTATTGAACATGCATAACATATACTAGATACATATTGATATTGGCATTGGTATCAAACAAAGTCTGAGCTTTGAATACCGACATGGTTTTTGGAATAAATCAACACTGCACAGATTTTATCTCAACTCTCTGAATCACAGCCCAGTGTTTGCACATGGATTACATGAATGTAGATTGTCACACGCTCATGAATAGTCAATATTTAGAACAGGTTTACTACATATTCATGTTACAACAATGTTGCCATGACTACAGAATGTACCTGGGTCTTTTCAACCTCAGAGATTTCACTCAATTGAGAAAACACTGAGATAACTGTCCCCCCTGTTGTGTGAGGAGACTCTTTGTTTAAACAACGCTGTGCTACACAGTTGAGTTTAGTCTGAAACTGGCGAGCAACTCCTTGTATGATTTGCCCTGGTCAAACAAGCTTTTATAGTGAAATTAATAAGATGGCAGTGGTGTTGAAATTGATCTAAATATTGAAGCCTTCACTGTGTAATTTAAAGGGAACTTTTGCCAATGTTTAACCTAAATCCCACTATTCTGTTCTGATGTGAGGAGATTGTATAGTGTGGGGGGAAAATAACCTACTGTATGTCTGCTTTTCTCCCACGATATGCAAACTGTACCCCTGTGTTGTTCTTACTGTGTTGTTTCACATCATCTAGGTTTGGAATTTATGTTAAAACAAAAACCAATTGCAAAGTTTCCCTTTACAGTAACTCTGAAAGTGTACAAATGGAACCAAAGGGGCAATTTGGTTCCATTTGTACACCCTCAGATTTGACTGAGTACAGTACATCCATGCTACCGTTATGTGTCACTTAATGACTAAAGTGGTTAAAAATGTGTATAGACAATAATTAATTTCCACAAATAAACTAGCATCAACATTTTAAACTTGGCACAACCAGAACAACCTTTGATGATTAATCATCTTAAAACTTCCATTCATCAGAATTAATACCAATGTGTGATAGTTTGTGAGGCCTCATGCTGTCATCAGCCAGTGCTGTTTTACACTGTGGTCACAGACCATTGGTAAATAAAAATCTAGACCTTGAATAAACTCTGGTTCATCACTGTATGCTCTGCCACTCTCCATTTTGGCCAACTGAATAGATTCCTTTTCCATTTCATTTTGGCAAGTGGCTGTGTATTTTGCAGCAGGCTACTCCGCTCACTTAATCAAAGCAGTCTACGCTGCTTTTATGTAATTTGGTTGCTCTACATCAATAAAGAAAATAACTTTATAATTAAATCCGGACTATAGATATTTTCCCAATGAATCAATGTGAGAGGAAGTGAGGAACCAATTGATTTTTTTGAATATAATGTTTAATTCCTCTCACACACATCCTCTGCATGCAACCAACTGAGAAAACTCTCCTTTTACAATAGGCCACTATTGATTTTAAGATGCAGTTTATTGGCTCAACATTATGTTATCCAGGTCTGTCCTGTTGACGCTTGTACCATTCGATTGGCACTGCATTATTTCACGCTTAACGGGACCATTAAGATATGGAAAGTAGACACGGATCAAATGGATAAACCATTTCAAATTCAAATAATTTACCACATGAACTCTATAATCCCTATTCTGGGCATATTATACTGTAGGTGAACATTCTGAAAAAATACAAGGTTGAAGATTGGCTATTTTAGGCGAGATTTGTTGTTGAAAGAAAGGATTAGGGGAGCCAAGTACCTACAGTATAGACCCTTGGGGGACTGCAGTCAAAGTGCTAAGTGTTTAAAGAAATTAGATTATAGTCATATTTTAGAATATTGATGTTGCATGTAGGGCTGGGTTCGGTAACCGCCGTACCGCCGTATCGCGGTATACCGCGGCCTACCGCGGTGTCAGGGTCCTTACCGCGGTCAAAAAAGACAAAAAATAGGCTATTTTTATTGAGAACGAGCGAGTTTTAAAACGGGGGAGAAGCGAGGACCGCATGCGCTCCATGCCGCTCTGCTCTGGGCCGTGTACCACACGTTGGAAGCCGCCCACATACGTCACTCACACACACACAGTGCACGCAGGGCAGTAGAGTACGGAGCACAACTCTATGACGGAGCAGCAATGCAGCATATACTTTCTCTGTAATCCACTCGACACAAGGATGTTAATACATACCTTGTGTTGTGGCATATCTTTTTTTATTCATACGGATTACTGGCGGAGCGCGGGCCGCGTGGACAAAACCGAAAATGAAACTATTTTACTTTCTCAACCGCGTCGCACGTTGTGCTCCGTCCAGCGGCGCGTCGGCGATTTTATAACCTTTTCTGTCAAGTCTTGTAACTAAAACCTGTATATAGCAGCACTCAATCACTGTGATTTGAGAGTTGAGACGTGACGTGAGTTTACAGAATCACTGTACACGATCTGACTACCCTTCCTCTTCTGGTTTGTTCACATAGCTGTTTGTGTCTGAAAAGCCCAAGTAGCTAGCCTACGTTACTATGGTAACCCGACAGTGCAGATCTAAAAGCTCAGAACGCATCGCGGATGCGATGTGGTGTGAGCTTGTAGATCTGCTCCTTTGAAAGCCAGACCCGCTGTGCTGTACGGAGAAGTATATCTCGGGCAGTCAGGCTGTGTCGCCTCTCCACTGTGGAGAGGCGACTTTTGGGAAGATGATTGCAATATTTTGGCTTATCGCCGAACCTTAATTAATAGATACGGGGGTGCGGTAATTACCGCAGTACCGGCGGTAAATGGGAAGACGGTAATCGCGGTAACAAAAAGTCCATACCGCCCCAGGCCTAGTTGCATGACTATTTGTAAAACTGTGATATTACCCCTAGTTGCTCCCAGTGAGTAGGTTGGTGCCTTGCATGGTTTCCTCCGCCACCGGTGTATGAATGTGTGTGTGAATGGGTGAATGTAACGCACAATCTATGTAAAGCGCCTTGGATAAAAGCGCTATATAAATTAACCATTTACCATTTACTGTAATTGCATAATTATCATAGGGTTATTGGACATGTAAATACCACAATCCAAGTAAACCTGTCCAACATTCATGTTTATCAGAGCTTCTGCACTGGATAATGAATAATGAATGAAAACACTGGATGAAAACAGAAATAAATACAACCATCTTCTGCTGTTCATGTACAGTAAACATTGACATTGCCATAATCAAAGTAGGGTCAATAAAACAGTATTGTGTGTAGGAATACATTGAACATAATTTAAAATGAATCTATAAGGCTTGCTGTTTCTGTTAAGAGGATGAGTCATATGTATTGGTTGTGTTTTGCCATATCTGGGCTCTCTTTCCCTAGTTGTTTACGTCATTCTTGATTTTCACAAAGCTGAATTGCTCTCTACTCTACAGCTGTCACACTGCCAGCATTAAACATGCCATTTCAACCAAGGGACACACTAATGTTTACATGCATACATGTACTTTTATCTATGTTGTATTACTTGCATAACATGACACTTGAGCATTGGCTGTTACTTATTGTGTAAACAAGCATTTTAGCAGTGAGGAAGTCTATCAAAGGGATATAAAGGGGCCCCTTTATTACTGGAATGTTTTGTTATAACTATTAATGTGTGTAATTAATACAGTATAAAGTTGATCTGGTTTGGCCCCAACAGACTGCTTTATTTATTTTTTGTTATCTTTTATCCCTGTTCTGCCAATAACCCCGCTCTTGTACTGTAGTCCCTTGTCACTGCTGACCCCTAAACTGGTTGGTTCTTTAGGGCAGGGGTCTTCAACATTTTCAGGCGAAGGACCCCTTAGTTGAGAGAGAGATGAAGTAGGGACCCCCACAACCTTCTCATAGATTCCATATAGTTTCATCGTTTGACAGCACAATCATCAGTGTATTTTGGATTCATGTCAATTTGTGTTTTCAGATATTTAACCACTTGAACCGTCAATACTTAATAAACTTGACCTTTCACTCTGTACTTAGTCTGCTGTTTTTCCCCACTACACCAAACCTCTTTGCCTAAAATAGCCGATCTACAAGCTCACACCGCCTCGCAGTGCGAGGCGTTGTGAGCTTGTAGATCGGCTATTTTAGGCTAAAGTTCTCAGAAAAAAAGGTTTCTATCACACAAAGATTTGGAGGACCCCCTGTAGTAACTCTGAGGACCCCCTAGGGGTCCCGGACCCCCTGTTGAAGACCCCTGCTTTAGGGAGCATGTGTCACCTAATACACTAGACACCACCAGTCCACTTCTTTTCACTTGACAGGACTTTCACCAGCCAGGAGGATGTAAAGCATGTGGATGGAGTGAGCACACGCTATTGAGCACTGAAGTCTCTCCTAATTTACGCATCTTTTTTCCCCCCATTCTGAATTCCCATACAATTCTTAAATGAGACGTATTCGTGAGATGTTATTCTCCATAGATACATTACTTCTGTGACCCAGGGTATTAAGGAGTGACATCAGCAGGACTCCATTCTTCCCATCTCCCAATGAACATCGCCATGGCCAAACCAGTAGGAGTCGCTAGTGCCGCGTCCCTGCCCGGCTTCACTCCCACTGGGCTTCCTTACTAATGTGGTCTAACCCAGTGGTTCATGTGATGTCAAGGAGGACCACCATATTCACATATACATGTATTTGGTCGTGGACCGCCAATCTGAAAATATTTTATGCCAGCCCTACGTGATTTTGTAGTAAAATGTTTAACAATATTCTAAATATTTCTTTTTTTCTTTCAATGGTAAAAAGCATTTAGCTGGAGAAGAAGGAAGAAGGATCTTCATGCGTCCAAAGAAGAAACAAGACATTTACTTTTAGTAGGATAATTTAAATACTTTTTTTCCCAGTTTCTTTTGGGGAGGCAGGGGGGGGGGGGGGGGGGGGGACTTGACGTCATAGAAGAAGCAAGGAATGAATCTTTTAACGTTACTGAATAATAGACTTGATTTGACAGTGCACCGTCAGAGAGAGAGAGAGAGAGAGAGAGAGAGAGACTCAAAGAGGTGGATTGAGTGCAGTGTTGTTTTTGACAGCACATTTTGATTTAGTTTTAGTCATAGTCTTTTGAACAAAATCTCATTTAGTTTTACTTTTAGTCATAATTTAGTCTCCTGAAAATTTTTAGTTTTAGTCTAATTTTAGTCGACTTAATATCATGAGATTTTAGTTGACTAAATCTAAAGTTGATTTAGTCAACTAAAATGTATTTTGGCAGGCCTTGATGGCATCGTAATGACTGATTTTACACTTGGTTGCATGCTGAAAATAGCAGATCTACAAGCTCACAACGCGTCGCGCTGCGACATGTACGTTGTGATGCTATTTTCAGCATGCAACACCTGAGAGCAACCAAACATAAAATGACTCTCTTCTCCACTAGTCCCTCCCTAACGTTTTAGTCTATTTTTTATTTTGTTGACGAAATTGTCAACATATTTAGTCTTAGTTTTAGTTATCACAGCTTAGTTTTTATTTAGTTTTCGTTAGTGAAAAAAACGCAGTCAACACACATTTTTCGTCATACTGTAG
The DNA here is from genome assembly GCF_963921795.1 of Nannobrachium achirus. NCBI lineage: Eukaryota > Metazoa > Chordata > Actinopteri > Myctophiformes > Myctophidae > Nannobrachium > Nannobrachium achirus. Next base: position 43,316,783 of record NC_137813.1, read on the forward strand.
TTTTAGTCAACGAAATCAACACTGATTGAGTGCAGAGGTTTACATAGAGAGGTTTCAACACCAGGGAAGTTTACAAATCTTAAATGGCAATGGCAAAACTCATTTTGAATACTGTTAGACGCTTATTATTGTAGACAGCTTTTGTGGATTTGGGTAAGCTTTATGCATAGTTAACTGGAACATAATGGTAAGGAATAAAATGTCATTTTACCCAATCTGTACTGTATGGTAGAGTATGCTAATACAATATAAGTACAGTAGCACATCTGCAGTGGTTAGAGGTGGGTGGTCTCCATCCTAGTTTCACTGAGAAATGTAGACCCTGGCATCAGGTAGGACACCTAGGGCTGTCACGACTGTGACATTTTACATGACGATTAATTATCACTCAAATAATTGCGATTAACAATTAAATTGTGTTTTTGTCGTTGAAAATTACATTTCTGTTTGCCTTGTAGACTTTTAAGTTGCACATGGCAGATATGACACATAACCTAAATATACAAAGAAAAGACTGACATATTTTGACAACTTTATACTTAAAAAAGAACATTGATAGTGGAAATAGCCAATCCACAAGCTCACAACGAGTCGCATTGCGGCGCGTTGTGAGCTGATATTTAAATGTTAAATGTTTGAAAATGTTATGCAACAAATATATGCAACATTTTTCAACATGTAAACGATTATGACGATTATGACACAATAATTGTGTAATATATTATGTAATAACTGTGAGAGGCCTATGGACACCTACTGTGTTGACAACTAGTATAGGCACAATGTCTCCCCTGGGGATTCTCTATTGGCTGAGAGGTAGATGTTTGGTCTCTCCACAGAGACCAGGGTAGGACATAAAACATATAAGGATTGCAACCACATGCATTTCCTTGATTAGTTCCCATCTAAATCCCATGTCGTTTAGGTTGATGGACACACGATTTCTATTCAGTGATTTGGAAATTAATGTAGAGGTAGTCATTAGCATTCCAAATTCAATTTACTCTGGGACTTCATTTTTAAATCAACTTCACAATATGTTATACACTTTTTTATGTTATCAGTACATTGATCGTGAAGTATCCAATGAGTTTTCACTGCCAAAGCACACAAAGACAATCCAAATAATTTTGTTTAATTTTTTTAATCAATTGTATTGCAAGATTTGAACATCTTTCCTAAAGATCTTTCTGAATCATAGGCAAATGAATCCTCTCTAAACCCTTAGTGCCGTGGTTGCCTTTAAAGTCATTGTGCAATTCCTATGATGATAACAGAGATGTTACTTCTGAAAAAGTTCTGGCTTGTTAAAAACTTGGGCTTGTCATCACAGAGAGTAGAAAGTTGTTTTCCATGCCCAAGATTCCCCAACGAGACGGGTTTGATGACAGTTTTTTTATGCAAGGAGAGATCAACATGCACACTCTCAAAAATGTTTGTTGTGCTGCGAATAAATCCCCTTAGATAAGGACTTAAATAATAAATAAATAAATAAATACATACATAAATAAAACACTGCATACTCCCGCATACACTTTTCTGTGCTTTATTCGTCTTTCAGCCCTTCGGGACATAAAGCATACCTTTTAATCATCATCAAACAAAGGTAATTGGATAATTGGAAGTATTTGCCACGTTATCGTTTATAATGTACAATGAGGAATACCTAAAGTCCTAATGAAGGTCCCTGTCTGACCGAAAAGTTGGGTTAGTTAAATAAGGCATAGAAAAGTGTGTGCAGGAGTAGGGATGGGACGATAAGCGATATTATTGCTTTATCATGATATAAAACACTCACTATAATCGTATTGTGGAGATTTATTTATCGTGATATCGTCCTCCGTCATGCACTGGGATCAATTCACCTTTTATTTGCCGAGCTGTATATCCGGTACTATTTAAACCCTCTATAATTGGTAAAAGGTACTTTTAATATACGTACTCGATACAGTCTTTTTTCACTGTATCAAATGTCTCAATGCGTTGTGAGCTTGTAGATCGGCTATTTTTGGGGCAAATGTTCTGCCCCAGGATAATGGATTTTTATTGTCGTGATACTATCGTAAATCGCGATTTCGTTTGTCACAATAATCGTGATATGAAATTCATCCATATGCAGGAGTATCTAGTAGTTGTTGTTTTTTTTAGTTTTTAGTTTTTTTTACTTATCGAACATCGCTGACTGACTATTTGCTGTCAGTAAACAGTGTTGTCTACAGTGTTGTCAGTACGTTCAGAGAGAGCTTTTGTTCCTGAGGGACTGCCGTCAACAAAGTACAGTAAGGTACAGTGTATGGGTGGTTTAAGTGGTAAAGCCACGTTTGTTCACACTACTATAGAGAAAATGCCATGAACTGACCTCCAGATCAAGCCTCCTTTACTGAGGTAACTGCTTCTAAAGGTTACACAGAGTGCAGCAGGCAGCATGAGAAATTGTTACGATCAAAAGCCAATGCAATACTTTTAGTGCAATTCATGTTGGATCTCGTCTTTATACAGTACAAAAAAATGATTTAATCGTAGGCCCACTTTGTTACGTCGGATTTTGCATCGCACGGAAACGGAAGTAATCAATCGTGATGCGTTTGTTGGATGTGAATGTGTTGCTTACCGTATCCATGGCAACAAGTGGGTGACAGCTAGTGAACACAGTTCTAGGGTGCTTAAAACATATCTATACTTATCTATGGAATGACAGAACAACAGATAAGGTATGAACGGGCACATGGCTGATAACAGGCTTGGCCATTTGTACTACCAATCTCACAGCTTTGTGACAAAAGTTTTCTTGGTTCAGAGTTGAGAGGCAGACAAGAGTTCAGATAACTTAGACCTCTCATTTCTGCTCTGCATATCGCTGTTTGCCGCGTCGCTGCATGATCACACTGTTTGTAAATTGAGCTATATTGTTGACCACATACATGGTTAATCCAGGGTCATTTATTGCCATTTGGTCTTCTGAAGTAGTAAGTAATGTAAAAAATGTATACTTGATCAAGTACAAAAACTTGATCAAGTATACACATGTATGTCCAAAACCGTTTGGACCGTTCGTTTTGTATTTATCATTTTAAAAATGATAGGATAGTAGACTGACAGGAAATGGGGAGAGATGGGGAGTGACATGCGGCAAAGGTCGTCCGGATCGGGAATCGAACCGGCGACGCCAGCAGGCATCATAGCCTAGTATGTGGTATGTGCCTTGACCACTAGGCCAGCTGGCGCCCCTGTGCGACAGTCTTCTATGATGAAGCAGGGCTTTACTTTACAAAATAAATTACAAATTTGAAACTTGGACATACAAGGTTTCTGCCCGACAGTGGCGATATGCAGCATGCCAAGCACCAACAGGCCATCATGATTGTCCTTAATGTCCTATTTACACTGATGATGGCTCTGCTTTGCTGACAATCTGTTAAGCCCAAAAAGCACTAGAGGAACAGTTCAGGATGCCATGGACGTGGTGACATATCTCGTTCCCTGTTCAGAAAATCATATCTAACCCACACTTTATTTTGAGTCCCTCATCCATTACATTAAACTGCAAGAAATTATGGGCAATTTTTCTGGCCACCGTTTCCTATCATGTACACTTAAATAAATAGACGGTTATATGTTGTCTGTACCACATGTTCATACAGGGTGCTGGAAGGGATTTTTCAGCCCACTTTGCGTGTGTTACTTCCGGGTCGACAATACCTGTGTGGTGTTGGGTGTGTTTTATTTTGTATGGATCTTAGTAAAAGAACACTGTTCCATCCACCGTCCATAGGCTGTTGCGAGCCACCGTTTCATGTATCGTGATTATTTCCTGACGTGGATTAACCATTTGCTGTTGTCATAAGAACATTTCTTAAACTTTCATGGAGCAAGTTAAGCTTATGTGGCAAAGGGAGGAGTAAATCTCCACTGTGCTGCAGTGAGCGCAGAGCCAGCCTGAATGGTCTGTCTTAGCGTGGCCACACACACACATACAGACAGACATGTGCACATACACACTTCCACACTATCTCACTCCCTCCTAAAACATTTACATATTAATTAAATATTCATTAAACTGTGCTTTTACTGAAATATTATCTAAGAAAACAGAAAAATATGAATAACATGTATTATTTTTTTTATTCAGATTTTCATTTCTTTGACAAGGCCTACATTCAGAAAAGCATCTGGCGATGTGTGTGTGTGTGTGTGCGTGTGTGTGTGTGTGTGTGTGTGTGTGTGTGTGTGTGTGTGTGTGTGTGTGTGTGTGTGCGTGCGTGCGTGTATATATAATTTTCACCATTATCCAGTGGATGTTAGTATTGCAGACTAATACTTCTATGCAGTTCATTCCAACTGGCATGGAAGCCATTTCTACGACTCCATGTGGTGTAGCAATTAAGTTCAAGAGCAATTGACTGCATGCGACACTTCAGTGCATAAGCATTCCGCACCACACAGTCTGTTGTTAACCGTCAAAAGTGTAGAGAAGGACCCTCAACACACATCCATACTTAAATACTCTTATTGCCTATGAACGAACACTGGGCTAAGACGGAGGTTAAACATGCACCACACAATAGCCCGGTACTTCTCCGACAGAGGAAGATATTCCTTCGACAAACCACTATGAAAAACAAGACGATAACAAACGTCAGTTTATATATACAGTGTCTGTCCTCTTAACTTTGTTCAGTATGAGGAATGTTGACAACAGTATTTTCCCATGTTCCCTGTAATTTGTCTGACAGTAGCCGACAGAACAGACAGATTGGGTCTATTCTCCCAATGGGTGCAAAACTCATGTTCCCCGAATATCTCATTCTTTCACGAACAAATCACGCAGAGGTTAACGTTACACGCAGGACAATCACAGACATAAAATTAAGGGCGCTTAAGGGATTTGATTGGCCCAGGAGCACTAAAACACACAAGCACACTTATTATTATTTATGTAAGCCTGTCATCTTCCTGTTTAATGAGCCTTGCACCATAAGTGTAATGAAACAGTTCACATTAACACAGGCTAAATGAACAGCAGAGAGCTCCCATCTCTCTCTGCAGCAGTACGAAAGCAGATGCTCCTCGGCTGACAAACCAGAGCAGAAGACTGGCTTCTATGGAGAGCACGCACAGCCAGCTCTCTGGGTGAAGGTACTCAGAGACCTCATCCTCATCAGCTCAGTGAGTCCATTAAAAAGCCTAAATTCCCCTTGACAAACATTGCCATGCGAGAATAATGCTTTACTGAGCGCCCGCTACATGGTCGACGATTTAACCTTGGACTTGATTGTGCTGCCATGAAACACAGCTGATAAACAAAAAAGGCACTTCTCTGGCTAATAGCCCATATACCTGAATGAAATTGAATGCCACACAATAAGAGGACATATTATATGCTGTAAAATACACAGTGCTTGGTCGACTTTTTTCAAAATAAATTCTCAGTTGACTAATATAGAAAGGAGTGATCGACTGATCAATTATTAGATTTAATTGACGAATCTGTAAAATGACAACTGCAGTAATGTAAAACCAACTCCTTAAATCTCAGTTATTCTCATATTATTTCAGGAAATTAACTAAAAAGAAAAAGGAAAATCAGGCAACAATGTCTTGGTCAAGTACAGTAACATCAAACCAACCCATTAATTGATTACTCAACTATATTATACTGTATACTTACTAACATAATTATACTGTATAGGGACTGGTGTACTGTACCAACATACGGCTGGCAATATGCTGATCACATCTGTTCTTTTTGTGAACCAACTGCACAGGATAGACAAAATGTATGTCATATGTCGGATTTAAAAGATTGCATTAAGTGTCCGTTCATGTTTATGGTTAAAATCTAAAAGGGTTAGGGTTAGAAATGGGTTAAGTTCTTCACATACTTTATGAGGTGGGTACAACACTGAAAAACACACTAAACATGCACTTCTGTCAATAGATATTGGAATTTGTAAATCCCACATCTACACTATATTCAATAGCTTCTGCATTATTTAGTATGTGTGCGCATGCTTGTGTGCATGTGTGTTAAGGCTACACTAGTTAACAAATAAACTGAACAATCGTTTTTTACTCTTAGGTTTTAACTTAAACTGAGCAGTTGATTTTTAGCTGTATTTTTTGGTCAAAGCTAAAGCGTGACTAGAGTAAATGAGGTGGTAAATTAAAAAGCAGTAAATGTTACAGTAAATGGAGCATAGATTAAATGTAATATAGTTCAACAGGAGGCTTAAGCTAAATTAACTAACATCATCTATCATTCTTGAAAACAAAGTGAGACAAAAGTGTGTGTGTGTGTGTGTGTGTGTGTGTGTGTGTGTGTGTGTGTGTGTGTGTGTGTGTGTGTGTGTGTGTGTGTGTGTGTGTGTGTGTGAGAGAGAGTGAGAGTGAGAGTGAGAGAGAGATGGAATCTCAAAGCCTGCTATAGGTTTGACATACAACTGGAAATGGTGTGACACAGTCTATGACAGGCCTGTGTTATTATCAGCACTACAGACAGCTGGAAGAACAGCATGGACTCATGATGACCGGGATGATATACTAGGCCTACTATACTGTACATTGTTCCATAATAGATAGTGATTCAAGAAGGGGGGGAAAAAACACTAAAGCAATATGTTAATTTCTTGTATGGATCAAACTCTTATAGGTCCAAACTACAAAAGGCTATGATGGCATGGTTTACATACAGTACATATCAGTTATGTGGTACTATGATATGACTGCACTACTACCAATTATAGTATTAATAGTAATAACAATAGCCTAATAATTAAATGTTTTTAATAAAATGGATATTTAGGTGGTTATTTAGATTCTTCTATCTCAAATGATTATGCAACTATTTGACCACTTTCTCTGGGACCACAGACTGTAGGCTATAGTGGAGCTCACCTGTACCAGTCCAGCCCCTTCTCGTAGTTCCTGTCAAAGAAATGTGGCTCGTTTCCAACGGCTCTAACATCCGGGTGGACCCTCAGCGCCTCCAGCAGAGCTCGGGTCCCACCCTTTTTCACCCCAATTATGATGGCCTGGGGAAGTTTCTTCTCCCCGTAATCCGACGTGCAGTTCACCCTGAGTTCACTGTCCGAGGTGCTGAAATCCTGGCGCTCCCTCTCCGCCGCCGCCGAGGTGGTGTGCTCGAAGCGCACCGAGGCGGATGGCGGTTTAGTGGGAGCCGGCTGACTCCTAACCCACTCCACCGTCCTCTGCTCCGCTTCTTCCACATAATCTCTCAGCGTGGAGATCGCGGCGGCTCGGACCGAAGAAGCGGTGGCCGCCGCCTCGGCGAATTCCCCCTCCTCCTCCCCCTCCTCGGCGGGCGGGTAGCTCTGGAACGAAGTCGGATAAAGTTTTTCCCTCAGCGTGACAAAAGTTGTCTCCTCCGTGACCAGCTGCCTCCCCTGGTACGCGTAGTTCTCCTGCAAGGGGAACTGCAGCGAGTTGTAGCAGCTCATCAAGCTGTAGAACAGGTACGTGACGGAGAGGGACAGGGTGAACATGAAGAGGATTTTCCGGGGCACTTTAGAGGTAAAGACCTGTGTGCTGGACCAAAATGCCATCTCTGATAGCAGTGATCCTCTCAGAGAAGTGGCCAGACATGTTTCCACCCCGAGTCTTGCATGGACACTCCAAACAACAATAATCTGTCACTATCAGCACCGCTCCAGCCGAGAACGCGTGCAGCTGGACCGCGCCGACCCACCGCCGAATCGCATATTTATAAGGATAGTGTGGGAAACGGATCGATGGAATTCCGAAAGAATATCGCGTCCCTTTCTTGAGTATCGATTTCTTATTCCAACGCTGACAGAGTATGTCACCATTTATTGGACTGAACTTGCAGATTTGAAAGACCGGGGTCTGGCGTCCTTCCAAATGAGCAGCCTGGCTTGAACTGGACAGAGTATGATGGATGGAGTCTTGGCATTTTATGGAGAAGAGAAAAAGCGAGCGGCAGAGTGCATGGCTTGAAGTAGTAGGCTGTAGACTGCAAAGAAAGCACGTCTTCATCAACTGCTCTCACTCAATCCTCGATCCACCACAGCTGTGGATTCAAAACCGCCAATTTGGCAACAAATCCGTCGGATCTCTCGAACAAAGAATCGCCGCGTCAAAAAATGTCCCCTTCGTTCCTCCTAACTTTGTGAAACATAAAAGTAACAAAGCTAAGCTGAATGGATCTACTCTTTGTGCTGCTACTGGGAATGCTGTCCCTGTGCCTTCTTTGGATCTTAACGATGTGCGCATCGGGCTTGCGTGAGCTCATCTGAACTGAAGCACTGTAGAGCCACCGCACAAATAAAGTGTACACCCACTTTTTCTCTATCCCCGCACAAGTAGGCTATAAACGTCAGATTTCATGATCTAAAATAGTGGAGTAGAAATACTCCCCCCTCTCACTCACATCATCACCACTTGTGAAAATGGAGGATGCTGTCTGTGCCCGTGCCTTTACACCATTGGTTCTCAAAGTGGGGTCCGGGGACCCCCAGGTGTCCTTGAGGGAGTTTCAGGGGGTCCCCAGATAAATGATATTTAGGAACCAAATGGACCCTTATGGGTCTGCAACTCTGACTCTCTGAGAGTGTACAAATGGAACCAAATGTACCCATTAGGGTCCATTGTTGATTTTACAATAATATTGTAAAATATAGATAAATAGATGACAATATAAATTGGGGTCTCAGAGATAGAAATGCAATTAAATGGAGGTCCGTAGCCTAATGCATGTCAAACTGTGGGTCCTTAAAATGGTTGAAAATCACTGCTGAAGCTGTAAAAATCTCTTGTGTGAGGGTCCCTGCATATTTTTTCAAATGGGGGTCTGCGGGCGAATAAGTGTCAATTTGGGGGTCCTCGACATGAACAAGTTTGAGAACCGCTGCTCTACACAATGCGCCTACTTTCTCATTGTTTCTATAAAGTTCACAATGAATCCCATCAAGATTATTCCTACATGAAGCTCATGTCTGCACCCTACTGGTGTCCTATTGAGAATTTTTCCAAAAAAAAATATTAATTTGGTTCTGCACAGTAAAATCCTCAGTGTTACAGTAAAAAAAAAGATTACTGAAAATAGAAAACAACTATTTACATCATCAGGGTTATATTAGCAATGACGTTTTTGTGTACCAAATGAGAAATCATGATGGGTTATGGTGTCTGAATCCTCCACTTTAGCATAATGTTCAAGAGCAGGCTATGCTTTGGATGATCAACACTGGATTTATAGACTGGTTCCACAAACACAGAGATTTCAGTCAATTGGGAGTGTGAACTGATAATTTTACTCTGGAGACTTGAACAGAAACACATTTCTGCGGGGAAATGTCTCCAACACATACAGTAACAATGCATGTGTCATTCTGTAAATGTACGTGGCAATTATCACTGAGCCTTGGCGTTCAACACAGTAGAGTAAACTACAAATAGACTACTGTAGCTTCATTTCAATCACTGCGGGGAAATCCTCTCTGAACTGTATCTGTCTATGGGCTGTTCCGTACCTCCCTGTAGACAGCAATTTGTCATGTCAACAGTGGACATAATGCCTTTTATTCTGTGATGTGTACATACAGTATAGGGATGGGACGATATGAAAATTTCATCTGACAATTATTGTGACCAAAGAAATTGCGATTTACGATATTATCGCGATAATCAAAATACCCCCAACATCCATTATCCTGGGGCGGAACATTTGCCCAAAAATAGCAGATCTACAAGCTCACAACACGACGCAAATAAAAGTTGAATTGATCCCGGTGCATGATGGAGGACAATTTCACTATAAATTAAAAACCCCACGTTACGATTATTGTGAGTGTTTTCTTTATCACGATAAACGATAATAACGATTATCGTCCCATCCCTAGTGTAGTGCCATATTACAAGCAGTGTGAGTGTGCGCGACTGTGCGCGCCTGCGTGTGTGTGATAAACCAGCTCTGCTTTGCATTCTGCAATTGGAATCTCACATGCAGAATCAGAAAATCTATGCCATCCAATGGGACCCGTACAGAGAGGAAATAAATCCTGCCCTTCCCCTTTCTCCCAACACATAGTTATGATTCCCCCGTGCAGATACACCTACCATGCAGTACAGCATGTTGAATCTCCCAGGAATTATTATTGAGGGTATTGAAAACCTCTTGGCCTCAGTTTCCTATTCCTACCATATCGTCGTTGTCGGGTGAAAACCTTGTATGTCCAAAACCGTTTGTTTTGCATTCATCCTTTTAAAAACGATTTAAACTAGTAAAAACAGCCGATCTACAAGCACACAAAGCCTCGCATAGCGAGGCGTTGTGTGCCTCGCATAGCGAGGCGATGTGTGCTTGTAGATCTGCTGTTTTCACTACTTTTGTGCGACGGCCTTGTACGATGAAGCAGGGCTTTACTTTACCAAAGCACGTACACATTTGAAACTTGGATACAAGGTTTCCACCCGATAACGACGATATATTCATCCACATAAAATGACGATTCTTTTACAACCTGGAAGAATAAGCCTGTAGTTGATTTCTTTTCACTTTAAAAAAGATAACATTAAATTACACAACGTTAACCTCAAACATATTAGATTGAGTTGTATTAGTTTTTAGTTTTTGAACAAAGGCCAAAGGCTTACTGTAACAACAATGGGAAGCATAAAGCACAAGTCACCAGTGTTTAGCACACAGATGGCCTGGGGTGGAAAACTCTCCTTAAAATGTGTGCTCTTGGCACAGATATACATTGCTTTTATCTTCTAAACAACTCATCTAAACAGTAGTTTCAAGATGTGTGTGTGTGTGTGTGTGTGCAGGGGTGTCGCACCAAATTCTGGGCCCTAGGTACAAGGATTCACTGCGGGCCCCCACACCACAATTATTTTGTGCTTTATAACTATTGAAAAATAGCAGATATACAAGCTCACAGCGCGGAGTGCAAATGTGAGTTACGAGTTACAAATGTTTGCTTAAAAAAAATACATATATTCAAAGATAATGATTTGCACACATTTTCACAACTTTTCAAAAATAGCAGATCTACAAGCTCGCAGCGCGGCACTCTGTGCCGTGCTGTGAGCTTGTATATCTGCTATTTTTCAATAGCTAAAGTATAAAATAATTAAGGCCCCTCCGCCTTGGGCCCTAGTATCTCAGTCCCACTTCCCCCCCCTCGCGACGCCCCTGTGTGTGTGTGTGTGTGTGTGTGTGTGTGTGTGTGTGTGTGTGTGTGTGTGTGTGTGTGTGTGTGTGTGTGTGTGTGTGTGTGTGTGTATGTGTGTGTGCGTGTGTGTGTGCACACGTGTAAGTGTGCGTTTGTGTTTGGGGGGTGTAATAAGCAAGAGTTACATAAAGTATTGTGGGGGCACGGAGCGCTTGATGGTCTCATTGAAATAGGTGTGATCACATCCCTCCAAGGACAACAGCGCTCTCTCTCTCTCTCTCTCTCTCTCTCTCTCACACCCTGTCTGGTACGTGGGTAAATTCCAAGCAAGTCTGTTAATCAGCATCACTCTCTGATTGTTCCATTATGTCCGTTCCTACCACTTTATGCTATTAAAAGAGTAGACGCTACCTCTTCACAATCTGTAAATCTATTTTTTATTCTCACCCCTACTCAGCTTTCTGCTTTTTGTCACATGATGTATTAGTTGCAAGAATATACATATATGCCTGAGAAGTCTAGGACACTTTTTTTAAATAGTTCCTTTGTCATATGAAGTCAAATATATACTGTGTATAGTATTTCCAGTCCAGGAAAACAAAGTCATGTCAACAGAATCTTTTTCACAATGCTGGCGAGATCTTAATGTGTAGCGTTTATAAATTCAACAAACATATGACATTTAAAATGTTCCAAAACTCTTACCACTACTCAGGAATATTACTTAACCACATGACGTCTAGCGGCCCTATTCTGGGTATGTCAGATCTACAAGCTCACAAGAATATGGCCATTGCTTGTAGATTCGAGCTTGTACAGGCTATTTTCTGTGCTTTCCAGGTTTATTGTAGAGGGGAAGGGGGGGGGGGGGGGGGGGGGAGTACAGATCCTTGAGGGCAGGGACGTGCTGGCCATTGGGAAAAGCGGGACAACTCCCGAATGGCCGGTTCATTCCCGGCCAGTCCAGGCCGGCCATTAGGAAAAAAATACAAAATAAAATGTCGGCCTTCGTTCCATTTTGGGGGCTGGGCGGCCAACAAAGTAAGAAAACCTCGTATCTCCAAGTTTCAAATTTGTAATTTTTTTTAGCAAAGCAAAGCCCTGCTTCATCATACAAGGCTGTCGCATAAAAGTAGTGAAAACAGCCGATCTACAAGCACACAACGCCTCGCACTTATAGATCAGCTGTTTTCACTAGTTTAAATCATTTTTTAAATGATAAATACAAAACAAACGGTTTTGGACATACAAGGTTTCCACCCGACAGCGACGAAATATAACTCATGTAATTGGCCCACTGGCTTGTCACTTGTCATGATCTGAAATGGCAAATCTTTGAGCAGCAGCAGCGCTAGAGAGAGAGATCTCTGTCTATAGCGCGCGATGAGGGCCTCTACAACTCTTTTTCCCGGGCTGAATCAGGGGCCCAGCATGTCCCTGCTTGGGGGACCCCGATCAGCGAAGTACAGTATATAGAGTCTAAGTGCTTAATGACTGCATGTCTTTAAGGCTACAGATTCAGCACCTTGTTAAAAGGGTAATTTCATTTTAGTAACAATGTATAATGTCCCCTTTTACAGCCATAAATAAACTACTGTACTGTAGATACACTGTAAAAAAATCCATTTTCCATTTTTACAAAATGTATCGACCCTCAGGGGTCCAGCACTCTCAGAGTGCAAATAACGCTGGGGACTTCACAGTGTAGCCTACTGTGGATAGCTACCTGCCAGTATTTTATTGTGGTGATGTTTCGTGTTCACTTTCCTGCCAGCGAGTCTTTGTGTCTTGGACACTGTTGTCTGTGAGGTTTATTACGGACTATAAAGCTCTCACTCATCACTGTGCCTTGCAGGCACAGCGAGACTGCTCTGCCCTGTTCATTTGCAAGTACTCACATTTCTTACGTAAGTAAAAGTATCAATACTGCAAAGTAGAAAAAACTCTGTTAGGCTGCACGCGCACCAAAGTACCGTATGTGAAATCCACCCTCATAGGTATTTTGGTGTGGGTGCCTTACAAGTAAAAGTCCAGAATTCAAAATGTACTTGAGTAAAAGTACAATGGCATTGATATAGAAATGTACTAAAGTACCAAAAGTAGAACGTATCATTATGCAGAATGTTTTCAAATAATAAATAAATAAATAAAATGTATAAAACTGTTTTGAAAATAGCAGATCTACAAGCTCACTGAGCTTGTGGATCGGCCATTTTCAAATGGCCAAAACATACTGTACATAGGGCTATAGTGGCTATAGTGGCTAATGTAATGTATGTTTAGTAATACAAATCTAAATCTACAAAGTAACTAACTAAAGTTGCCAAATAAATGTATAGTGGAGTAAAAGTATAATATTTGGATCCCAGTTGTAGTGTATTAGAAATTGAAAACACTCGAGTAAAATACAAATACCTCAAAATTGTACATAAGTAAGTAAATGTACTTAGTTACCTTACACCACTGGTGACTGCTCTGCCCTGTCCACTTGCAGGCTACCTATTGTTACATTTGTACCCACATGTTTCCTTATTATTTGTGATCTATAATAACAAAATAATAATAATTACATTTTGAATCAAATCCTTGTGGAATATTCTGGTGAGATGTATTTATTTATTTATTTTTTGTTATCTGTTGCTCTAGTCAGAATTTAATTAAGCACAAGAGCTTTGACATTGCCTGCTACTGATTCATGGAACACGCACGCTGCAAGAATATTTAAAAATGAAATGATGACTGTACTGTATTGGTCCCTCTGGGTGGGAGGGCTCAAGAGGGAACTGTCAGAGTTTCATTTAGATTTGCATTTCATTGTTTATTTAAGTACGTTCAGCATAATAACACATCCTGACCCAGATAAGGGTCCACCGGCTTACGCTACAGTCAGATGTCTCTTCACATTGTAAACACAATAGTGGCCTCCTTTACACCGTATATTATTACACTGTATGTTTCATGTGGGCTCATTTGGGACACTTTATTTACCACTGACATTAGGTGTCTCAACTATGTACTTTAGACTAAACGTTTTACCCACATAGCATTATTATCATTGCCAGAGCCGGATGACTTCCTGTCAAAGCAGGGCAATACATTCGGTGTAGCAGATCTACATGCTCACAACGCCTCGCGTTGTGAGCATGTAGTTCAGCTATTTTCACAATTTCTACCTCTAATATTTGATCATTTGGCCGATGTTTAATTTGTCATTTTAGAAGTATTAAAAAGTCCTTAAATTGTCCCTTTAGAAATGTGCATATATGCTCTATACACTTAAACTTTATGTTGGTTTGTTTACTGTTGAGTGAGAAAACAATGTTGCACATTAAATTAATCATCTGGGGACCCTCCAAAATAACTGTGTAAGAAAACGGTTTCCAAACAATTGGGGACACCTTTTCAGATACTATTTGATTCCAGGTCTCACAACACTTACTGTACAGGTTACTAATCCCATCAGAGGAACATTTCTAACATGACCCAGTTGGTCAGGAGAAAAGAACCTCTGTTAAAGCTATGTGCTTGACTTTTCCACTGCTTTACTGTACCTCATCTGTCATCAAGGTGGAGGTGAGCATCTGCGCTTGCCTAGTAGATAACTGTAGCTGGATCTCTGCCTCCCCCCAGCCCACCCTCGGCCCTCCACCAAGTCCTCTGCCTCTTTCTGCCTCCCCCCAGCCCTCCACCAAGTCCTCTGCCTCTCTCTGCCTCCCCCAGCTCACCCCAGCCCTCCAGCAAGTCCAGCCCTGACAAGACTGAGCTCCTGTTCTACCCTGGGAAAAGGGCAACGGTGGAAAAAGTACTCAAATGTTTTACTCAAGTAAAAGTACCAATACTGCAATGTTCTGTTAGGGTGCCCTCACACCAAAATACCTATGAGAGTGGAATCCGTGTTCCGCCAATGCATTTCAATGAGAGGGGAGCGTTTTTTGAAAACAACTGTCCTTTTTTCTGGTGACTCCTGACACCCTCCAAATACGTGAGCAGGCTGTTTTTATTTTTTATAATCTTTTATTGTATTTCATAATTTTCATTTCCCAAAAACATTAATGGAAATCAATGAAAAATGTTATCGAAAAAACACGGCCTGCATGTATTCAGAGGGTGTCAGGAGTCACCAGAAAAAAGGACAATTTAATCTATCATGGTTAAAATGGAGTTTGAAGTTATAATGGGTTTGTATAGGAAGGTCCTGGAAGGGGGAAAATGGAGGGTAAATGAATATCAAAATGTACTGAATGAAGAAATTCAAAAACTGCCCTGGGTGTTCCCAAAAGTCTGATTAGATGATAAAATGACAAAAAGCTTTTTTGAAAGTGGAATACCCCTTTAAGGAACCAAAAGCTCACAACGCGTCGCAGCTTGTAGATCGGCTATTTTCAAATAGCCTATAGGTATAAAATAGGGCTAAAGTGGTTAATGTATGTTTTATAATATTATAATTTATATCTGTAAAGTAACTAGTAACTAAAGTTTTCAAATAAATGTAGTGGAGTAAAAGTACAATATTTGCATCCGAGATGTAGTGGAGTAGAAGTAAAAGTATTGGACATTGGAAATACTCGAGTGAAGTACAAATACCTCAAAACTGTACTTAAGTACAGTACTTAAGTACATGTACTTAAGTTACTTTACACCACTGGGGGGGAGAAAAGCTGCCCTCTACGAGGCCTCCTCATCTCTACTGACAACATCACGACCACGACCCATTCCTCTACTACATTCACACCCGACAACGCTCCCCATGTTGGACCTTTGCTTACAGGCGTATCAGTCCCCATCTCCCTTTCTCAGGCTCTAGTGATTTCCTATCTACAGAGGGAGAGAGGACTGTGGCCGGCAGGGACATGCTGGGCCCCTGATTCAGCCCGGGAAAAAGAGTTGGAGAGGCCCTCATTGCGTGCTATAGAGAGATCTCTCTCTATAGCGCTGCTGCTACTCAAAGATCTGCCATTTCAGATCATGACAAGTGACAAGCCAGTGGGCCAATTACTGTACATGAGTTATATTTCGTCGTTGTCGGGCGGAAACCTTGTATGTCCAAAACCGTTTGTTTTGTATTTATCATTTTAAAAATGATTTAAACTAGTGAAAACAGCCGATCTCTGCTTGTAGATCTGCTGTTTTCACTACTTTTGTGCAACGGCCTTGTATGATGAAGCTTGGAGATACAAGGTTTCTGCCCGACAGTGACAATTTACTTTGTTGGCCACCCAGCCCCCAAAATGGAACGAAGGCCGACATTTTATTTATATTTTTTTACTAATGGCCGGCCTGGAATGAACCGGCCATTCAGGAATTGTCCTGCTTTTCCCAATGGCCAGCACGTCCCTGGAGAGGACTGTGGCCGGGCAGGGTTCCTGAGTGCGCTCTCTCTCTCTCTCTCTCTCTGTGCCCCTGCAGCTCAGCCACAATGCTACAGGCAACCTTGTCCCCAACCCCCCTAAACCCTCTCCAGGGAAGGATCTGTGGATGAGATTCACACAGACGTGAGGGCCTGCATACAGGGGCGTCACAAGGGGGGGAAAAGTGGGACTGAGTTACTAGGGACCAAGGTGGAGGGGCCTGGAATTATTATTTTATACTTTAGTTATTGAAAAATAGCAGATCTACAAGCTCGCAGCGCGGAGCTTGTAGATCTGCTATTTTTTAAGAGTTGTGAAAACGTGTGCAAATCTTTAAATATATACAGTATATATTTTTAAGCGAACATTTATTTGCTTTTGGGGGGGGGGGGGGTCCCTGGAACTAAATATTTTGAGATGGGGGTCTGTGTCCAAATACATATAATTTTGGGGGTCCTTCACGTGAAAAAGTGTGCGCACCACTGACATAGAAACATCAACATTAAAAAAAAAAAAAAAAAAAAAAACCTTCGAAGGATTTGAAATATTCAAAGACTTGGACAAATTTTCACGATTTAAAAAAAATAGCAGATCTACAAGCTCGCAGCGCGGCACTATGAGCTTGTATATCTGCTATTTTTCGATAGTTAAAGCACAAAATGTGAGTGAATCCTTGTACCCAGGGCCCAGAATCTGGTGTGACACCCCTGCCTGCATAGCCTGTGCCTGCCTTCCATCCTTTCCCATCTCCTCAAGGAGCACTTCACGCCCCCTCCTGTCTGTCATAGCCTGAAAACTCATCGTTTCAAGAAACACTTCGCCTCCCCCTCTCCCTTACCCTCCTGTTAACATGCTGTTGTTTTCTCCTCAAGAGAAGCCAGAGAGCCAAGAATATCTTATTTATTCTATTGTCTGAATATAACGATTTGGACCATGAATTATTATTGCTCTGCCCAGGGTTCAGTTCGTTAAAACAAACCCAGACATTTTCTGTTTCTACATTTTTATGCCACGATTTCTGTTAACCCATTTTCTTTCACCCAGTGTCAATTGTCTAATCCTGGGCACTACGCTCCCTCTGCCAACCTGAAGGCAAGCAACAGACTGACCTCATGCTTCCTTGTGCATGAGGAGACCAAGGCGCTTCTTTTCACCTGACAGGGGGGAGTTTCCCTGTTTGGATGTAGCGCATGGAAAGGAACACGTTATTCCAACCAGTTCCTTTCCCCTCCATCAGGTGCCCCAGGTGACCAGGGCGATGCAGTATAGAGACCAGGATTACTGCATGTATTTTTGTGAGGGTACCTACCCTAGGGGACACAGGGAGAACATGCAAACTCCACACAGAAAGGCGCTTTCGCCAACCCCACCTAGGGTATGAGCAATGATGATGCGGAGGAGAGAACACGCCCCCAGTGCCCATAGCGTCCCCAGCGTGGAATAGAACCTGTGCCACCGTGCTCCCCCCTAAACATTTCCTTAACCACTATACTGTTTATATCTTTGTATGACAAATAGCTGATCTACTGTACAAGCTTGGTTTAGTTTTGCAATACAGCTATATCAAATGTAAAACAAGACGAGGTGAAAATCTAGTATAAGGCTGCACAGTGTGTACCACATACAAAAACGTAGACGACTTTTAATTTGAGATGACAGATAAGTGGCAACACTCGGGCCGAGGTGAGCGATGAAGTTGTAACCACGTTCTGAGGATGCTGAGGAAGTGAGGATGTCATTGAAGACCCCTGCGGGTGTAATTGAAGACTGTGGAGCCACCGTAAACGGCCCCTGATGATGTAATTGGAAACTACACCGAATCATTTTGAAAGAGCCACGGCCAATGGGGAAACTCCAACTCTCTGCTGGCCGGGCCAGTGCTGTAAATTAGTGGCTCCACAAACATTTCTGGATCGCTTAACATTTAACATTTCTGGTTCACTTAACTTAACATTCGGTATTTTGAGATGGGGGTCCGTGGCCAAATACATATCATTTTGGGGGTCCTTCACATGAAAAGGTTTGAGTACCTACTATCGCCAAAATAAAAGTCTGGGTTTCCGAGGCTAGAGCACCACTGACGTAGCAATAAAGGTTTTTAAAAAATAGCAGATCTACAAGCTTGCAGCGCTGTGAGCTTGTATATCTGCTATTTTTCAGTAGTTAAAGCACAAAATAATGTGTTCCCAGTCTAAATGGGTTAAACCCCCTCCCCCTATGAAGAACATTCATGGGGGGCCCACAGTGAATCCTTGTACCCAGGGTCCAGAATTTGGTTCACCCTTGCATGAAGCCCACAGCCAGCCAGCCAGCCAGCCAGTCAGTCAGTCTGTCACACATTTATAGGGCTGGTGGTGCTATTGCGGTCCAGCCAAAAAAAAGTTTTCTGAGTAAGAATCCATTTTTAATAATGAGAGCATAATGGGAACACAGAGGTGCTCTACCCAGCATGCCTCATATTCTCACAGGTTTACACTTTCATAGCCGTGGTCTCAGTGGGAGCTGACTGCTCAGAATGACAATGTTTTAAAGAGGATTAGCACTCTAAATCAATGTTAATTATATTCCTCCATGTTCTCATAAATTAACCCATTTAGGCCTGGAAATGATTGAATGCTTTAACCAGTGAAAAATAGCAGATATACAAGCTCACAGCGCAGCACCGAGTGCCGCGCTGCGAGCTTGTAGATCTGCTATTTTTTTTTAAAGTCGTGAAAATGTGTGCAAATCTTTGAATATTATGTATTTTCAAAGCGAACGTTTGTAACTGAAATTTTGCTTCATGGGTGGTCCCTGGAACTAAATATTTTGAGATGGGGGTCCGTGGCCAAATACATATCATTTTGGGGGTCCTTCACATGAAAAGGTTTGAGAACCACTGACATAGTAATCTCTCAAGAACAGACTAACTGAGCTCCAGTTAAGTGAAAAGGAGCTTTTCTTTGACGATGGCTGGCCAGATTGCTGACATATAGAAACATAGGTTTATCAAAAAATCTTAGAAGGATTCAAAAGACACTTATAGAATCGGGTCAAAATTCTAATTGTCACGATTTTTCTAAAATAGCAGATCTACAAGCTTGCAGCGCTGTGAGCTTGTATATCTGCTATTTTTCAATAGTTAAAGCATAAAATAATGATACACAAAACGTGTACCCGTTCTGAATTGGTTAAGGTAATCTCAACATCAACTGCTCATCTATTCACGTCTACCGAGCTTGGTGGAGAAAAAAAATCTACATATTCATATAGACTCCTTTCATTTACACAAGTTTCTGTAACAATTACACTGTTAATCAGTCTGTGTTAGAGTGGCTAATAGGGTTATTTCCCAGTGAAATACATTTTATGATCCGGTGATGAACCAATAAAAGTTTAATTTCCATCTTTGACCTTTTAACCCCAAATCCAACTTGCTAATGCTCCCTTCGACACTTTTTTTTTCTCCAGAGAAAGTTATTTCTACCTTTTTAACCTTTTCTAATCTTATTTCTAATTTAACATTATTGAAGGGTATTTTGTGCATTATGAGGTCTTGCACTCTCTTGCACTTGTCTACAGTATATATCTGTCGGGTGAAAACCGTCCAAAACCGTTCTTTTTTTATTATTATTTAAAAAAAGGTTAGGGTTAGTATAGCCTCGGGAACCCAGGCTTTTATGTTAGGGTTAGTACAGCCTTATACTAGATTTTCACCTAATCTTATTTTATTTTTCAGAACTGATAAAAATAAACTTTTAAATATGGAGATACAAGGTTCTGCACAACAACATCACCTTCTTCATTTCAAGATCAGAGAATTGAATGAAAACAAGCATTATGGAAGCTATATACAGTAAGCCACACCATAACACATCTGATGAGGATTGCATAATTAGGATAGAGTTGTCCAAGATGCCTTCAGCCAATCAAATACATTTTAATGAACAGGAAAAACATAATATGCAAATACATTAAATTGTTATCATTAATTAAATAAATAAATACATAAAGAAATAACACATCCACAAAGTGTGGATTTCCTGTTCTTTTCCAATAAAGTTCTGTCAGACATACAAGTTGCAAACATCAGTCCAGAAGTTCAAGGCACTCACCAAGTGAATGTACTGTAAACAGCCCATGGTACAGTCAGACATTAAGGCTTCTTCTTTTGTTTCACAAGATTTTCTTGTTGCTTGCAGGGGAGGCGACGTGGAGGCTGTCGTCTTCTCCCTGACAATGAGGCTGAAAGGATAACAACAAAAAAAAGTCCTGGGGACTTGTTTCCATTGCAGTCCTATGTATTAAATTCATCAACATAGTTTAAGAAAATGACAAATACCAGTAGAACACAAAAATGACATTATATCAACGACAAGGAAAAACAGCGGTGAATGACACTTCCTTTCTATGGAAATTGGCATTTCGCTCCCCTTGAGGTCGGTCTCCTGATAGATGATTTTGTAGGCCAGTTTTGAAAGAAACCAGTGATTCACATATTTTAATGGATGATTTCAGGGCATTCCACATTTTGGTGGCAGAGAGACAGACAATTTGTTTCTATATTTGGGTAGTACCAGATCGTTGTCGCTCCCTCTAGTACTGTGGCTGCATAGGTGTCACTCACTCAGGAGAAGTAGTTAGTCAGGTATGAGGGTATTTAGGGCAGAGCCCCCTTTGACTATCTTAAATACCAATCCCATTATTATTTGCTTAACCCTGTCTTCTACCCTGAGCCAGCCCAAAGCAAAGTGTGTTGGAATTAGGTGGGTCATGGGCATTAGGCAGAGAAGTATGATATATGATAGTTACCTACTCCTCCCGCGGGGGAAATTCGGGTATCGCAGCCCAACCCAGCTGCTTTTTTTCAGCTTAACCCAGCTGAACCCTTATGAGGCAGCCCACAAGGAGCGCAAGGGGGGGAGCAGTGATAGCTGGAGCGGGGGATCGTACCTGCGACCTCTGGGGTCTCCGGAGTCCTACAGTAGGTATGGACACTAACCACTCAGTGCATGGACACTAACCACTCAGCCATCACTGCTCTAAGTATAGCGGTAGTCAAATTGGTTTGTTTCTGAAGTCTGTGTAGCCATTGAGGTTTGATCATTGCCCATTCTTGCCTTCATTGTGAAGCACATCGCATCTACAACTGACAGATAAATGTGACTTTACTCTTCACAGCAATGAGTGAGATGCTGATCTTCAGCACTTGTTTTCAAGATCGGCCTCTCATAAAATTCAACAAGCTTTTCATTGTGGCAGCCTGTAACAGCACATGATTTGCCACCCATGTTTGCAGGTATCTGTTTGGAGGTGTAATGCAAAAAGATATCCAGAAACACTGATGACATGGCACTGATTGCGTTGGTACAGCAGGAGTATTATGGTCCCCAGAAATACCAAATATTTATGGTAATACACAATGTTAGTAAAACTAACATCACGGTTCACGGTTCTAAACATTGATCACACTTCCCAGTCCACAGGGTAAACCTAGGCAGCATCAGCCATGCTGTTCAGATCCAGTTGTTAGCTCAGTGCATCAAGGATGTAATCCTGTTACATGCCTCACCTACTCCATTTTACGGCGATGATTATTTCCATGATAGGTGTAATGTGGCCTATATATCTGCTCATATTTTGTCTAGTAATTCAGCGCTTGATAATCCCTCCAAGAGTATTGACCTTGCGAAAGACCCATTTAGTGCCGGGGAAGGAAATTTGACCATCGCCGTGTCTGAGCACAAAAAGGACATGTAGGCATTTTTTACCAGAGAGCCCTGGTTCAGATTTCAGGGTTTAGAACAACACAATTTGCCATGATGATGAATGATGCATGTCTTGATGAGATCATTGACACAATTAATGATTCTCTCTCTTCCTCAACATGGCTTCTCTTTCACAAGGATACCGATGACTCTGATATCTACTTCCTCTGTCTAGCTCGGGGGTGGGCAACTTTGATGCTGGAGAGGGCCACTATATTTTCACACTCACTCCAGAGGGCCACAATGCATATACAGTCAAAAATAGCAAAAATAGCCGATCTACAAGCTCGCAGTGCGACGCGTTTTGAGCTTGTAGATCTGCCATTTTTTGCTATTTTTGAATTGGAATCCTGAATTATCTTTAGCAATTTTTTTATTGGAATCCTGAAAAGTAAAACATGTATTTAATTTCCAATGACGAGGCCCCTTCTGTTGTGTCTGACTGACATCAGTTCATGATGAAAGGTTTCAGTTTGTGTTTAAAATCTCCATATGTGCATGTGACACTGTCTCTGTTGTGTTTAACATCATGTTGAAAAATCTAATCTCCAACATGTGCATTTGATTTACACAAAAGAAGAAGAAGAAGACGTTAGTGTCCGACATCAGTGCATGTTGATCTCCATATTTGTGCTTTGACTCCATATGTGAAGAAGCACATCCAGAACGTGTTGATTTCCCATTTTTGTCATCCACTATAAAGTCCTAACAGATATACAAGTTGCAAACGTCAGTCCTAAAAGAACAACATTGTACATTATTCCGTGAGAGCGGTGAATTAAGTTCCAGGCACTCGCCAAGTGAATGTTAACAGCACGTGGTATAGTCAGACATTAAGGCTAACACAAAAAAGGTCCTGGGCACTTGTTTCCATTGCAGTCACACACACACACACACACACACACACACACACACACACACACACACACACACACACACACACACACACACACACACACACACACACACACACACACACACACACACACACACACACACACACACACACACACACAATTGCTGAAAATACGTTGCGGTCAAGCTGACCTTCATCAGGTGTCTTGATACCTGATGTCAGTTCGACCGAAACACAATACATATTTGCTGTAGGGGATGACTGTGCAGGATTCTTTCCTCTTCACAGTACCCACCTGTCCTATACCAAGTACCGGTAGGTGTTCAAAAGGAATTAGCCTTGCATAGCCAGACAATATCACTGTGTGGATATTAGTCTGGTTCTTCTCAGAGTTATTTCCTTTTCCAAGGGGCGGTTACAAAAAGATTCAAACAGACTCTACTGGTTAGACCAACAACCAATCAGAGTAGCGCAAAGGTGATACACCCGCCCTACATTTGCATACAGGTTGGTGTCTGTGTTTTTGTTTTGTTTTGTTTTTCTCTCTCCAAGAGGCGGTTACAAAAAGATTCAAACCTACAACCAATCATAGTGATTGGTTTCTCACGACCTAAAGCCCGCCCTACTTTTGCATACTGGGCCCCTGGTTGGTTCCTCATGACTTGTGAGCTGTGAAATATTTGAATAACTGAGCGGGGCCAGACCTAATCTGCTAAGGGCAATTTTTCTTTGCAATGGCAGATTTGTCTGGCTAGTGGCTACGAAAAGCTACAAAGGAATTCCTTTACAATATAGGGAGGCTGCAACCAGAGGCTATCTGGGGATCCTTTGGCTTGCAAAGGTTTGGGAATCCCTGGTCAACACGTCGCACTGCACCTCTTTGTTTTTTAAACAAAGGTTTGTAGGCCATAATGTAACAGGACAGCCCTACACATCAGTCACTGCAATAATGTCTGACCAGCACGATTCATAACAGTCACACTGACCATCTGGAGGTACCAGAAGAAGGTCATGAGATTGAATTAATGGATATGCTCCTCTAGCTGGAATAAATGATGGGCTGTTTCCAAAGTACCACATTGTGCCACTTCTTTGGTTTAAAATCCTTGCAAGTTTCACTTTTTATTCCTAAAAGGGCAATAGGCCTACACCTATATACGGTGTATATACAGTATATAGCCTACAGTATATGTATTATGATTGTGATGATTCCATTACTCTGCTAACAGGGATAGTATGTTTGTTGTGTCTGCGGGATATACTGTAGTTCACCCCCAAGAATTCTTTTTTTTTTTTCAAACGTTTACTCATCTATACATTTTACAAGACAATAATTTGATGACCAACAGTGGTTCCCTATGGAGACACAAAGAGCCTGCTTGGTTCTCTATGGAGACACAACGAGTCTCCTCAAATTACTGGCTTAGGAATGTGAAGAAAAAAAAAATATCCATGAATTCAAGTCTCCATGGGGAGAGTAATCAATAGGGGGAAAAAAATAATTTTGGGGGTGAACTATCCCTTTAAGTTCAAATTCAGTTCATGCTTTTCCTGACTTCAGTTCCTCCCTCCCATTCCATCCATGATTATGTAAGTAACACATTTGGTGTAACACTCACTCATATGGGTCTGTGGCGCGTGGCTTTCACAGACACGAGGAGTGGATCAGACCCGGGTTAGTGTAAAACGTTCACGGCCCTCGCGGCTTGGGAGCTTTTGGCTGGAGCGCTTGTTTTCGGTGGAGACGACGGAGGCGCGCCCGCCGCGCCGTCTCAAGCGGACTTGAGCCATGCGAGACACCGCAGAGCGAGTCGCCGTGTCGAGCGTTGCAAAGTCCGCTTGAGCCAACTCAGCGCCTTCCGAGTTACGTCCCGATAGGAACAGAATCGTAAATCTTCATACCCCTGACTTTCGGGACGTCCGTGCGGTCCGAAGGGGGCGTAGCCAAAAGCTCCCAAGCTGCGAGGGGCATGAACACTAACCCGGGTCAGAACCACGCCATGCTTCACAGACAGCCCAGATTGTTTTTTTAACGCTGTTTAACCCAACGCTGCTCAGTCAGCGGTGTCTCTCCTGTAACTGTTCTATAACAGTGGTTCTCAAACTGTGGGTCGGGACCCCCAGGGGGGTCCCCAAATATTTTTTGGGGGGTCCCCAGATGATTAACTTAATGTGAAACATGGTTTTCTCACTCAACAGTGAACAAACCAACATAAAGTTTAAGTGTATAGAGGCAGGGTATCTGCACATTTCTAAAGTGACAATTTAAAGACTTTTTAATACATCTAAAATGACGCATTAAATATTGTCAAATTGTCAAATATTAGAGGCTGAAATTGTGAAAATAGCCAATCTACATGCTCACAACGTATAGAACCGTGTTATACACAATGTAATGCCTCAACTTTTAGTGCTCATCAGGGTGGGGGGAAGGGGGGTCCCCAGTTAAAATATGATGATTTGGGGGGTCATGGCCTGAAAAGGTTGAGAACCACGGTTCTATAACACGCTGTTCCATATTTAGAAGCTCTGTTGTTTCAGCACATCCTGGCCTTCTCACCCTTAGGGCATCTACGCAGCTTACTTGTAATACAATGAAATATTTATGCTCCGACTCTCTCTACAAGCTTGGGATACACATTTGATCCAATCAGGAAAGAGAACTCACACAGGATACAGATTAAACGTAAAATGATGACACAAAGAAATGAACAGAAAACTATAAAATTTAAGCTGATAAATGGGTACTCTCTCCTGAGTCCTGATTGGCTGGGAATTGGCAACCAACTCTTTATTATGAGCCGGAGAGACAAGCAACCTGTTACTGAAAATGTAATACTGTATGATATGATATAGTACTTTATTGTCAGTTCACACTGAAATTTGTCTTACGACACAGCAGTCATGTATTCAAAACATATATACAAACATTTGTAACACATCAAGGCATACGTGACACGCTGAGTCGCGGTGCAGCCCCTGTACCAGCGCACCAATCATATATAGTGGTTTAACCCTAAAATATCACCTACCTTTAATAACTACACTAAAAGTTAAAGATTTACCGCTATTAATATTTACATGTTGTGTACGGGTATACTGTATATGAGTACAATAATTTAGTTCTGGTTCCTCTGACATTAAGGCAGCATTAATACATAATAATAATTAACATGAATACAACAACAAGGGGGGGAAAGGGAATATAGAGATATTAGTCTTTCCAAGCGTATTTTTCTTTTTCCTGGCCTGTTGGTTCAAATGCAATTGTCTGGGGTTATGAAGCTACAGTATTTAGCAATCTACTGCCAGTGGAGCTTTTCATATGAGAAGCTTTTCATCGCACATTAAATAGATTCTTTAGCAAATTAGTGTGTGTGGATGCATGAGCATGGGAATTCAGAGGGAAGGAATTCAGATTCAAAGAGAGAAATGATTTCCATTATAATGCAGTTTTGTCTCTTGGAAGCAGATGCAAAATATCTTCAGTGCAGTAACTACAAGCTACTTAGAAACGGGCGGGTCAATATATCAATTGATTCTCTGGTGTACATCATGGCTGAAGAAAATGTGATAACCACATTTCTCAGTCTGAATTGGCATGAAATCTTATCTATCTATAAATGCGAGAAATCTCTGCGTGTCTGCGTGTGTGTCTGTAATCCGCGTATCTCGAGAACCGTTCGTCCCACCGGCTTCAGATTCGGCACGCGCGTTCCCCGCCGCGGCACGGAGTGCAGTGCCGGGCCTCGACCCGACCCGACGCGCGGTTTTCCCTAACCGGCGCTAAACGTTTGGAATCTCCTCATGCGGGGCTGATTGTTGACATCAGGCTGTTCCGGAGGAAATCGGCGCAAGCGCTTACTCATTGTGACATCACTTCATAAAAGGCTCTGACATCACGTACGCCACATGAGTCAACAAAAAATCTCTGTGAGTGTGTATGTATGTATGTAATCCGCGTATCTCGAGAACCGTTCGTCCCACCGGCACGCGCGTTCTCCATATATGGGAATAAAATGAATGCCCGTATGCGGAGCTGATGTCTGACATCAGAGTTTTCCGCAACCGGTACTGTGTGTGCAGAGATCTTCATATATGGGCATAAGTGGACAAAGACAAACAGATGGTCAAAACGGGTCCTATGACAACAGGTATATTGGGGTTTGCATTAAAGGGTGGGGCATTCATTCCCTATTTCAAATTCGGCACGCGCGTTCCCCACCGCAGCAGGTAGTGCAGTGCTTGGCCTCGACCCGACCCGATACACGATTTTCTGGAACCAGCACGAAAGGTTCGGATTCTGATGTCTGACATCAGGATTTTTCGGAACTGGCACTGTGTCTGCATAGATCTCCATATATGGGCATAAAATGGATGCAGACAGACAGATACAGATATCTCCATATATGGGCATAAATGGACACAGGCAAACAGATGGTCAAAGATCTCCATATATGGGCATATAGTGGACGCAGACAGACAGATACAGATATCTCCATATATGGGCATAAATGGACACAGGCAAACAGAGGGTCAAAACGGGTCCTATGAGAACAGGTATAATGGGGTTTGCATTAAGTTTGTCTCCTCCTCCATCTGTTTGTCTGTGTCCCTTTATGCCCATTATGGAGATCTCTGTATCTGTCTTTGCCTCCGACTGTGTTGCAGACACAGTGCCGGTTCCCCCTTTAATGCAAACCCCATTATACCTGTTGTCATAGGACCCGTTTTGACCATCTGTTTGAAAAAGCGACAGAGATCTCATATATGGGCATAAAATCTACGCAGATAAACAGATATCTCCATATATGGCATATATGGGCATAAAATGGACCCAGAACTATAACTGCAGTGATCTCCATATATGGACATAAAATGGACGCCGACAGACAGACACAGATATCTCCATATATGGGCATAAATGGACACAGGCAGACAGATGGTCAAAACGGGTCCTATGAAAACAGGTATAATGGGGTTTGCATTAAAGGGCGGGGCATCCATTCCCTATTTACCCAGCTTCTAGTCTATCTATAAATGCGAGAAGTCTCTGCGTGTCTGCGTGTGTGTCTGTAATCCGCGTATCTCGAGAACCGTTCGTCCCACCGGCTTCAGATTCGGCATGCACGTTCCCCGCCGCGGCACGGAGTGCAGTGCCGGGCCTCGACCCGACCCGACGTGCGGTTTTCCCTAACCGGCGCGAAACGTTCGGAATCTCCTTATACAGGGCTGATTGTTGACATCAGGCTGTTCCGGAGGAAATCGGCGCAAGCGCTTACTCATTGTGACATCACTTCATAAAAGGCTCTGACATCACGTACGCCACATGAGTCAACAAAAAATATCTGTGAGTGTGTATGTATGTAATCAGCGTATCTCGAGAACCGTTCGTCCCACCGGCACGCGCGTTCTCCATATATGGGAATAAAATGAATGCCCGTATGCGGAGCTGATCAGAGTTTTCCGCAACCGGTACTGTGTGTGCAGAGATCTTCATATATGGGCATAAGTGGACAAAGACAAACAGATGGTCAAAACGGGTCCTATGACAACAGGTATATTGGGGTTTGCATTAAAGGGTGGGGCATTCATGGGGTTTGCATTAAAGGGTGGGGCATTCATTCCCTATTTCAAATTCGGCACGCGCGTTCCCCACCGCAGCAGGTAGTGCAGTGCTCGGCCTCGACCCGATACACGATTTTCTGGAACCAGCACGAAAGGTTCGGATTCTGATGTCTGACATCAGGATTTTCCGGAACTGGCACTGTGTCTGCATAGATCTCCATATATGGGCATAAAATGGATGCAGACAGACAGATACAGATATCTCCATATATGGGCATAAATGGACACAGGCAAACAGATGGTCAAAGATCTCCATATAATGGGCATAAAGGGACACAGACAAACAGATACAGAGATCTCCATATATGGGCATGAAATGGATGCAGACAGACAGATACAGATATCTCCATATATGAGCATAAATGGACACAGGCAAACAGATGGTCAATACACGTCCTACAGAGATCTCCATATATGGGCATGAAATGGACGCAGACAGATAGATAACTCCATATATGGGCATAAATGGACACAGGCAAACAGATGGTCAAAACGGGTCCTACAGAGATCTCCATATATGGACATAAAATGGACGTAGACAGATAGATATCCCCATATATGGGCATAAATGGACACACGCAAACAGATGGTCAAAACAGATCCTATGACAACAGGTATAATGGGGTTTGCATTAAAGGGCGGGGCATTCATCCCCTATTTACCATGTTCCCGAGTTGGCCAGGGCGCCGACTAGACGCTCGGCCGCCCTTCTGGCGGCCGAGCTTCTAGTGTTTCCAATGGGCCTAAAGTTCTGTGCAGCAGTTACTCACCGTTCGGGAGCTGTGGTTCCAGACTCTATATAGCATTGGGAGATTGTGGAATAGTTGTCTGGCTATGCAAGACTAATGACTTCCTGTCTGGTCATGAGGGAGACGTAAGCAGAAGCACACATCCAAATGAAGCTCTGTCCTTTCATCCAGCCTAAATTACTCTGACATCAGGGATCTCCATATGTGGACATAAATGGGACAAGGACTGGCTGATACAGATATCTCCATATATGGGCATGAAAGGGACAAGGACTGACAGGTAAAGATATACTCAGCATGCCCATATATGGGCTTATGCTGATGATGTCATTTGTTTACAGTGTCACACCACAGCCTTGGCCACTCTATAAAAGCTGCTTACATAGAACACTGGTGTAGAGTCAGAGAGAGAGAGAGAGAGAGAGAAAAAGAGACATACAGAGAGAGAGAGAAACCGAGACATACAGAGAGAGACGTGGACAGACAGACAGACAGAGAGAGAGACAGAGACATGTTTCACTACACAGTATCCAAGATCAAAGAACCAACGGTATTCTGTCCTGCTGTAGCGAGTGGACATAAAGTTTATGCCTTCATTAACACTGGCTCATGGCACGGCAGTGGTCATATTGATGTGCATGTCTTCAACACAGTGTCTTTAGTCTGGAGGAAGTTGGAAAGGGAAAGCGCCACCTTGAGTTTCCCTCCAAGGCCATCGGCCACACAGCTGTGCTAGAAGGAGATATCGTCTACCTCTGGGGAGGGTGGACTTTGGCTGGTTACAGCAACGTGCTTTATGCATATGATGTCGACACCCACTCATGGTTCAAACCCAGGGTTTCTGGTTTTGTTCCAGTGGGGAGGGAGGACCACTCAGCCTGTGTGTTGGGGACGGTCATGTTTATCCATGGAGGATACAACAATCTGACTGGACACACTAATGACATCTACAAGTTGGACACCACCACAATGGTCTGGTCATCAATTAACACCAGAGACACCACAGCACCTGCTTCATTAAGGCACTCTGCCACCATCATCGGGACAAAGATGTTTGTATTTGGGGGCGAAGGGGAACAGGGGGGTAGGTTCTACAACACCATCAGAGTGTTTGACACAGAGACCAACTGCTGGACGAACCCTAACCCTTCCACACAGTTTCTTCCAGAAATACGCAGTTGTCATTCAGCCTTTACCTACAATGGAGAGCTGTACATATTTGGTGGTGATAACCAAATATGGGGTGAGGAGGAAGATGAGGAAGATAAGCTCCAGGTTCTGTGGAAATTCAGTCCAGAGACCTTCTCCTGGAAGGAGGTGAAACACAAGGGGAACGGTCCATTAAGGATGATTGCTGGCTGCTGTTGCATGGTGGGGGATTGTGTCATCCTCTTTAGAGGATGTTCAGATAAGCTGTTTATCTTAGACTTGAGTCCCAGTCTGAAGACATTATGTAAGCTGGCAGTTATTCAGTACGGCCTGGAGCAGTCTGAACTCCCACAAGACATCAGGTGGGAACTGGCAGCCATGACGAACAGTGGCGTCATTTAAGCAAAAGCTAGTAAACCAAATAAGAGATTTCCATGTTTTACTTCTGGACCTAGGAAATTCATCAACTCTGAGAGTATTACTGTACCCTTTAGCGTCTCTATTCTGAGCAAACAATTGCAGAAAATCGTTGAACGTTCACCGATAACAGCCGATCTTACAAGCTCGTAGATCTCGTCGTTGTCGGGTGGGAACCTCATATCTCCAAGTTTCAAATTTGTCCGTTCTTTCGCAAAGTAAAGCCCTGCTTCATCAAGGCCGTAGTGAAAACAGCAGATCTACAAGCACACAACTGCTTGTAGATCGACTGTTTTCACTAGTTTAAATCATTTTTAAAATAACTGTAAAACCACCAGTTTTGGACATACAAGGTTTTCACCCGACAACGACGATCTGCTATAAGACATTTGGTGAAGAGCGGAAAAAAGGAGGGGACCGAGAACAGATCTCTGGGGGACCCCGGTCATACGTATATAGGGTTTAAAATGGACCCACGGGTACATTTTTAAACTCAGAGTTAACTCTGAACACTCTGGACTTGGCTGTGCACACACTTCTGTGGGTAGCATTTGGTTTGGTTAGAGTAACAGACATATCTCAGCAGAGCATACTCTCCAATAGGGACAACAAGGTGTCAGGCTATAGCATTATAATGAGATAGTATTATGTCACAGCGGAAGGGTGATTTATACTTAGTTGTTCGCCGGTGTCACACACCCAAAATAGCAGAACTACAAGCTCACAACGCGTTGCAGAGCGACGTGTTGTAAGCCTGTAGATCTGATATTTTGGGTGTGCGACACGGCGTGCAACCGAGTAAAATCATGTACGAGAGTGTGGTCACTCTTTAGCATTCACACCATGATGATGAGAGCGAGAAGCTGCAAGGTGGGTTATAGGTCCCTTCCCACAGCCGGGGCATATGTGGATGATATGACAACAGTGATTACAACGGCGGCTACAACAGCACCT
This sequence comes from Nannobrachium achirus, assembly GCF_963921795.1. NCBI lineage: Eukaryota > Metazoa > Chordata > Actinopteri > Myctophiformes > Myctophidae > Nannobrachium > Nannobrachium achirus. Next base: position 43,348,787 of record NC_137813.1, read on the forward strand.
TGCCCTAATTGGCTATTTGGCAAGCGTTACAACAGGCTGAAATGGGCCAAGTAAAGGCATGGCAAAGCTATAGGTTTACAGAGGGGTGAGACAGCTAGGTCTTCTTCAAGGTAAAACCTCTTGTTTTCACGTAAGCTTAAAAGTGTGCAGCAGTGTGCAACTCCCAATTTACAATTTTGCAAACACTCTCCAGGGCGACTTACAAAATAGACAGGTCTGTAGGTCTGTTTGTGCAGTGGTTCTCAAAGTGGGGTCTGCGGACCCCCAGAGGTCGTTGAGGGGGATTCAAGACCGTCCCCGGCTAAATGAGTTAATATTAGGGATGGGACGATATGAAAATGTCATATCACGATTATTGTGACAAAATAAATCACGATTTACGATTTTATCGCGATAATCAAAATCCATTATCCTGGGATGGAACATTTGCCAAAAAATAGCAGATCTATAAGCTCAACAACACGTCGCAACGCAACGTGTTGTGAGCTTGTAGAGTGGCTATTTTTTGGCAAAGACATTTGATAGAGAGTGAAAAAAAAGACTGTATCAAGTACGTATATTATAAGTACCTTTTACCAATTATAGGGGGTTTAAGTGGTACCAGATATGCAGCTCGGCAAATAAAAGCTGAATTGATTCCAGTGCATGACGGAGGACAATATCGCGATAAATGAAATCTCCACGATTCTCGTCCCATCCCTAGTTAATATAGCGTCAAAATAATTAAATACACTTTAACCCTACCGTATGTTGTACTTTGGTTAACAATAGGCGGTTTACAAGCTCACAACGTGTCGTACTGTAGAGCTGTTATTTTTGAAAGAAAACACAAATCTTTTACACCAACAGCCTCTTATGAGGGTCCCTCGCGCTAAATCCTTTCAGATTGGGATCTGCTGTAAAATACATTTGGTGGTCCTTGACATGAAGAGGTTTGAGAACAACTGTGTTTATTGTCATACCTCCAGACAAGGTCCCCCTATGGGATAACCAGCGCCATCTGGCGCTGCAACAGAGTAAAACTCATAAGCTCCCGTACGAGAAATATCATTTGTCGGTAGGGCTGTCAATCACAAACGAGGGCGCCGCCCCCGAGTGTATAAAAGCCCTGCGGGCTATCATAACTTCCTCTTCCGCACCTCTGCTTACCTGCAACTAGTGTCGCGAACTCAGCCATATAAGTATAATTTTCTGTAAAGTTTAACCTAAGCGTTGACTAGGAAGTCGGCCACTGGCCTTTATAGATTATTCTCCTGTACGTTTCTATTTCTATTCTTCCTAACAGTTCGGTCTTTTTCTTCACTTTCGCTTTGAGTCTTTACTTCTTCTCTGTACGTTCTGCCACGTGTCTCCCTGCCTTAGCTTAGCTTAGCTTCGGTTAGCTCACGATGGCAGCTCGTCGACCTACAGTTAGCAGCCTGCTAGCTAGGGTACCGAAGAAGTGCGGCCTTCCCAGCTGCAAAGGCCTCATCGCCAATGAAGATACACATCCGTTCTGCATTGTCTGCATGGGGGTAGGACACGCCTTGGCCTCTCTGTCCCCTCCGGCCCCGGCCACGGGGGTGAACTGTGCTGAATGCCTCCAGTACGATGTTCCAGCCCTCGAGGCACGATGCGAGATCGCTGCCGCAGGCTACGGCCTTCACACCACGGTCTCCGCCGGAACCCTCCCAGACTCTCCTCGTGTGCCGGACAGCGCTGTACGCCACAGCGCTGCTTCTCGCCACGTGGTTAGGCCTCCAGCGGCCTCGCCCTCAGCTAGCTTCGGTAGCCCCGTTGCTAGCGGGTCTGCGGCCCCTGTTTCCACTGCTGTTTCTCCGACGGGCTCGACTGGTGCCGTGCCCAAGAAGAGAACATGCAAGACCGCCCATGTTGTTTCTCCGCCAGCTGCAACATGGACCGTCCCCCCCAAGGAATTCCACCCTCTAGTCGTCGGTGACATTCCTCTCTCCTTCTCCGTCCCCCAGCTACGGGCTATGCGGCCACCTAGCCCCGTCTCCTGGCATGCTAGCGACGGAGACGAACCGGAGCTAGAGGACTGCGACATGGAGGAGTTGGACACGGAGGGTGAGTACTCGGAGGAGGACGAGTCCTCTTTCCCCTCCGGACAGGGCGGAGGCGCGGCCAGGGTGGTTCCTCATGCCGAGGCTTCCATCTCCGCCGCGTCCTCCCAAGCCCCTTCTGCCTCTCTCCCCCCTTCCATGCCGGCTGGGGCGAGAGGGGCAGCGGCGCAAGACCCAGACTCCATCCCCATGGATGAGCTCTCGGTGCTGGAACGCGCCACCATCCGTTGTGGCCTGGAGCTGCCACTCGGAGATGCGCCACTCGGACCACGGGCTAGGATTCCTCTCCTTGGCCAGGATTTGGAGTCCTCTCCCCCGCGTCGGATGGAAAAGCTACCACTAGTCCCAGGCTTTGCAGAGGCCCTGCATTCAACCTGGACTACACACAAGGACCCCCCCAAGCTCCCCTTCCTGGTCGATTACCGCGACTCAGAGAAGGCGGGAATCCCCTTGTGCCCTCCCATGGACAAGCTGATGGCCCAGTCCCTGGTAGGGAGCCTCAAGCCTAGCCATGAGCGGACCGGTCCTGGAGGCCGGCCTCCCCTCAATCTGGCCGTGGGTAAGAAGCCTCCTGGGTTTGCCATAGCCTTTGATGACAAGCAGTCTTCAAGGGTGAGGAACTCTTACAGATCGTCCGCGCTGGCAGCCAGGACGATGAACGCCACCCAGCTGCTGCTTTTCTCCACCAGGCGCCTCCTCAGCGAGATGCGGGAGGTGCCTGACGTGTTGGTGGAGGAAATGGACAAGTCGCTGCGCATGCTGATGGACCTGAATGTCCACGCGATCGAGTGGCTTGGACATGGCATGGATTATTGCATCCAGGCGGAACGTGCCAGGTGGCTAGACAAGGTAAAGTGTCCTGGCAGTTCCGGAGAGGAGACCGAGAAGGTCCTGCAAGACCTCCCCGGCCACCCTACCTCCCTCATGGGCGGTGGACTGGAGCTTCTCCGCCAGGAGGTGGCGGATAAGAAGATCACTCTGGAGCTCCTGGGAGCCACGACGGACCCCCAGGTACCCAGAAAGGAAAAGAGACAGGGACGGAGCAAGGCCCCTGGTCAGGCTGACAGGGGGCGCTCTACCTCCAAACAGGGGAAACAGCACAATCCCCCTAGGACCCCCTCTTCTTCCTCCGCGGGACCCCCTCACACTGCAGTGGGGGCTCAAGCCCGCTCTCAATCCCGCCACCCTCCCAGGCACGGGATACCGGCCAGCTCCCACAAAGCCCGTGGGAAGCCGCCGCGAAAGTGACACTGGACTCTGGCGGGGTCCCCCTGAAATTTCAGGGGACCCCCCCTTGCAAGCGCAGACGTTTGGACAATACAAACAATTTTTCTCATGCCAAGAAATTAATGTTTATTCCTCCTCTGTGCTCTCCTCCAGTGCCTGTAATAAAAAGTGTGTTGATGAAACAATGCCTGTTTATTTCAAACCCACCTGCTTTACTACAGACGACCCCATTTTGCATGAATTTAACCAGTGTAGAGAAGTCCAGGCTGGAATTTCTTTCCACTCAGAAAATATCGCTTCCTCCAGTCATGCAGACAGGTTACAAGCAGAATATTTCTCTTTGCAAAATGTTCCCAGACAAGCTAATTCCTATTCACAGTGGTATAGTCTCTCTAGTGTGCAATACCCCTCTGTCTCCACCGAGCGGCACTGTTATGCCGACTCTAGTTCAGGACAGGAGTTTGGTCTTAGCGTCAGGGAAGAAGCCAACACATATCACCCAGGGTCGGCCTCGTCTTCCCGCAAGGAAGCATATAAAGGCCTTAGCACAGGTTATAAACGTAAATACAATTCCCCGAGCCGGGGATTATGTTACTTATGCGATGAACCCTGTCCCCCGGGCTCCACGTTGTGTGTCGCATGTATTATTAACAAGCGAGGCTTCTTGGAGGTCACGTGTTCGTCTCCCACCGGATACGGAAATAAGCGTACCGGAAACGGAAACGCTCTTTCCGCCGGTGACTCCGCGCCTTCCGGCCCGGCGTCTAGCGGATACGGATACGTGCCCGGATATGGAACCTTTCCCTCCCGGCCCAGTAGTTCCGCTCAGGCGGTACAACCCCAAGGCTTCTCCGTTGCTCAGCAACACGTTAGCACAGTGTGCAGAGCAATGGAAACGTTGCAATCCGAATCACTGGGTGTTTCGGACGGTGACGCGGGGTTACAGACTACAGTTCGCGAAAAAACCCTCCCTATCCAGCAAGGTTATTTATACTCGAGCCCGCGGCTTGAAGGCCGATGCCTTGAGGGAGGAGATAAGCTCACTATTGCGCAAGGGCGCTATAGTGGAGTTATCACGCGACCAGAGCCGTTTAGGCTTCTGGAGCCGTTATTTTCTGGTTCAGAAAAAAGGAGGGGGGCTGCGTCCGATTATGGACTTACGTGCTCTGAACAAGCACTTGAAAAAGTTCAAATTCAGGATGCTGACGTCAGAGTCACTGATGAAATCAGTGAGACAGGGGGATTTCCACTGTTCAGTGGATCTGAAGGACGCTTATCAGCACATCCTCATTTATCCCCCACACAGGAAGTTCCTGCGGTTCGCCTTCGAGGGGCGCCTGTACGAGTACACGGTCCTCCCTTTCGGTCTTTCTCTGAGCCCTCGGGTTTTCGTGAAAGTGACCGAGGCAGCCATTGCTCCACTGAGGCATCAGGGAGTCAGGCTGGCGAACTACATAGACGATTGGATGATTTCCGCCGCCTCCTGCTCAGAAGCGGCGCGCCATACCAATCTGGTGTTGTCACACCTGAAGGCCTTGGGTTTCAACGTCAACTTTGGCAAAAGCATGTTGTTACCCTCCCAGCAGATTTCCTTTATAGGAATATCTCTGGACTCGGCCACCATGTCCGCTCGCCTCTCCCCGGAGAGGGTGGACAGGTTTCTGACTTGTCTCGGCTCCTTCCGACTGAACCAGGTGGTCAGGTACAAGGAGTGCATGAAGTTGACTGGGCTGATGGCTTCAGCAGTGCAACTTCTGCGTCTGGGCAGGTTTCATATGAGACCTTTCCAGCGGTGGTCACTGGCGCTCAGGATTCCTTCCCTGCAAGGGTACAGGAAGGTGACAGTCAGCCAGGTCTGCATGGACGCTCTGGTCCCATGGAGGGACCAGGCGTTGTTGACAAGTGGGGTCTCCATGGGCGAAGTGGTGTCATGCAAGGTGATCACCACAGACGCCAGCCGCTCAGGGTGGGGCGCCACCCACGAGGGGCGCTCAGCCAGGGGTCTTTGGACCCAGGCCATGTTGGAGTACCACATCAACTATCTGGAATTAATGGCGATCTACTTGGCGCTCAAGCATTTCGAACCATTTCTCCGGGGTTGCCATGTCCTGGTCAGGACGGACAACACGGCGGCCCTGTATTATCTCAACAAACAGGGCGGCCTCTCCTCGCGTACGCTGGATCAGCTGGCGCGCGAGATGACCCTCTGGTGCTTGCCTCGGTTGAGGTCCATCAGAGCCTCCCATGTCCCGGGCCTTCAGAACGGCGGCGCCGATCTGTTGTCCAGGGGGGAGCCTCGTTACGAGGATTGGTCTCTCCACCCTGCGGTGGTGAGGCAGATTTTCTCCAGGTTCGGTCGACCGCGAGTCGATCTCTTTGCCTCCCAGGAGAACGCGAAGTGTCCCCTTTACTTTTCAGTGAGGGGACCTTCTCCTCTGGGGATGGACGCGTTTGCTTACGAATGGCCACAAGGTCTTCTCTACGCGTTTCCACCCCTGGAACTGATTCTTCCCACTCTGGAGAGGATCAGATGTTCCAACCAGGAGGTTCTTCTGGTGACACCATCCAGGGGAGTGTGGAGGTCTCTGATCACCCCACTGCTCTCTCAACCCCCTTGGCGGCTTCCCTTGCTCAGGGATCTGCTGCGCCAGGCAGGGGACGAGATCTTCCATCCAGACCCACGGGGCCTAGACCTGTGGGTTTGGCCCGTGAGAGGGAGAACCTGCTTGCAGCAGGCTTCTCACCGATGGTTGTAGCCACTATTCAGAGTGCTAGAGCCCCCTCTACTAGGGCTGTGTATGATGGAAGGTGGAATGCCTTTTTGGACTGGTGTGAGCTACAGGAGCCACCTGTGGTGGCTCATATAGCTTCGGCCCAGAAGGTGTTAGATTTCCTGCAGGACCGCCTGGACCTTGGTCTGGCGTTCTCTACACTGAGGGGTTATTTAGCGGCTATTGATGCCTGCCACCTGGGGGTGGCAGGCAAAGGCCTTTCTAAAATCCCTGAGGTGGTCCAGTTCATGCATGGTGTGGACCATTTGAGACCTGTGACCAGAGCCTTGTTTCCTGTTTGGGATCTACAAGTGGTTCTTGAGGGCCTTTGCAAGGCACCCTTTGAACCGATTGGGAGGACCTCTTTGAAACATTTAAGTTTCAAAACAGCTCTTTTGCTTGCCTTGTCTACGGCTAAGCGTGTGAGCGACCTTCGTGCGCTCTCTGTGAGCCCTGATTGTATGAGGTTTCTCAATAATGACTCCAAGGTTCTTCTAAAACCCCATTTGAGTTTTATTCCTAAGAACCGGGTGGTCCCGAAGGAACCTGTTGTTTTGACGGCTTTCCATCCTCCTCCGTTTGCATCAGAGGAGGATAGGCGTCTTCATTGTCTTTGTCCAGTTAGGGCCCTGAAGGCCTACTGTGATAGGACGGTGGACAGCAGGTCTACTTCTCAGCTTTTCGTGGTCATGAATGCCCGTCAACGGAAAGCGGTGTCCAAACCCACTCTGTCGAGATGGCTTGTGGATGCTATTAGGTTGGCTTACACCCGGTCTGGGTCTGAAGTGCCCGGAAGCACTTAAGGCCCACAGTACTAGGGGTGTGTCTACCTCTTGGGCTTTGTCCAAAGGTGTCTCCATTGAGGAGATTTGTGCAGCGGCGAATTGGTCTTCGCCGTCCACCTTTGCGACCTACTATCACCTGGACGTTGCGCCTTCTGCTATGGCGCATACGGTTCTGGGTGCTGCTGCCCTTCCTACTATGTAGTGGGGCGGCTCTCTCTCCCCTTCCTGAGATAGCATGCTGCTGTCTCTAGGATACGTGGGGGGACCCTGAGTTTTTCCCTTATATTATTGCAATTTTATAAGGTGGACCTGTGTCTGCCCTTAGTGCATAAGGCAGGCCTCGGTCTGTCAGGGTCTTTTTCTGTCTGAACACGCCCAGGCCCTGTGGGTCTGGGTCGGATCAGTCCTGAAAGGGGTCACGTCGGTTGACAGGACCTCCTTTCCGGGTGTGGTCGGTGTGCACGACAGTCTTGTCGGTTCATGACTTCTCGGGGAGTATATGAGTCCCATAGGGGGACCTTGTCTGGAGGTATGACAATAAACGTATAGGTTCCGAACGGAACCATGTTTATTTAATACCGGAGGACAAGGTCCCCCGAATAAAGCCCCTCGGTTCGCTAGTTGCGGGCGCAGAGGTGCGGCTTTAGAGGAAGTTATGATAGCCCGCAGGGCTTTTATACACTCGGGGGCGGCGCCCTCGTTTGTGATTGACAGCCCTACCGACAAATGATATTTCTCGTACGGGAGCTTATGAGTTTTACTCTGTTGCAGCGCCAGATGGCGCTGGTTATCCCATAGGGGGACCTTGTCCTCCGGTATTAAATAAACATGGTTCCGTTCGGAACCTATACGTTTGTGCACACTGTAGGTGCAATGCTTCTGTGGTTTGATGCTACAGTGTACAGTGAGGTTAATGAACTGCTGTGTCAAGCCAGCCAGGTCATCTGTTCCTGTCCATCTGTTTCTGGTTGCTGAACTGAAGGGTTAACGGTTCCAATATGTTATTGTGTCTATCCTTGCGCGTGTTTGTGTGCAGAGACGTCAAAGGGGGGGGTGAGTGGGACTTACTAGGTGAGTGGGAGTGGGAGTTACTAGGGCTCAAGGTGGGGGGGGGGGCCTTAATTATTTTATACATTGGCAAATTGAATAGAAAAATTGCAGATATACAAGCTCACTAAGCGGCACCGAGTGCAGTGCTGCAAGCTTGTAGATCTGCTATTTTTGAAAAGTTGTGAAAATGTGTGCAAATATTTGGATATATGTATTTTATATTTTGTGACTCAAATTTTGCTTCTGGCGGTCCCTGGAACTAAATATTTTGAGATGGGGGTCCGTGGCCAAATACATATCATTTTGAGGGTCCTTCATATGAAAAGGTTTGAGCACCACTGACATAGAAACATACGTTTTTCTAAAAACCTTAGGATTTGAAATATCCAAAGAATTTTCACGATTTTTCAACAGTTAAAGCACAAAATAATGCGTAATAATGCGTTCCCTGTCTAAATGGGTTAAACCCCCTCCCCTATGAAGAACATTCATGGGGGTCCCGCAGTGAATCCTTGTACCCAGAGCCCAGAATTTGGTGCGACACCCCTGTGTGTGTGTGTGTGTGTGTGTGTGTGTGTGTGTGTGTGTGTGTGTGTGTGTGTGTGTGTGTGTGTGTGTGTGTGAGAGAGAGTGTGTGTGTGTGTGTGTTCATCTGTGTACAGATAAGCACCAATGGACCGATCAGCATGAAACACACACTCCCTGGAGGCCAGAGCAGAACCTCTGCCCCACATTTTCACATCAGCATGTCATATTGCCACCAGGAGGCAGATTTCTGCAAAACAAATCTTCTGTATATTAATCCTACAGATTTTGTCGAAACATCATTGCAATGTGGTACACATTATCTCTAGTCAAGAAGTGATCAAGACGGATTGGTGCGATTTTTTCATATTCCATTCTGATGGGCAAAGATTGGCTTCCAAAGTTTGCAGGAGTGGCCCGTTTGGAAGAAAATGTTGAACGCAGCATCCTGTGGTGAAACCTTTCACGCATATTCGCACCATTTCCCACTAAGCCAAGGAAGAATGCCAACCTACATTTTTCAAATTTGCCTCATGGTGGTGCTTTAACAATTCACGTTTTGACCTATAACTCCTGAACTGTACAATCAACATATTTTTTCAATGGATTCCTTGGATCATGACACAACTTAAATGCCCTTTTTGTGCAGATTACATTTTCTGCCATAGCGTGTTTACTTCAAAACACACTTTTTGCTACTACTCCTATACAGACTACTCCAAAACTGGGGTCATTTGATCAAAACGTGTAAGTTAGATTTTTCGGATCCCATTTCAAATCGGCCCCTGGATAGGCAACCCGGCGCTATGAGGTCAGGAGCACACTTTTCTAGTTAATGTTGGCTGGTTGGTAAGTGGATGTGTGAGGTTCAAAGCATAAATGAGATGACATTTTATGGGATTATGGGATGAAGTATGGAGCTTTGTAAAGTCGATGCAAACCTAATTTAAGAAAACATGTACAGTATGAGGATGTCCAATTACTGTAGGCAGCCACACAAACCTTTCCTTTAACATGCAAACAAGGTTTCCTCTGCCCCTGCAGATTACATTGGGTACTGTATACAGAGAATTGGCAGAGACAAATGCAGATCTGTTTCTGTTGAATGCAATTAACACTCCTATTTTAGAAGAAGGTATGTACGTAGGTAGGTATCCCAGAGGTGAAATTAAGGTGTTACAGCAGCTCTCATCAACAATCAACAACAGAACTACAGTAGTTGTGGCAATAGAATAAAATCAAATAAATAGACAGTACTACATATCGTCACTGTCGGGCAGAAACCTTGTATCTCCAAGTTTCAAATGTGTAATTTTTTTTCGCAAAGTAAAGCCCTGCTTCATCATACAAGGCCATCGCACAAAAGTAGTGAAAACAGCCGGTCTACAAGCACACAACGCCTTGCGGCGCGAGGCGTTGTAGATCGGCTGTTTTCACTAGTTTAAATCCTTTTAAAAATGATAAATAGAAAACAAACGGTTTTGGACATACCGGTACAACGTTTCCACCCGACAACGACGATATAATACATTACAGTACAGTACTAAGAACAGTCCAATAGAGTTAACTCTGAGAGTGTACAAAGGTAACCAAATTGACCTGTGAGACCCATTTGGTTACATTTGAACACACACTCAGTTAACACTGAGGACTTTACTGGGTATAGTCTTTGACTGTGCATGGTCTACTGCGGCAGGCAAAAGAGATCTCCTACTGTATACCGCTGCTTAGTGCAACGTAGACTATAAGAGTCTGTTATTACAATGTTGCTCCCCACCAAGTTAACATAAGAACAATAATTTATGCCCTACTGTATTTATAGAGAACATCCATCCAAACACAGTTTTTCTGCAGGCTAATTTTGTTGCACACCTTTGTCAAAAGCATGAATTCCCACCTGGTCCTCCTCCTCTTAGCACCTGCCCACATCACTACACCCTAACAGGTCACCCTCTACTACACCACAATGTGTAACAATGAAAACAAAAGTACAGTACAGTATCAGAGGAATAAACATTGCGATGCCTGAGCTATTGTATGAGTTTCACCAATCCTATGCATAATGTAATAAATGCCACACAGTGAAAATGGACAAAAACATGTGCCAATTACATTTCTGTATTCCTCATTCACGCTGTTCCAAGAGCCACTATGAAAATATAAAAAAAACCTGCTATGATCCTTTAATCCCAACAAAATTCTACGATATCATGCTTACTGCGTTACTTGAACCCTATATACTTCGTCGTACAATGAACAGCGAAAATAGATGATCTACTATACACGCTATTTTATTTTTTTTGTGTTTATATTGGCCTATAATGACATGACAAATACAGACAAAAGTGGTTAATTGAACGTGCGTGTGGACTGTGGAGGCTAAATTGGCATTGCATTAGTTGGTGTAAATCTCTTGGAAGAGATAATGACCTGCCAACAGACAGGGTGATTCCTTAGCGGCAGGAAAACAACAAACAAAAACGGCCACAGTTTTGAATGGCACAACATCATTTGTTAACCCATTTAGGCTTGAAATTATTGGATGCTTTAACTATAAAAAAAAAAAGCAGATATACAAGCTCACAGCGCGGCACCAAGTGCCGCGCTGCAAGCTTGTAGATCTGCTATTTTTCAATAGTTAAAGCATAAAATAATGATACGCAAAATGTGTACCCGTTCTAAATGGGTTAAGGTTATATTGTAGTCTTGCGCGGCCAATTGGCCGGCGTGTCGATGCTGCAGGTGAAATGATAGATACCGCACTTTATTTAATCAATAATTCTGCTTTCCTCCGATGTTGACCAGGCTGCCACTGTGTGGTCTAATTAGATGATAAAAAGTGATGGATGGGTATTAAATGCAGATAGTCCTTAAAGAAAATTCCTCTGGGCTTTGCCCCGCTTCCCGCTGACCTTTTAGATCCCAACTTTATTGTAAGCGAATGCAATTGCATGCATTTCATGTTCACAGCACAGCAGATGGCCCCAAGCTTGGCACGTCACTGTGGCCGATAATACCCATGTAATAGCAAGTGGAACAATTAAAATAGTTGCTAGTGTAAATATGATGAATGCAGAAGTCAGAGGAAACTAACGCAAATGCGCCGACATGAAGATAAATAAGTTTGGAAATGCACAATGGGTCAATTTCTGCATCCCACCTCTATGAATAAAACAAAGGATAAATCCCTATTGATCCTCATTTCAAAACACAGAGATAATGAGATTTCAAAATTTTGCTCCCAGATAAGTCACAGTGGCTTTGCTGCGAGGAGAGGGACAAATTGCCCATGCTGGGGTTTGTTGCGCGGGAGAATCCAATAACCTCCCTGAATGGGTCATATGTTCAATAGCATCGCATAAGGACATGGGGACCAGGAGACCATTACTGGAGGGAAGATGGAGGATGTGTGAATCACAGCACTGTGCTCACATGGATTAGGCGTTCCCCACAGGATCAGTCAGGGGCCACGGAAGGCCCTTAGAGCTGCTCAACTTTTTCAGACGATTTCTTAATACAGTGAGACGATTGTCATAGAGTTCATGGAACTGCACATTGGCTATTTTGAGGCCCATCTGATCTGTTCACGATAGGCTTACCAAGTACCTGACGTTCAAATAACCAACACCAGGCCAGGGGAGTCCCCTATTTCCAAGAACAAATGGGACGCCACGACAAAGATAAAATCTGCGTATTAATATATATATTATTTATTATTACTTGAACGCCAGCATCCATATTCTGGGAGGGATTATTAGGCAAAAAAAATAGCCTAACTACGTAGCTATTTTCGGCATAGAGATTTGGTGTAGACAGAGAAAAAGCAGTCCAAGTACAGAGATAATCCAGGTGCAGTTTATCAAGTCTAGACAAGAGCAGTGGTTCCCAAACTTTTCAGGTCAAGAGCTCGAGACCCAAAAGAGATATTAGACGTTTGCCTGGGACCCATATAGTGAAAATAGCAGATACATGCGCGCTTCGCGCAACGTTGCGAGTTTGTAGATTGGCTATTTTCACTACTTCTTAATTATTATTATTGTATTTCTTTTTTTGGAATTTCTTAGATTTGTTTGTTTTAAAATGTATATGTTAAAACAAAAGAAAGATATTTTGGGGAAACAGTGGTCTAGAGGGCTTAAGTCAGTGGTTTTCAACCAGGGGTCCGGGGACCACCAGTGGTCCTTGAGGGGGTTCCAGGTGGTCCCCCGCTAAATGATGGAGAGTAACCCTAACCCTAACCCTGGTAACCAAATGGACCCTTCTAGGTCTTTAACTCTTGAGAGTGTAAAATGAAACCAAATGGACACATTGGTTTCATTTTACACTCTCAATAGTTACATTGTTGTACGTCAAACATCAGCACAACTTAATTTACAAGAAGTCTACACAATAGAGAATGTGGAAGAATTGTTATTTTGGTCTCCTATGGTAGCAACATCAATACAGCTTGGAATTGAGGGCAAAATCTTTTCTAACGACAACAAAATATTAAGTCAATAACACCAATATACAAGTCTTGGGTCTGAGAGGCTTAATCTCATCACATGGTGGTTCATGGCTCAAATGCAGAAAAATAATGGACCTTGATACGAAATAGGTTGAAAACCACTGATTTAAGTGGTACATACCGCCTGTATTATAGTCTACTACTGTATAAGAACTGTTTGAACAAAGTGTGTTTTCAGTTCAATAAGGGGCACGTCGTTTAGTTTCCTTTAGTTCATGATATTAACCTGCCTTCTTGAGAAAGATTTTCATTTGTGAATTGAACAACCTGCTATTTGAATCTGAAACAGATGTAACAGATGTGTGAAATGTATTTAGAACCATCTGTGTCCACTTGCCATTACAGTCACTTAATGGACTATTATGCAGAAAGCATGACTTTTCACGTTGTTTCTCCCCTGTACTGAGGTTTAATCACATTCTTTTTGTTGCTTTCTCACATTGTGCAAGTGAGCTATCTTTAGTGAGCTAACACCACCAGGCTGATTAAACACACTCAGCCCACACTATTCTGCCTTAGCACATGTGAGAGCAGTAAATTAATGGGAGCGCTACGGAGTGTTACAGGGGTGACGTCTTTTTGTAGGCCAACCAGGAAGTTACCCCCGCCAAGGGTTCACACCACAGATTTCAAAAGGGTTTTTTTTGCCTCAGGTTTTGTTTAAGCCCTGTAGCAAACAAAGGCTTATGATATTCAGTATTCACACGTTTTGTTCAACAACATTAATTCCACAAACTACCACTTTCTTTTACAATTCAACATTCACAGTTGAAATACTAATTGGTGAAAATTGTCATAGAACAAAACTTGAAACTCTCTAATGTTAACCACAGATTTAATTTTCTGCATAAATCGAAACTCCCATGGGGAAAAAGAAATCATTCGAAATTTGATGAGGGAACCCGTTGCCAACTCACTTCTGGGTTAAACTGTAACACGCTATTGGAAAAGTGATGAAAATGCTCTGTTGGAAGCCCAATCACAGAAAAAGAAAACTCTTGAATGAGTTTCAGAGCTGGCCTAAAAAAATCACTTGCCTCTAATGACCTATCATTGTGAGGTGTCTGGAATTGATGACTTCCATTTTCCCTTTCCACAAACTTGTGCTGGGGAAAGTATAAGACTCAATCTAAATGCTTTCCCCGGAGTGGTGTTAAACCCTTACCTCTCCCAAGGCGTAGCGGCAGAGGCACCTTGACTGGAGCCGTGCTGGAAGCTGAACCCGGCGTGGACTATTGGGGCCTTCTCCTGAGTCGCTTGTTCCTGGAGTTTGCGAGGCGTCCCCGAGCGCCTCCCAGGTGTGGCTCCCTCAGCATAATTAAGGTGGGATCTGCCAGGGCTTCTGGGCCAGGGTCATTCATCAACTGGATCACCCGCAAGATTAATGTGCACTTGCTGCAGCACTGCAATGGATTGCTGCCACTTGCTGAGATCATTAGCGTTGGCCTGCGTACCACTGCAGAGGGCTACCGCTCAGTGTAGGGGGAGATTTGCAGCTTTGCATACTAAATGAATAGTCCATCATCGCCTAATTAAGGGATTATTGGAGACACTTGTGTCCAGTCCCCCGGACAGTAAACCATAACTGAAGGGCAAACTAGATAGATTAGCTCCACCTGCTTAGTAGCAAAGTGCAAAGTAATGAAACTGCTGACAAAGGTAAGCTCAAAGGAGAACGAGGAAGGAGGGCGTCATTACACAGTGTGTAAATCCCGACGGGATTCGCAGACACTATTTAATAACCCAGAGTGTTCTCACAGTGGGAGAAATTCGGGATTGCAACATTTCTCCATCGACCAGTTATACAGTATTAGCCAACATTATTCCTGCTGATCATTATGCGCTGTCAAATTCAAACAGAGTCTGAGATAAGAGGGTTAAGACGTTGAGGGCCACCGTCGTGTATCTGTCCTGGATTAGTGCTGTCACAGCCTTTGCTCAAGGATCTTAGTAATAGGAATGGATAATAATACAACAATACCCCACCCACACGACTCTTCAATAACTGCTTGCTAAACAATTCCTCGAGTTCCCGGTGAGTGAAATCATTAACCACATGAACAGGTCAAACGTTCAATGAAAATAGCCTCAAGTCTATATCAACAATGAGCTAGTACTAGAAGTAGATCGGCAGTTTTCGATGAGAGATATGGTGTAGAAGGGGAAAAGGAGCAGACCATGTATAGAGCCCTGAGGGACCCCGGTCACCTGTAAGTATAGGTATAAATGAAAGTACTGTAAGTATAAAGTTAAACAAGTTAGAAGTGTGCATAATTAAGCTGTGTGGTTCATTGCCTTTAACATTGACATTTGACCACCAAATTGCACCATATGTCAGATACTGAGTGAGAGATCTAACGTATGAAGTGTAATGACTTTGAGTTATTTGATGATGATACAGTGTGTCGAGTCATTGCAGATAGTGACTGTACTGTACATAAATACTGAACACAGACAGCATCATTACAATAATCATTGCAAATCACTTTGCAGTTCAATTAATTCAAGCTGCTGAGTATGTTAATTGCGACCGTAGGTCGCATTTACTATCAAACCCTGCACAAAGTGTCAGTACGTCAGTCCGTCCGTCAGTCTGTCTGTCACACCTCACACGTCACACTCTTGCCCTGCTCATATCTCCGCAACCGTTGCCCCGATCCATGCGAAATTTTGCACCCACGTTCCTTACCTGCCAAACTACAACCTCCAAGGACCCCCGGAGCTCCAGGGACCCCCAGGTCCCTGGGGGACCCCCAGATGTAAAAAATGACCAAATGTGCTAAACTGACCAAATGACCACCCCAACGGGGCTGCTCACGGGGAATTCCCGGGGACCACCCACTCCTGGTGCTCCAGAACGGATGCAAAAGTGGTGGCGCCCCCAGTGGAGGACCCCCTACACTGCAGCTCACATAAAATGCCGTAACTCCGGCTAGGAGCGACCGTGACAGCCGGGGCCGGTACCTATTCGTCCGCCTTGCCGGCGCGGAGACCCCACCCCTCATTTCTCACATGGCCCTCTTCTAGCGCCACCATGAGGCCGATTCTTGCAAAACACATTTTTGGACACTGCTCCTACAATTTTTGCCCTAAAATCACGCAAATCGGTACACAGTATGTCTACACTCATCCCATCAACATGAATCTCTCCCATATAGCGCCACCTCCAGGCCGATTTTTAAAAACACATTTTTGGACACTGCTCCTACAGATTTTGCCCTAAAATCACGAAAATCACTACACAGTATGTCTACACTCATGTCATCAACATGGATCAGGAAGATTTTGGCAAAACACATTTTTGCCCTATTTGTGGAGATAAGTGACCTACGGTCGCTTATCTCCCGATTAGGGAGCCTTACTGGTAAAATATGCCTAACACAACTGTGGTGGTTGTATTGGTAGATCCGGTGGTCGGGTAAGGACAGCTACTGGTTTACAGCACCTCAAGTGGAATGTCTGGAGGTCAAAATGCAATATCTCCCCTGAGCAAACAGGCGTGCTCCATTAGCTCAGTGGTAGAAATGTCGGCACTCATGCGCGGTCCCCGGTTTTCGAATCCTGGGTAGGACATTAAAGTTACGGACAGTAGCTTTAAGAACTTTGATGGCATCTGTAGATATGCAAGATGATGGTAACACCGGATGCATATGTTGCATATTAATGAGAAATGAAATGGGAATGGCAGTGTTGAAAAAACTGTGGCTATAAACTGTTTGGCACCAACTGAGAAGTAAATAAAAAGGTCAATCCAGTGATCCAGGGATCAATCAAGGGATTGATCCTGTTAATTCCGATTCAAATGCTCCAGATAATTGTACGGGTCTGATCTAACTTTATATCAATCCAGACAGAACAGATTAGATTAGTTAGGGTTCAGCACCCACAACAGCACTCATCTGTCAAGTCGGATCCATCTTTAGGGATGATGCCAAATCATGTCAACAATCCAAACAGATCAGCATTTGCATACCACAGTAGCACCCTATTACGTGTTGGCGGTAGAGTGGGCTTGTTTTGACAAGATGGTAAAACCATTAATTAACTTTGCAGTTGTTGTTAGATAATGTTTTTGGCTTTTCACCTTTATATCAATAGTACAGTGGTGAGAGACAGGAAACAGGGAAACAGAGAGTCAGGGAATGATGTGCAGTAAATCCGCCATCAACTGCTTCAATATCGACTTTAAGCAACGCTACGTCTGCTGCGTAGACGCGTCACCATTGGAACCAAAGCGTCCAGTGAAAGGGGTGGGACCCTGTCAACGACGGCTGTTTGCTTAACAATTTTAACCGCTACGGCGATTACGTCATAGCAGCTGTAGTCCCGCCTCAAGTTGCGGTAGTAGAAAGGGGCTGCTTAAACTGCCTAATATGTGGGACTCGGCTACGCGCCTTACCACTGACTTGGCTACAGCGCCCCAATGAACTTAGCAAGGTTGAGATGTTATACTACTGTACATAGTATCATCCTGGGTACAAATGTAACCAAATGGGTCCATTTGTTTATACGTTTTACACTCAGGCTATTACAGTACAGCAACACTCCTAAAATTTGACAATGAGCGGCGCCATGAAAAGAAAAACAAAAGGGAGCATCCACTTGTTGTGTAAATCATCGCATACTGTAGCCTCCCGGCAGAAGGGGAAGTGTGTGTGTGTGTGCGCGTGCGTGCGTGTGTGTATGGCGTAGGGGGGTTGAGGGGGCGGGGGGGATTGGTGGGTGGCGGGGGTCTCAGTTCAGCCTTTCTGGCTGTAAGCCTCTCTGTATATAAGGCTTGTTTTTCATTGACTGTGTCAGGAATCAAGAGGGCTAATCCCTCTGAGACTTCAGATGAAAGTTTCAAAAGAAATAATGAAAGGCACAGTGCCTGGGGGTGCATATCAGGGCGGACGTACAGCAAGCTGGAGAGAACAGCAGCAGCAGCAGCAGCGGCAGCGGCGCACGACAAGCTGCAAAGGAAGAAGAGAAGCAGCTTCCCTCGCCTTCTCCCACACCCACCCCCACCAGCCTAACTATAAATCACATATTCTGTCTCCAAGACACAAACAAATAAGCAGCGGAGCACATCAAAAACCTGGCATGGCATTAAAAAATGAAGAAAATAAATAAATAAATAAAACGTTTATTTTGTTTTGCGTCTTTGGAATTCTTCCTTTTTTTTGTTGCTTCTAACAATTCAAAGTGATCCTTTAAGATGAGAGTAGAGTATTATATGGAAACAAGAAACTAATGGTTTCCGCAATTGGCAATGCACCACAAGGATTATCCTTCAATATGCGGTACTGGCATGTTCTTTCCCCAAACATATTATGTAATTCCAACAATATACTGCTTATGAAACAATAAATACCAATGAACCAGCTTTGGTGGCCAATTTCAAAGTCTGGTTGGCCAAGACCAGACCCTGTGTGTGCGTGTGTTTGTGCATGTGTGCATGAGCATGACTAACTTGTGGATTCTGCCCATAATGTAGACATAATTCAAAATTATATTTTTAAAAAAAAGGCGCAGCATGACATGAAGTGACACGGTGTGAGCTTGTATATCTGCTATTTTTAAATAGCCAATGCTAATCTAAAATGACAGAGAAGCTTTCCTGGTTTTAATGGATTCATTTACATTCATTTTACCTGAGGGGGATTTCAAATTCAAAGTGATTTCTCCTCTCACTGCCAGCATTAGCCCTATTGGGTGAGTTTTGTTGGGAAACCATCTGTGAATCCACAATGGGCAGAGGATTTCTTCAAGAGGGGAGTCGTTGCCTGCAGTTTCTTTGGCCATATCGGCACAATCTTTTAAGTAACCCAAGGCAAAGAGCACCAATGTATTGTGATCTCCCGTGATGTTTAATACCACACGTTACTTGGAACTATTTTAAAGAATGTTTTTCATGGTTAACCTAGTGAATCAGCAGTATACAGTACATGAATACATAATGAACGTTAAAGGGATATTCCACTTTCAAAAAAACTTTTGGTCATTTTATTGTCTAATCAGGCTTTTATGAACACCCTGAACAGTTTTTAATTTGCTTCATTCAATATTTAGATATTTGATGTAAATGTTATCAGGCCCTCCTCATCTAGGGCCTCTCCCCACACACACCCATTGTAACTTCAAACTCCATTTTAACCATGATAGATTAATTAAAAACACACATTATTTTTTCTGGTGACTCATACTACCCTCCTAATACGTGAGCAGACCATGTCTTTTCAATAACTTTTTTCTTTTATTTTTAATAATTCTTTGGGAAAATGGAAAAAATTAAATACAATAATATTTTATTAAAAATAAATGAAAAAAGTTATTGAAAAAACACGGCCTGCTCACGTATTAGGTGGGTATTATGAGTCACCAGAAAAAATAGTGTGTGTTTTTAATGAATCTATCATGGTTAAAATGGAGTTTGAAGTTACAATGGGTGTGTATGTGGAGTTGCCCTGGAGGAGGAGGGCCTGGTAACATTTACATCAAATATCTAAATATTGAATGAAGCAAATTAAAATCTGTTCAGGGTGTTCATAAAAGCCTGATTAGACAATAAAATGACCAAACGTTTTTTTGAAAGTGGAATATCCCTTTAATTGTCTTGCGATCATTTTCAGTTGTGGTTATTTATTTATTTTTGAAAATGGTGCATTCCCTAGGCTATATGTGGCAAAGTTCTCATGACTCAAACATTTACCATATTTCAAAAAGTATTCGAAAGCAGTAATAATTGTATTCTCAGTTTGTCACCCCACAGAATAATGTCTTGTTAGCTGACAGAAATGAAGCATGCACCGTAATAATTAGAACAGAATTAAACTTTAGAATCCAGTGACCATGTTTTGAACCCTCCACTGATGGTGCACTAATAATACAACGCCATGTGTGAAGTAAATGATGTTGTGTCTCTCTAACTCCCAGCATATTTGCCTCGCCATTCTGTGTTTTTACGACTCAATAGACAGCATGGATACGTCCATGAATACTTTTGCCTTAGTTAGCCAAATGGTTAGCCTAGACCCAGTTACCATGGCCAGCTTGTGAAGAACAACAGCAATTCTGGTATAGGGACAGGTGCAGGGTGACTGGCCAAATCATCCTCAAAATCCACTCAG
The DNA here is from genome assembly GCF_963921795.1 of Nannobrachium achirus. Taxonomy (NCBI): domain Eukaryota; kingdom Metazoa; phylum Chordata; class Actinopteri; order Myctophiformes; family Myctophidae; genus Nannobrachium; species Nannobrachium achirus. Next base: position 43,368,824 of record NC_137813.1, read on the forward strand.
TTTGCTCTACAACAGTTTGAATATTGGTTTGGACAATTGAAAATTATCAAACCACACAGTCCATGTGACACTATATAGGGACGAACACTATAAGCGTCTAGTGTGCTGCAGTAGCCATGTGTGTAGCTGTAGCTCATCAAAAAGTAATAGGATGGGCTTTTGTGTGAAGCCGAGTTCTTCTGCTGAGATGTCTAGCAATAGGCTTCCCAAAAAGACTTATGGGCTGCTGTCAGCTTATAAAGAGACATTATTCCAGACAGTGCTTCATACCACAGAGGTTCACACGCAGAGAGAGAGAGAGAGAGAGAGAGAGAGAGAGAGAGAGAGAGAGAGAGAGAGAGAGAAAGAGAAAGAGCGCTTGGGATAGCTAAACCTAACCACAACCTGATTCTAATGTCAAACTCCCATATAATGCACAGGTAGGCAACTTACTGTACTGTAACAAAAACTGTCTTCAGAGAGTTACAGTATTTGTTATTATACCCATATTATAGAACTTCAATACGCAGACAAATTTTCTGCCCAGGTGTGTAGCTACTCTCTAATCAGACAGATTATATCTCTAAGTCACAAAACACAGCCATACTAGAAATGCAAATGTTCAATTGAACTGAGAAGCTATATGGTCACACAAATTTGTCAAGCAAGTCAATATAATTCTAGCTATTCAACTCTCACTGCAAGCATTTAGTCACTTTAGTATTAAATAGTAAATACCAATGCCTTTAGATGTAGGTGAACATAATACACATGGTGGCCAGTTTGCTCTTATACGTCACACTCAGCATCATGCCATCTGGCAGGGAGAAAAAGGACAATTTATTTTCATGTTTCCCCACGATCTGAAAAAATGTCTGAATCACAAGTCTCTTATGAGCCTTTCACCCCAGTCTGGACATTCTCCTCCTTCACATTAAACCTCCTACCTACCCTCTCTTATCAGACATACTCCTCCAATGCAACGATGTGTAAAGCATATACTGTCACACTCAACAATAGGCTAGCATCGCACAGACTGAGAATAACAATTTTAAGCTGAATGATTTACAACATACACATACAGTAAAAAGGTGCAATTATTTGTTTATTTCTTTAATTTGCAATGTAGAATGGATTAATTAAGCTAATTAATCAATTAATATTGATTGATTTATGATGATTTATTTATAATATTATATTTATGTCTAATGAAGGTATGTTTTTGTATACGAATCAGGTTAAAAGTGCTAATCATTGAATGGCGATGAGGAATGTGTGAAAACAGTGTTCTTATTCTTTTGTTAAATGCATATATTTGTTGGCTAACAAAATGTAATCTCTATGCTAATAGCTTGTGCAATTAAGAATAAAGATTATTTTCCCCCTCACAACAATCTTGGAAGAAAATCAGGGCCAGAATGTATCCCTTTATTCACAAAAAGAAGCACTTCCCTCAGCAGATTCCTATAGGTGTAGAATTCTATGTTACTCTTCCTGTCTTTTCAAGTATTTATCATGGAGAAGACAGTTATGTTACAGTATATGTACCTGGGAACATTTGTCCAGGCCCGAGATTCAGGATATACTTCTCCATTTAGAGAAGACCAGAGGGCAGGAAAATGTACACATGGACAAGAAATGTGGTCTTGCTCGTAGGATTGTGATAACACCCCGGCTGGGGGGTTGAGTTCATCCACTATGTCGGGAGATAAAGATTCTGGTTTAGTTTTTCTATTTCTTCCAGGATATGCTGAGTTCTTATCACGGGAGTGGGACATGGTGCAATTTTCTAAAGACAGAAAGCCAGTGAAACTTGCCGAACAGTGGTTTCAAAGCAAATACATTTGTGTGATTCTTCAAACACGGATCATATTGCTTTGTGATTCCACTATCGGTAGGTTATATATGATATATAATAATCACACAAAAGATTACAAAAAAGGCAATTTTCTTTACTTCATAAAATAATGTATAAGTGCATATTGAGACAAGGCGGTTATGTGCTTTTGATTTATCATATCATATACTGTATGTATGAAATTAAATATATAAATATATCACTATAATATGGAATTCGACTAACCACTTTAACCCTATTTTGTTTTTGTGAAATAATTTTAAAAATAACCAATATTACAATGCGTTACATCACAATGTTGATGTGAGCTAGTAAACTTTCAGAGATGTTTCCTATATAATGACATGCCCAAAATAAGAATGCCAAGGATACCGTGATTTAAACAACACATTTTTCATGGCAGAATGAAATGCACATTAAAAGTAAAAGAAACAAAGCAAAGACATTCAGCTGAAGCTTCCTGAAGGTCACAAAGAACTCAGAGGATCTGCAGAGGAGCCTTTATCAATTCCTGCCACGTCCTGAATGAAAAGCAACACAAGCCATATCATCAATTCACGAGGCTCTAAACTGTCCAATTAGTCTTATCTGTGCTTTGCAAGAACAAAAATGTGTCATTTAATATGAAATGTGATAGAAATGCGTAAATGTAACTGTTCCAAGAAAGAAGCACAGAATATATCACCTATTTAATGCCTAATTATATAACAATTTCAATGCACTGCTTATGTCGGCGCCTGTTTTATGAGGTGCCATGGGTGATTGTGCTCAAAATGACAAACGGAGATTTCAATTAAAGATGGCTTTCATAAATTAAAATGCTCCTGCTATGTCATATATACTCAGCGTTATGCAGCCAGTAAGGGTGTTCCTTAATCCTTTATGATTGACTGAAGTATCAAACTGTTGTGTGAGTGGAATGCTTAGATGAATCAACTCTCTAATAGGGAGCACAGCAGTTCAAGAGGGTTTGGTCATGACTTTTTAAAACGTGGTCATAAACTATGTTCCAGTGAAAGAAAGGCTTTGACTACAGCCTCTTTGCAGAATGTGCTCCACATCCCATAGCTGTGTGAAGGTCCATAGATATCAACTCTTTGCACAGCCAGACTGTGAGAGTCAACGTCGTGAATGTTATGGAGAGGTGGCGGCTACAATGCAGGCCACTACAAATTGGCAATGGGTGGACTGTTCAGAATTGTAACTACGATTGCTTCATTATCAGATAAAAGATGGTATTCAAATATGTGTAAATCAGTGCGCTCTCCGTGTGTTGAATCTTAGACATCACAGGGCATCATTATTGCTTCCGGCATCAAGAACTGAAACCATTCCATACTTCTCCACAGGCGAGCTGTTTCCCCTCGGCAGGTGCCTGTTGCTATAGGAAGTGTATAAATCATAGAGTGCGACGGCTGTCAGCTATGATGACACTCCTCATAAACACTGCTGACCGGTGGCCATGGCATTGTACTTCTTCATCAGCCCCCCCCCCATCACAAAGGAGTGCTGAGGGCACCATCCACATCATTACTACAGGGGAACACCAGACTCGCTGGTTGACGGACAACACTGTTATACACCAGCTTTCCAGTCTTTAATTTTGCTGGTTTCCTTAGCACGATGTATGCTGTTCTGCCGCCAGCAGAGCAGTGAGGCACAGAAGAAATGGAGTGCAATGGGTTTACGCCACAGTGCAATACGGCACAAGCTTCTGTCGATGTGAGCATGCCGGGCTGCCCTGATTAGATATGTCTGGTTCACATTAATATTTCAAACATGATCGTTATGATCACGATCCAATAGCAAAGACCGGAGTAGACAGTTCCACACAATTAAAGCAAGCTGATGAGAATTCAGCAAGAGAGGAACTGTTTGTGTTTTCAGCATGGGATACAATATACAAATACAAAAGCATACTTCCAAAATTATCAACAGCTGTTTATAAAATGCATACATTAGATATGGATATGTAGACTATTGCAGTTACTAACTCAATTATAATGTAGCTGACAAAATTACTTCAAATATACAGACTGAGAGAGGAGCCCAATTATTTGCAATGCGACCCCAACTAATGTCAATCAATGTGCAAGACTATTGGTAAAAAAAGGAAGTGATGCATCATCAGTAGGAGGGGGAGAAAGGAGAGATGGGGGGGGGGGTGAAAATGTGATAGGTGGTACACTACCCACAGCTGGTTTATAATTAAGACAAATTAGCTTGTTTGTTAAAGCCTGATGAAGACTCAGGGCCCCAGCTATCTTGCATCCGGGACAAAGCAGTTTAGAACGCAGATGGCATTGCTAATATCCAACCAGTTGTCATTTCACATGTAGAACCCATGTGTACAACTACAAAATGTTTTGGTGGTCTTAAAAAGAGGTACGGTTTGACGCAAAGCTGATATCTTATGTACAGTGAGAAAAGTTAAAAAAATATTCGTATTGAGAAGCGTTCCTACAGTATGTAGTTGGGGTCATAACTGCTTGCAAAAGAAGATCCTTCTGAATTCAACACTCATGTTCAACATGATAGATGACATTGCAGAGGGACTCAGCTTTGAGGTTCAAACATTAATTAATGATTTGGGCCAGACTATCCATTTATTGCATAATGAGAAGAAGATGGTCTCTGTATGTCTTTGGAGACCAGAGTGATGGAGAGAGAGAGAGAGAGAGGACATATTATAATAAGGTATTTTTAATTCAATAAGTAGACTTCACGTATTGCTGATAAATATGTTCAAATGTCCACTTATCATTTCCATGGTAAGTTTTGGTGAGCTGAGAGCTTTAGTTTCCCCTGTGTCTCCTGACAACATGATATCACATTATTAATGCTGCTCCCATAGATGGTTGAATGCAACTTTCGCTAGCAGAAAATGCCTGGACTAATTCAGAGATTAAATACAATCCCTTTGCACTATGCGCCTTGCTTTGCACCCAGAGAACATGCTGGTTAGTTGACAAACCAAATTGCAGCATTTCCGCCCTGCACCGCACCATAGAGATCATTTAATATGTCAATATATTGGTCTGTTTGGTTGCCTAGGCTCAAACAAATTGGGCAAAGGCAGTTGAGCAATTGAGCAATTTAGTCATTAAAGAGATATTTCACTTTCAAACTTGTCTGGGGTCATTTTAACGTCTACTTGTGCTTCATTCAGTTTTTAGATATATAGATATTTTCATTTTAACCATGTTAGATTCATTGAAAACAGCAGTCCTTGGTTCTGGAAACTGATAATGGCCTTCTGTAATGCGTCAGAGGGTTGTGTGTTTTCAATTACCTTTTTAATTATTATTATTTTATAAAAAGAAAATGGGGGGGGGGGGGGGTATAAATACAAAATAAATACAAAGAAGAAATAAATAAAAACGAAAAAAGATTAGGTCAGAGGAAATGTGTGCATGTGTGCATGTGCGTACACCGGACATACCTACGTGCTTGAATGCAGTACTGTACGCCTACTGTACGTGCATACGTGTATTTGCACACACCCGTAAGCACGTGGCTTGAGGAAGTTGAGAAATTCCTCTCCTCTGAATAGTTATATGATATGCATTAGTTAGCTATGGTCATAATCATAGTTTGGTTGATTGTTCAGGCTATGTAGCAATTGCCATGGCCAACAAGTCACTATGCTGGGTACTGCATGGATTTGAATGGCTGTCAATGTGTTTGTTTGTGCTTCGGCAAAAATTGCTTGAGTTGAAAATGTTCTTGTCACGTCAGGCTTAGATTTGAAATCGCTGAATGTTGCATCTTTTTTGGCGACATCTTTCCAGCATTTCAATCTCATTCTAGCAATATACTAGGTTCTGACCTGGCCTTGTTGGTCCTACATACAACCTCCACAGTGGCACTCCAGTCTAATAAACAACGTGTAGTAATTGGCAAAGTGTCTCATTTGATATGTACAGTACAAGACCATCTTGAAAATGATTAATGTTGATGTAGTCTGGGATCACTTCACTTTTCAGGGTTGTATCCGGTCGGGTGTGGAAACCACAACACGTCATGTTGTAGTCCTCAAAGGAGTACAATTTGCCGGAAAGAAACCAGATTCAGTTTTAACCCAAAATGATTCCCCTGCACTCAATGGGGATTGATTTGGGAAACGAACAGGGGGAGCCAAAACAAAGCGACGCCGCTTCTTCTAGTGGTTTCCGCTTTAGGCGGAAACCAAACGGCCTGTTGTGACAGAACACCAGGCTTTCCCCCAGAAAGCCTGGTGAGGCGAGGTTAGTTTGGATGACATTATCAGGATGATTGCAAAGTCCCACGTTTAAAAGTTCTAAAGGTTTTTGTAGCCAGCTTGTCTCTCAGGGTCATGGGCATTGAAAGGGAACACAGATGGTTTCGTGAACGACGTTGTGTCACTCTGAAGAATTCTCAATTTGCATTTAATGATGTTTCTTTATTTCAATGCCTGTTTGCTGCATTGCATCACAAAATATATTTTGGAAGTCTTGTGGGTTGTTGTTTTCTTGGTGTTGTTTTCTATCCAAGGACTTGTCTCTTTGAAGTGATTTATCCACTGTATTTATTTGGTGTCCTCATTCAGGGGAGCAGTTCGTGTCTGTATCCTTGTTATCAAACTCTTCCTCTGTGTCACATACTACTAAATCTTAGTCAGAACTGGCTGATGGAATATTGTCTATGAGAGTGTTTGAATGAAGCTTATCAGCCCTCAAGATTGTATTTCGTTCAGTGGCATTTCGATGGATAGTAGTAAATAAATCCCCATCATCTGTTTTTGTGATTTACAGATAGAACATAGATTTCCTTTTTGCTGTATTCCAGCTGTATATTTAATTTGAATACAAAAACAGCAGATCTACAAGCTCACAACATGTCGCGTTGTGAAGCATTGTGAGCTTGAAGATCTGCTTTTTCCTCCCAGTTTTCCAAAGTATAATAAATCAGCTATAGGCTTTAAAGGTTTGCACTCCACCCGACTCCTTCTCTCCTCTGAGACCATACAGTATTCCACACATGCAATGAGCCCTTCACAAGATGGAATCAGGTCTAGATTTTGAAATTTGTTTTTATATAAAAGGTGCTGTAACGGATATTCTCCTAAATTAAGAAGCACATTTGCTAACTGCTTGTTTAATAGTCACAGCTGTTCAGACCAGAGCTACACCATTCATTATTCTCATGTTTTCCTCTTCCGCCAACCATTTTCTCTCAAGTATATGCTTTAATATTGGTGTGTAAAGTAAATGAGATGAGGATTGTGTTAGCAGTTGCCTCTTTTCCCTCCGGGCAACAGAGACAAAACACTTGTGATTAAATATTCATATGCTCTATTTGATCCCCATCAACATAGAAATGGCTTCCTTCAGCTTCATCCCCTTCTATCCAAAAACCTGCTGTCTCTTGGGTTCCAGTCCACCTCTGTAATGTATTTCTTTTTTACTCTCCTCACGCTAACTTTGATATGAGCTGCATTTTTACGACTATGTGTTGTTAGGTGAAGGAGAGAACATCATCTCAGATAGTGAGTGCACAGTGCAGACCTTAAGTAGCTGGATTAGATTTCATCTTGCAGCGATGTTGCCAGAAGTACCCTTGTCGCGTTGGAAGCACAGGGAGGAAACTGTCTGTGCAAAATGAACGCAATCCTAGCTGGCTTTGTTCGTGGTACTTATTCATGCTGAGCAGCATGTTGTGCCCGGCACACCTCAAGGACCCGTGGCACGGCGTAAGGGGCGAGGATGGAATGAAACACAGAACGGATGGAAAAGTTCAATTATAAAGGCATAAGCAATTCATATTTCTGCTTTCCTATCATGTCAGCCGCAGTTGTTCCCCCTGAAATATTGCACGGTGCTCTAATGCCTGTCCGCGCGCTATTGAAAGAACATCTATCACTTTAGATTTTCATCCTTTCATGTTATAGCTAATTCAATTCTATGAATTTATAGCCCTGTTTTACTGCATGCACGGCTGACTGGCACACACAGATGTCTCTTTAGAAGCCCTACCTCAGCAGTGTGACAGCTATCTGTCTGTCTCTTTCAGAGTTAATGGGATTACATTATGATGGCGCAGGGATAGTGAATTAGAACAAATAGGTGTATTTAAAAAACAATTTGAGGTGGGTTTGCATCATATTGGTCATTTTGCATTGAATTAGGGACCAGTGTCTATAAACCACAGAGGAAATTATGTGTCAGGAGTGTGTTAGCTCAATTTCTAGACAGCAAAGCATGACTGCATTGATTGGAGTCCTATGCATTTAATCAAGGCAAAGCTTTTCAAGCCGTTATGGGACATGTATAATTGCAGGATGTCACATATTTGTGAAATATGAGACTTTAAGGAGGAATAGAATGTTCTATAGAATGGGAGGTATGTCATAATGGATGCTTGTTAATCTATAGTCTATACTAATCCATGGATTATACGTTGGCTATGGTATAGGCATGAAATATAATGTTAAGTAGTCAGGTATCCACAGTGATGAAAGATATGTAAACAAATGTGTTATTTATGCTTACATATCTGCCTATAGTTCCACAATGGAGCCAAAATCACAAACTTGCGCATTTATAGAACTGAATTCATGAAATGACAAACCTGCAAGAGGAAATTATCACTATGGCTTGACTGATTGATTATTTTATTAGAAAAAAATGGAGGACAGTACAAGTATAGTCAATACAATTGAAATGTAGTACAGTACAAGTACAGTTAAACACCCTGCCTAAAAGGAACATCCCAAATAAGACCTTTTGTGGTCTTTTTTACGTTGGAAGCCCTCTGTGTTTGGTGTCTCCCGAAATGTCTTCAAATCATATTCATTGCCTTTTTTTTAAAACAACCATAGCTTTGCAAATGTAAAACCATGGTTGTGCAGCAAATGTAAGAATACACTTGTACAATGCTTTTAATTGTAAAGTGCTTTGTGCGTCTTCCAGTGTGATCACTGAAAAACATATGAAGCTCTGTTTAATCGGCCTAATGTAGATATGCTTCCGCTGAGAAAGTTGTCATTTTAATTATGACCGCGTTGAACATCTAAGCCGTTGACTTGAAAGGAAATATAAAAAGGTTTCTTGTGTCTAGTTGGAACTTTTTGATTAACATTACAGCTGGCAGACGTGTTTCCATTTGGCTTCAAATGATCAGAGGGAGGCGTGGTGTTACATGCTGAAATCAAATTATCAGTTGACATGGTATGGAACAAATCTTGGGCAGAAAAATAATGACATGATTTGAGATAATACTATATAATAAAGCTCCTGTTTGATATAATGTGGTCCTCTGATTACATGGAGATCTAGGAAGAACGTGAGTCAGTGAGGCTTTATGAGACAACATTGTATTCAGACATGATTTGCTGGTAGGAGGGGTGATTCATTACCGGCTCTTTTGAAGAATCAGCTCTGTGTATCATGCATTATGAAGCAGAGTACTTTCATACAGCAAGCTGTAATTGTATTCATTATTTACTTGGATTGGTATTTTAAATATATGTCTAGTGAAATACTTTGTGGCATCGCGGTAGAGTGAATTATCCCCAGGAAAATGATTGAATCTTACAACTGAGTTGCATTACACATGAAGATGAATGGGAGCAACACACGCTCGCATCCTTAATGTCTCCTGATGGCAGCAGAACCCTGGACAATGTGGGCTCACGTCGTGGCGCACGTCATGAAGACATGAGGCCCATTCCACTAACGCTCTCCAAATCACTAGCTAGTTCTCACCAGTGGTGGAAAAAGTACTCAAATGTTTTACTTTAGTACAATTACAATTCAAAATGTACTTGAGAGTAAAAGTACCAAATTATTGCCAACTGCTCTCAAAAAGTAAAGTCTATATAACTGCATTACTTACTGCATTATAAAACAAATTAGTTACCAGGAAGGTCGAAGGAGTGGATTATTGTCTGTGTCGGCTAAGAACGAGGGTGTCTCTCTATCCCCTTTTCAATGTGCTAGACCCCTGGGAGATGGGTGATGGATTGCTGAAGTGGAGCGCTACAGTACACTTACAATAAGCTCCCACTCTCCCAGTACTTGCACGTCTTAGTTATGCGTTGGTTGTAGGGTATTCACGAATAGTGATTTTTAGTATTCGAATTATTCGACCTCAAAGTATTCGAATAGTCGAATATTCGACAGGACTGGCCAAACTGTCAAATATTAAGTAAGCAAGAGACGAACACGAGGCGAGGCGTTGTGAGCATGTAGATCGGCTATTTTCACAATATTTATCAGCGGAACCGAGTCACATCAAATGTAATACCTACAATTCCAAGTGCTTGTCAGGGTGGGGGTCCCCAGTTCAAATATGTGTATTTTGGGGGTCACAGCCTAAAAATGTTTGACAACTCATTCTTATGACTTCCTATCTAGTCAAGCTTTATAAACTATACATTTTTTAAAGAGAAAAAAAAAAAAACGAATATTCGACTTCGGTGAACAACGTCGAATAGTGACTTTGATATTTGAATATTCGAAAATTCAAATAGTTGGTGAATACCCTAGTTGGTTGCTATACACTGAGTTGGTGGTTCCTGGTACCGAACCCAGAACCAAGCTTTTGGTCGACAGTCGAGCGACGAGCTTTTGCTGCAATATTATTATACATTTTAGTGTTGAGCAGCAGTACACACAACAGACTCAACTCTTAATAGGCCTATAGGAAGCATGTCTTCAACAACATACCTTGAAATCCGTTTAGTTCTGCCTGGTGTATAACAGATGGCAATAGAAAGCTCACACTTACAGACGTGCCATTGTGTGTGTGGGAGTGTATACTGTATGTGCACACGTTCATGTGCATACTTTCGTGTGTGTGTGCGTATGTGTGTTTGTGTGTGTGTGTTGTGTGTGTGTGTGTGTGTGTGTGTGTGTGTGTGTGTGTGTATGTGTGTGTGCTTGTTTGCCAATATGATTCAACCTATATTTAAAATTCTCTGAGAGATCATTGAGGGAGACTGTCATTTACAATGATGCCATTGCCAAGATTACACATACCGATGTTTCCTGTTGAGATTGGCAGTTCTCACTCACGTCACTTTGTCTGCTGACCTCACTCAGCAACGAAATAAACAGAAAATAAACAGAAAATAAAAATACAATTCACAGGAGGCAAGCAGTGATCTCCCCATGATGTGCACTGCAATGTAGTTTCAAGTGCACTACATTGCAGGCGCTTTTTGAGAGTGAAAAAATAAGAAGACACGTGTGACATGTGTGATCTGGGCAGCTTGCCCCAGGAAATGTGCAAATCTCAACAGGAAACAGCGGTATACGTAAATAACATAAGAACAACAATGAAAGACAATCTAAACCAATTAGAAGCAGAATAGGGCACGTCATGATAACAAACCATATAATCCTCCCAAATTGTCTATTTTCACATAAAGTAACGATTAATAACACAGCCATTTACATGACCGAAAACAGTAGTGGAGTTGCAGTAACACGTTTCTCCCAACACTGTCAATGAAACGAGACCGGCAGAATTACACTGTAACTCCACAATCTCCCGGGTAGACCAGCTAACTGTGGATATTCCCACGTCTATAAACTCGACTGACGGCAGTAAAATGGAGTTGGCTGGAAGTATGGCATGTACAAAGTTACAGGCGTTCCAGTCCTCGGTATTCAATCCAGTACAGTTGCGTTGAAACCCCCCTGCATAATAACATGTCCCTGCTCTGCATTAGCAGGCAGCTACGGTCTATATCTAGCTAAAGCGACCTGGTGTCAAGCTGTGAAGGCACCGGTGTGTGGATTCTGCAGGGACTGGATGCAGTTGAGCAGCAGAGGGAAGCTGACATGCACCTTTATCACATGGCTTAAGCCTCACATACCTGGAACGCGACCGAGTCGTGTTAGATTTGAACCACTTTAACCATTATTTAGTGCTTTAACTATTGAAAAATAATAGATATACAAGCTCACAGCACGGCACTCGCGAGCTTGTAGATCTGCTATTTTTGAAAAAACTTGGAAATCTTCAAGTCTTTGAATATCTTTGACCCGATCTTTGACCCGACTTCTAAATCCTTCCTCTAAATCAGTGGTTCTCAAACTTTTTCATGTCAAGGACCTCCAAAATTACAGGTCTTTGGCCGCAGACCCCCATCTCAAAACATGTTGTTCCAGGGACCACCCAGAAGCAAATATTTGACATACAAATGTTCGCTTTTAAATAGATATATTCAAAAAAAGATCTAGATTTTTCAAAAATAGCAGATTTGCAAGCTCGCAGCGTGGCACTCGGAGCCGCGCTGTGAGCTTGTATATCTGCTATTTTTCAATAGTTAAAGCATTCAATCATTCTAGACCTACATGGCTTAAGGAGACTAAGGCTGAGGAGAGACAGGGCCAGTGATGAATGGGATGCAGGTCTTGCCTCTCCTCTTCCTTTGACAGAGCCGCTGTAATCTGTTACAGAGCGGCCGTTGCCTCCATTAACTCCTGACACATGCACACCTGCACGCTCGACGCCGGTGACCTTCCACTCCTGTGCATTCACTCCCAGTCCTTCAGACGAAGAAAGCGAAATATTTGAACGCTACATGTTTATAGAAAATGCCAGCGTGGATGAAGGGTGTTACTGTGCCTTCAACGTGATGCTAACTACAATCCCTGTGAGGATAAAAAAGAAAAAAAAGTAATCGCTGCTGTACACTCTGTGTTTCATGTGTTTTACACTCAGGTCGGGTTAGGAACTATTATGCACGCCATGTTTTTATTTTTTTTAATTTTTTTGTTTGGTCATGGACCATGATTGGAAAACACTATTGAGTCAGTGTCTGCCGTTTATTTTATTATTATTCTTTATATATGATATAAAATGGCAACTTGACAACCAGTGTTCACTTCTTCAATGTCAGTTTTAAAAATGTAACTATTTTTTGTTTGAGGAAGACCAACCAGGTCAAAATGCATCCGTTTTCTTATTTTCATTCTACTGTGCCGTGCAGTGTTGCAGGCATTCTGTAAGATTCTGTAACTTTCTAACTATTAGCTCATCTATACAATTACTTGCTACTGTTTCATATTTAGAAGGAATTCAGAAAAACACGAGAAACTTTGTGTTATGTTCATGACATTTAATGCTTTACATAGATCCCTTCTAACAGATTTTCACAAACTGCCTCCTTGTAACCAATACAGAAAATAAAAGTCTCACAGAGAATGCACATCCTCAGATGAAATGTACTCGTCAACAAACTCGAAACACCAGAAAGCTATACAGTATTTAACCTCTGAAGGCTGAACCACAGTAATATCAGTAGATACGCTGTCAAAGGAATGGGAGCTTCCAGCTATTCACTCCCACATCGTTACATTATTTTTCTCCTCTGCTGAACGTGCACACTCATCCATTGACTTCTTTGCAATGTGATGTCTTAGAACGAGTTCACATCTGAGTAATCTCAGTTACTAAAATGCGTAAATTGGACTGACCTTTATGTTCTCGTCTGACAGTATACTTAGAACTAGAAAGGTGCACTCAGTAGAGCGCAAATCCCCACCAGAAGGCAGGCCCTAAAGATAATAGTGATGTATGTAGAGAAAGTTCTACCTCCAGTCACGAAGGGGTAGCAATCATGTCACCCCAACATGCTATTGTCAAACCCAGCATGCGTGTTTGGCAATTCTTGTCTGTGATTTCAAGACGGCTGTATTGGGCTGTATTAGCATTGGTGCACATGTTGCCCAAAGTCGTCACTTTAAAGTCTGTAAAACTGAGTTGATATACCAAACGATGATTACACCTAAAGGAACAAAACTAAACACATTTTAAACTAGGGGAATCATGTTGGAGGTGCACACCATTCTTGGGTTCTGATGTAGATTCTGCCATGGGTTATATCCCCTTTAGACCGGATCAGAAAACCGAAAAAGGTGTTCACCCCAGACCTTTATCCAGAGCGATGCTGTGTAGATGTGTTGTCGGCCCACAGCCACACACACACGTACTGTAGGTGCCACTTGACACCGCAGTTATGGTAGCCGTTCTGAGAAATCGGCAGTGGTGTAAAGTAACTAAGTACATTTACTTAAGTAATGTACTTAAGTACACTTTTGAGCTATTTGTACTTTACTTGAATATTTCCAATACTTTTACTTCTACTCCACTACATCTTGGATCCAAATATTGTACTTTTACGCCACAATTTTTTTTTTACTTTAGTTACTAATTACTTTGCAGATATAACTTATAATATTATAAAACATGCATGGACCACTTTAGCCCTATTTTATACCGTGGCAATTTGAAAATAGCCGATCTACAAGCCGACGCGTTGTTAGCTTGTAGATCTGCTATTTTCAAACATATTGTACTTTTACTTTTGGTACTTTAAGTACATTTTGATGCAAACACTTTCGTACTTTTACTCAAGTAAATTTTGAATTCTGGACATTTACTTAACAGAGTACATCTACATTGCAGTATTGATACTTTTACTCAAGTAAAGAAATGGAGTACTTTTTCCACCACTGGAAATTGGTCAGTAGGAATGTCTTGCTCAGGAACACTTCAACACATATGCTGGGCAGGCTGGCAGATGGACCAGTGACCTTCCGATTACCGGACAGTATCTCCCACTAAACTATAGCTGGCCCCATAATTATGCTCAAACGTTTTATGCACCCTTTAACTTTTCCACATTAACTTTTTATTTTATTTGATCTTTTTTACATTTTCAAAATGTAATTTGTCCTAATGCAGATAATGGAGGTCCCCTTGACAAATCTCAGTGATTTCTTTCGTATAGGATGGCACTTGAATTAAAAAGAAAAAAAGAAAGAAAAAAAGAAACACAAAGGGTTCATTAATTCAGTGAGTTTGAGCTGCAGTCTAATTTCCACTTTGACTTCAATAATAAAGTTAAATTGCATACGGTTAATGTTGAAATGTTTAATTATCCTGTGGTGGAATTCACCTTGCACCCTGTAATCCCATTGAGATTAATTAGTAATGGAGACACACAAAATGTCAGTTGGTGGCTTTAAAGCTCTACTCCTAAACAAGATACGTAAAAAAAGAAATTGCTGTATTGCCATTAGTGTAACGATACATTTTAATAGCGATTCGATACATATCACGATACATGGTTGACGATACGATACATGGACGATATTGGTTCAGTCATGGCGATACGATATGATACGATTCGATTCAATGATTTAAAATCAATATAGTAACTATTTAGCAAAGAATAGTCGGTCTGAAAAGTGTGGATAATGCAGGTTTTTAAGGGAAACACATGTATTATTATGGATATACATAAGTAAACACTGGTGATTATCTGGCAAATACATGGACATTATATTTGAACACATATGGACAAACCTGCACCTTGACATGAACACAGAGATTACACACATTTATCTATAGACCAGTGTAGCTATATGGAAAGGAAAATTAATGAAACCTCTTTTAAAAATGTTCTTCTTAAAAATGCTAAATATAATGCACAAGTAGGTATCGATACAATTGATTATTTGCACTACCGATTCGATACAATACAAAATCAAACCATGCGATTCGATTTTAGCTGTTTTCATTTCGATATACTTCGATTTTTCTTAATTAAAACGATATTTTGATGCAGTTACTATATCGTTACAACCCTAATTGCCATAGCATAGAATTTCCTTTGCAACCTTTTCCCCAGAGGATGAACACACTTTTTGTTCAACTTGTGTTCAATGTTTGAATGCGGATTTCAATGTTGAGTATTACATTACTAGTATAACAAATAACACATTTCACCCCCCAACTCGTCACATATGGCAACTTGGTCAAATACAATTATAATGATAAATGTGTCGAGTTGGGGTGAGAATATATGTTGACATTGTAGCAGACTAGTGGACTTTGGATCCCTAGATTTTAACTGAACCAAATGTTTTGACAGTGTTATGCTTTCTTTTATCTGTGTTTATTTCTGTTCAAGTGTACTATTTTCTTATGTGTGTGTTTTTTAGGTGTACAGGGGCCCCTTGGGGTGACAATGAGCTGTAAACAAATAAAATGTTATTGAATTAACTGTACAGTCCCTTACATATTGTGCATGGAGCGTTGCCAGATGATGAGAGTTGATTAATGAGCTTTTCCGGCTGTGAATATTAAACATGGTGGTAACACTTACTATGCACCCCATGTTTATAATGCTTTATACATACTCATATACCAGTGGTGGAAAAAACAACTCACCTTTTTAGCATGTTTAGTGATACATTATAGACAGGCTATGCATGGTCACTGAGGTTAACCTCATTAACCAACATGGAAGTGAAGGCTGATGGAATATATTTGTGCAGCTTCATAAACCAAAAAGGCACACAGTACAAACAAGTTGAGTAGAAATCGCCTTCTCTTGCATAAAGTCACCAGGGGCGTCAATTGGGTATGGCAGGGGTATGCAGCTGCCATACCCTGGGTCCAGGGGGGGAAATAAAAGTTACTTTTAAATATAAATCCATGAATGCCTCTTTGTCTATCTGTGCTGGTTATTATGTTGTTAAATTACAGTAAAATAACTACAAATGCAAAATTTAACAAAATGTTCACTTTAACAAGGTATTATAATTATATTCTCCCCATCTTGACAAAATGGTAAATTCCCAGGTTCCACAGGTCAGCTGCACAGGTGCAATTCATTATTGTTAATTGTGGTACATTTACTAACATGCCAAGTTTAGCTGCACTTGAACAACCGTTCCAGGCTGCCATATCCAGCCCAAGAAACCGTTGAAACAGGGGGGAAAATAGAATGTACTTCTTAAAATAAATGTATCATGCCTGTTGCTAAGGTATGGGAACATGACTGGTGTCTTGCACGCGCGCGACCAGTCATGTTGCCATACCTTAGGTTTTTCTGAACTGACGCCACTGGTGCCCACACTGGGTCTTCTTTAGCTGGCAAATGTTTGAAGGACAGGAAGAAAGTCTGACAGCAGGTGGTGGCATTAATGGCCTTTAAGTACTCCATAAATACTATTAATGAGATTGGAGGCCTAACCATTACTCGTAGAGGATGACTTAAATGAACACTCGGGGATTTGCTGTGCTGTAAATCCATAGCCTTCTCAAAAAGGTTTCGCTGTTTTGGACGGACCAGTACATTATCTTCACATTTACTTTAGGTTGTCATTATATTGATTTTACCACATCAAATGGGATGAAACAGCTTCATAAAAAGCATGTCAACAATGTGTTATGAATAGGTGAGGCCACTTGCAAAGATGATACTAAATAGAAATATCACAGATTTAGTTGCGTGGTGCATGGAGCAGCATTGTACAGACAGTGGTGGAGAGTAACTAAGTACATTTACTTAAGTACTGTACCTTTTTTTAAGTTTTAGGTATCTGTACTTTACTTGAGTATTTTCCGATTTCCAATACTTTTACTTCAACTCCAATACAAATGTTGTACTTTTACTCCACTACATTTATTTGAAAACTTTAGTTACTTAGTTACTTTGTAGGTATAAATTATATTATAAAACATATACATGTACCACTTTATCCCTATTTTATACGCACGCTATTTGAAAATAGACGATCTACAAGCTCACAGCGTGTCGCATCACAACGCTTACATAGATCTGCTATTTTATGCTGTTGGAACAACGAAAGTTCAGGAGAACAAGATCACACCGGATAACCATCTCCTCTCTTCTCCATCGCTCCCAATCTAACCTACCTCTCTCCTCTCTACCTCACCTGCCTGTCTCAATCTCACCTTTAACAACTCCTCCCTTATCTCCTCCTACCAGCCAATCTAGCGCCGTATTTAAACCCGGCCATGCCTGCAGCATTTCCTGCTCAGTTTCTCGCATCACGCTGAACTAAGCACCCGTACACTCGTACCAAAAACTTACCTTACCGTCTCTTGACGTAAAAATTGCTTGTCCTAATCGACAATCTGCTCGCTTTACTTGATGTAAACTTGCCCGTCTTAATTGACAATCCGCCCGCTTTACTTGACGTAAACTTGCCGTCTTAATCGACAATCCGCCCGCTTTACTTTCTAACCATGCACGCTGAAGAAGCCATGGAGCTCCTCGCTTCCGAGGACGAGATTCCTCCTACCGCCGATCTCCGCCTGGTTCTGGATCAACAGAGAGCCACGGCTACTACCACCACTGCCGCTTCAACCACCACAAACGCCATGCTGGCATCATCCCTCGCCCCCACCCCGTCTGACCTGCACCATGGACCGAGAGACTCCCCCGCAACAAGCCACCATTCCACGCCATCATCTCATTCTTCAGCACGCCGATCCACTCACCGACCCACCGCCGCTTCTGCTCTCGGTCCATACGCCCGCACTCGTGCTGCCACCTCCGTGCCATCCGCCAGGTCAGTCTCTCCTTCCCTTACTATTAATAATTGGACTGTACGTGGCCTACAGAACGCCCTGATTAGTTTGAACGTAACTTTTCCCCGTGCAGCAGTTAAATCCACTCTTTTCGATCTATACTGTACTGCTATGCGAGATCCCTCCGCGCCCGGTCCGTCGCACGCTGATGACGCGAGACCGATAGGCGCGTCAGAGGGAAGCCCTAGGGGAACCCCGTCCCGCCCACCCCCTAGGAAAGCTACTCGTAAAACTCGCCACGTTTCTTCCCCCGCTATTTCCCCCGCTATTTCCCCCGCTGTCACTACCAATGTCTCTTCAACTACCGTTCACTCTTCCCCATCTGTGTATTCCAACCCACTGCTTCACCTGCTTAATTTATATGCACAGGGGTCTGCTCAAACCCAAACCATTGGTAACTATCTTACAATTCCTGCCCAAACACCCCCCCCCCCCTCCCATAACCAGGCTATGATTCTAACAAATCAGAGCCACACAGCCCCCCCTCCCCCCGCCACATTTAACCAGCTCACTTTTCCCGTAGTCCGGGCTCAAACTGCCCCTCCCCCCCCCGCTACGGTCAACCAACTAACGCATCCTTTAATCAGGGCTCCAATCACCTTTCCTCCCCCCTCCTTTTTTCACCCGTTCACACATCCGCTAGCCCAGGCCCTAGCCCCCCCCCCCTCCCCCCTCCACAGCTATCCAGCTCCCATTCCAAGCCCAGGCTCAAACGGCTCCTCCTCTCCCCTCCATGTTTAACCAGCATTTGTACCCTAACCCGCAGTTCCAAATGGCCCCCCTATCCCACCAACCCATAGCCCAGGCCCACGCCCACACCCCCATACCTCAATACTCTTTCTCCCTCTCCACAGCCCTGCCTGCACCAGTACCTCCGACGGCTATCACCGCCAACCCGATGCCGGTCTCGAACACCCTTCGCCACCAGATCCTCCAGGGTATGGACGTGGATTTAGCCGCACTAATCAAACCCTCTGCTTTTTCCCACCAGGCCAGGACCGTAGACTGCGGAGGGGTGTCCATCACCCTCCGCGATCTCAATTCCTCCTCTAACCCCACCATTCTCTCCTCCACAGAGTTTGTCCTGGCCTTCTCCCTCTACAGGAACATAATTTGTTCTGTTTTCCCCTACCGCAGGCAGGAGCTGGATGATTATTTGCAGATAATCATGGACCTAGCTTTACGCTTCTCGGGTCCCCTCTTTTATCATTACCACAGGCAGTTCGCAGCAACGGCGGCAGCTCGACTCCAGCAGTCAAACCAGCTGACCTACTGGGGCGCACTGGATTCCGAGCTGTACTGCCGGCTCTTTGCCGGTAGAAGCGCCCTCGCTTGCGAACTGTGCGGCTGCCCGGCCCATCCCACCTCAACTTGCGTCCTAGCTATCTCCCGCCCCACAGCCTCCACTACTTCTGCCCGGTCATCGTCCCATCAGGTTCCACAGACCCACACTCAACTCCCACAGCTCATGGCTCGCCCAGCTAGGTCCGCAACCCAACGCCCCACCGCACTCCCAGCCTCCTCCCAGGAAAGGGACCGTCAAGGCCGCCCCATACTATTTGTCGGGCAAAAAATGCTGTGCAACAATTTCAACGACAAGGGCTGTAACTCGTCCGCTTGTAAATTGTTGCACGTGTGCTCCTTCTGCGGCGGAGCCCATTCCCGTGTCGCATGCCCCCATAACCCTACCAAACCCTCAAGCAGTTGACTAACGAAACACCTAGCCACCCCAATCAACATCCCGGCTCTAGCATCAGAGTTTATCTAATTTCACACCCAGACCCCGATTTTGTCCGATTTTTTCTAGACGGCCTCAACCACGGCTTCTCCCCCGGCCTTGTCACACTCCCAGACACAAACCACTCCTGCGATAACCTCCAATCCGCCCTGACAGACCCAGACACAGTCGACACACTTATTGCTAAGGAAGTCAAGCAAGGGTTCATGATCGGCCCATTTCCCTCCCCCCCCTTCACCAAATTCCGTATCAGCCCAGTCGGAGTAGCCACCCGCAAATACTCCGGCAAAAAACGCCTCATCATAGACCTATCCTCCCCCCATGGCTCCTCAGTTCCCAGCATAAACAGCCTCATCCCCAGCTCTGATTTTTCCCTCCATTACTCCACAGTTGCCCACGCCATATCCCTCATTCGCCTAGCCGGCCGCGGCGCCTGGCTGGCCAAAGCCGACATCACGTCGGCTTTCAAGGTCCTCCCCCTCCACCCAGACACCTGGCACTTGTTCGGGGTCTGTTGGAAAGGCCAATTCTATTTTGCAGTCCGCCTAACATTCGGATGCAAAAGCAGCCCCAAGCTGTTCGACAACCTTTCAGAGTTGTTATGCTGGATTTTGTTAAACAACTACCGAATCCCCTCCCTCGTCCACCTGCTAGATGACTTCCTCACTATCGACCCCCCATCACCCCCCCCCCGCACACAGCCTGTCTTGTCTGAAAGCAGCTTTCACAGCTCTCGGCGTTCCCCTCGCCGAGGACAAGACAGAAGGCCCCGCCACTAGTGTTGAATTCCTAGGAATTAAACTAGACACCCTCGCCTTTCAGGCCTCCCTTCCCCAGGAAAAATTGGACAGAATCATTCTGATCGTGGCAAACTTCTCAGACACCACATCCTGCACAAAACGGCAACTGCTCCAACTCCTAGGCCACCTCAATTTCGCAACCCGTATCATTCCCCAAGGCCGTTCGTTTATCTCCCACCTCCTCTCACTAGCCTCCTCAGTCCCATCCCTCCAGCACCAGGTCTCACTCTCACAAGAGTGTAGAATGGAGCTCAGGCTCTGGCGAGTCCTCCTCCAAAACTGGAACGGCATTAGTTTTTTCTACGACAATTTTCACTCCTCACCGGAGGACCTCCAGTTATTCACTGATGCCGCACCCTCCGTTGGCTACGGAGGCTATTACTGTGGGCGCTGGTTCGCAGACGAATGGCCGAAAGAGATGCTAGATTCTCAGTGCGACCCCCACCTTTCCTCTGCCATGTATGAGCTCTATCCCATAGTCGTAGCGGCTTCCCTTTGGGGTTCAGAATGGACCAGCCGCTCCGTCCTTATCCACTCAGACAGCCAAGCTACTGTGGACATCATTAACAAAGGCCGTTCCTCCTCACTCCCCATCATGTCCCTCCTCAGGCGGCTCACCTGGATCACAGTCACCCATAATTGTATTATCCGCGCCGCCCACATTCCCGGTCACCTCAATGCCATTGCTGACTCACTTTCTCGTTTTCTCTTCCAGAAATTCAGGCTACTGGCTCCAGACGCGGACATCCACCCCACTCCGGTACCTCCGTTTTCTCACATGACTTTCCCATAGACCACCCTCTCCGCCACCTCATACTCCATGCCCAACAAACCATTCTCCTGTCACTCGCCCCTTCCACTCTGTCCTCCTACTGGACCGCCTGGAAGAATTTCCAATTATTTCACTCATCCCACGCGTTACCGTTCCCGTCCCTAGACCTAGCCTCACTCATCTCCTACATCAGCCATTGCCACACTTCCCATCGTCCATGCCCTCGTCCACCATCCGTGCTTACCTCGCCGGTATAAACTTCGTTACGAAACTCATCACCGGCGCTCCTTACCCCTTCCATTCACATCCTCACGTCTCTTTGCTTCTTAAAGGCATTAGACGGTACGAACCACGCCACCCTCCTAGCCGCCAACCCCTCACCTCGCCAATCCTCGCTGATTGCATCTCGGTACTCCGTTCAGGCTACGTTAACCCATCCACCGATTCCACACTAGAATCGGTATTCCTCCTGGCCTTTTACGGGTTCCTCAGGTGCTCGGAGTTCACTTCTTCCAATACCAGATTCGATCCGGCTCGCCACCCCTGCCTCGCCGACCTGACTATCCTGGACCATTCCACCCTAATTTACACACTCAAGCACAGTAAAACGGACCAATTCGGAGCCTCGACTCCCATTTACCTTTTCAAGCTAAATTCCCCCCTCAGTCCTTTCGAGCCACTCATGCGCCATCTCCTTATCCGCCGGTCCCAAAACGCTTCACCTTCCGACCCACTATTCATTTCCGAAACCGGCACCGTCATCTCTCGTACCTGGTTCCATCGCCATCTCCGCCAAGTCCTAACCAAGGCCGGCTACGCAGCCGAGCACTTCTCCGGTCACTCCTTTCGCATAGGAGCTGCATCCTCAGCATCCCGGCAAGGCATCCCCGAGCACATCATCCAGATCCTCGGTCGCTGGTCGTCTTCTGCCTACCACACGTATATCCGCTCTAATGCCCACGACCTCCGCCAAGCCCACGCCGCGCTCGTCCGTTAATCGTGGCTCCTTTTTGGGGACTCTGCTCGGGCCCAGACGATCTCCATCCAGAGCCCCAGAGCCACAACACCCAGGGCTCTCGCCCCGAGCTCACCGCCTCCCCCCCCACGCCGCTCGGTGCAGCTCCGCCCACCCGGACCACCCAGGGCTCGAGCTCCCAGCGCTCCTCCTCCCCGCCCCCGTTCCATTCAGTGCCGCCCCCCTACACCTCGTCACATTCCCTCGTTAATGTCCATCCGGTTCCCTCGCCCTCCCTCCATCTCACTCCCACACGCGCCTCGCCGCGGCCGCCGCCGCCGCCGAGGCCCTCGCCATCCCCACCCTTATCAGCGCCCGTCTTCCCTCGTCATCCCCTGCACCGCTTCAATTCTCCTCTCCCTACCACATTACCTCAGATCCAATGTCCGTCCCCGCTAATCACCTCCATCCATAACCTCTTTTCCCCCCGTTAACTATCACCAGCCATCCACCATTCATTCACCCCATCATTCACCATTCCACCCCTGTATTCACCCCATCATTCCAGTATTCAGCCCACCATCCAGTATTCATCCCATTATCCACTCCATTATTCACTCTAACATTCACCATCCGCCTCACTAAGGCACCGCCTTCAGTCACCAGGCGTTGTTTCCCAATGCATTTCCTTGCCACAATGTTTCCATGCTACCATGTTCAATAAATCCAATCCAATGCCTTCTTTGCCACTATGTTTCCATGCAATCATGTTCAATAAACGTAACCCAACTGTTTCTCTGTTTGATGGTGTGATCTTTACTAGTGAACAAACAGTTTGTACTTTTACTTTTGATACGAAGTAGGCCTACATTTTGATTGACACTTTCATACTCAAGTACATTTTGAATTATTTTACTTGTAAGGCTGAAGCCACACCAAAGTACCTATGAGAGTGGAATCCCCATTCTCACAATGCATTTCAATGGGAAGGGGGCGGTTTCATGCCAGTAGAGGATTTCAGCAAAAATAAAACACTCCATTCTCATTGAAATGCATTGGCGGAATGGAGAATACACTCTCATAGCTAAAGGTGCCCTCACACCAAAATACCTAGAGTGGAATCCGCCAATGCATTTCAATGAGAATGGAGCAGTTTTTGGTCGGTAGAGGATTTCTGCCAAAAAAAAAAAAAAAAAAAAAGCTCCATTCTCATTGAAATGCATTGGCGGATTCCACTCTAGGTATTTTGGTGTGAGGGCACTCTAACAGAGTATTTCTATATTGCAGTATTGATACTGTTACTCAAGTAAAACATTTGAGTACTTTTTCCCCCACTGAGTACAGGTGTGGTGTCCTGGTCCTGCTCAGGAAAAGTCCAAATACATGAATGTCATTATGTAGAGCTAAACTAGTCACTGTGGTCAACAAGGCTTATTATATAAGACACTGTACTGTCCTCAGTATATAGCTTCACAATGGGGATATACAAGGCTCTTTCTTATTCTAATGATACACCCTTTGAAGTCTTGTAATAAAAATAAATTAAAAGAGGACACTTGTGGGGGGAAAATGATGATGACAATGTCATTTGTGAGTACAAAAAAAGACTTGATCGTTAGGCTGTCAGAGAGAAAATAAGTCACCCCATTTAAGAGCTGTGTCAAATGTTCATGCTATTTAGTTGTTCAATGAATAGAGCTTTGATGTTACACTTTAATTACATTATTAAAGTATATATAGAAACAACTGATTATGCTTTTGCACCAGGTGAACCCAAACGGAGTGAGAAACACACACACACACACACACACACACACACACACACACACACACACACACACACACACACACACACACACACACACACACACACACACACACACACACACACACACACACACACACACACACACGTTCTAGATGGCTGTCCCCTTTGGTGCCACATGGTAAAAAGCTGACACTCATTATTACACATGAGATCATGTGTACAAGTGGTGTACTCTGGTTCAAAAAAAATACAAAGATAAATCATGTTGCTGCATCAAACAGTGACCATTTTTGCATTTGTGGCACCCCCTATGGGTCAAAATGATATTAGTTTTGGCTCCACCATTGTGGCATGGATGGGGATCAGTCAGGGCCAGTACGCAGTGGCAGCAGATTCAGGTTGCAAGGGCCAGTTGGCTTTGTTTATATCGAGGCACAAATGCAATTAGCCTGTATGTGAACTCGTGTTGTTGAATTAATTCCATTCTACACAGCAATGAGACAAGTCTAGACAATTCCTGACACAAATCCACGTTAATCTCAATTAGGGATTACAGAAAAGAATCACACATTTTCACCTAATTCCACAAAAGTCCTGTGCAGTCGAAGTATGTATATAAGCTGAATCCTACATGTGGTCAGTATTTTTGAGCGGTGGTCACAACGCTCCTATACGTGGCCGTGTGTGTGGGTCTGTCTGTCTGTCTCCGTGTCCGTAGCCTGCAGTAACCTTTTCTGACCACACATGTTAAGGGAGGGGCGCTGTTGCACACACACACACACACACACACACACACACACACACACACACACACACACACACACACACACACACACACACACACACACACACACACACACACACACACACACACACACACACACACACTCCGTCAGCTATCAAAGTGATGATTATAGAGAGCACTAACGAGCACAGAACGAGTTTGACACTTTTATGGCCCAATCAATCAACTGCACAACCCCTTGGAAGGTCAAAGGGATCAATTAAGAGCCCCCCCCCCCCCCCCCCCCAGACAGAAAGGTCCCTGCAAGGGTCTCTTTCTGCAGGAAAACACAGGGAAGAAATCGGGGGCCGCTCTCCATTCCAACATGCAGCCATTCCGACATTGACAGGATAGACCCACATGACATTTCATCATTATTGTCCAATCAGAATAAGGGACAAATGGTATACATAATTTCAACAAATGATACATCATATGAAAGCTTAGATTCTGTACTTGGATAATCTGTACAAAAAAGAAAAATTACCTATGCAGACTTAAGGCACAAAGTACCAGACCTAGTCACATATTAGATGGCCTGTCCATTTTGCATGGACATACACACAAAGCCACGTATTGGAGCGGCTAGCACGTCTCTCTGTGACACCAAAATATCGAACCGAACCGAACTGTGAATTTTGTAAACTGTTGCACCCTTAATATAGCCTATAGATAATATATATTATGTTTAAAAATGTAGGCTCAATGTTACCTAGTTAACTTTTAAAGGTTCTGGGAGAGCAAGACCTGCAACTTTCTCTACCCATTACAGATCCATTGTTAAAATGTAAACAAACACAGCGCGTGTACACACACACACACGCTCGCTCGCTCACTCGCTCGCTCGCATGCACGCACGCACGCACACACCTGCAGTAGTACATAGAATGCTCACTTTAGACAGATTTATTTTATTTGTTTTATTGGGAGTTCTGTGAATTAATGTGTGCATTCAAACATGTCTCCAACCCCATGATTTGGCGTTCATTGGGAAGCAGCCAGTTCTGTTTACTTTGGGATACAGATGGGGCCTTTGAGTGTATCAGAGTGGAAATTACCATATGTAAATAAGTGAGTTATGATTGTGCAACAGTGCTGAATTTTTTTAGATGACATTGTAACATTGATAAATGCCCTACTTTATCATTTCCCGTTAGTGTAGTGTAAAGCCTTTCATGCATTATACATTCATAAACTCAACTCAACTGTATTGATTCAACTATGTTGGGCAACTATATGAAACAGCAAATCACAGGAAAACATGGACATAAAAATGACACATTTTTATTTGCCGTGTAGAAATATTGATATATGGTGTTTTAATAGTCACAGTTTTCTTGTGGGCACTGTAAATGTACACATAAAGATGATAGACAAGTCTATCCTGCTCTGTTTCGTCCACCAGCCCTGCAGAAACACTGATAAAGACTTGAAAAATCAATAAGCTACCCTATGTTTTATGACCATTCTACAGCAGGAGTGCTTATGCAGCATCTGGCCTCTGACCCGGGAGTGAATTTCTAACACTTGCTTTCCGTTAGTGTCTCTCATGTAGTCCACAAACCCTTTAGGCCAAATGTCACCGGACAACAGAGGTCACATAAGTATCACTCACTTTTATTTTTTCGCCCCGTCCCAACTTTACTGGAATCCAATCACTGGCAAATGCGGATCCACCTCCTGAGGGGGGAGGGGTGGGGGGGCCGTGTTCAAGAACCCATAACGGCCCTAGCGTCCCATAATGAATCGTTGCCTCCTAACAACGTTGTGTACTTCCGCGCTGTAGCAACAAAGGTGAGAGTTCATTTGTTTTCATGAGGTGTGTCCAGGGGAGGAGGAAGACAAATTGCAGAGCTGTGTGTGTCGGTAGCCGTTTGGCAGAGTGCCTCGTCCTGCTGAAGCTTCCCCAGAGTGCACCGCTTCTGGCGTCGGGTTCCACGAGGGTTGGAGTGGGGGGGGGAGGGGCGGCGGTATCATCTACTGCCCACACAATCAAAATATAACATGCGGCAGACTTTTCAAGGCGCTTCTCAAGTAACTAGGTAACCCAAAACTCCCCCCCCGATCGCGCCGATCATTAAGGTCATGCTCTGATCTTCCAGACCCAACAAACAGTTCCTTGCAATAATGATTTGGCTAGCTCCATATCATCGTGACGGATTTGGTTAGGCTGCATTTTGACAAGACGGGCGAGCTGTGATTCTAGACGGGAGAATAAATCTCCAAGCTGGATCCTTCGCGTACGGTAAATCTTTCACAGTATTGCCTCGTCTCCTTTAAAAAATAGGAAAACTGTCATTGTGTTTGGTCTGCTTCTCATTTGCGGGCCAGTGTCGACTTGGATGATTGGCTCCGCGTGTCATAAACACTTGGAAATAATCCCTTAATTGGTTTTAGTTTTGTTTTGCTCTGCAGCCTTACAGTGAATCACCATCGTCAGGTCCTTTAGGAAACTGTCATTATACGGTGTGCTATTTGTAAGTTAATGAGTGGATGGATATACCAGTGAATAAATCAGTGAGGTGCATGTGGGAAAACATACATATACAGTAGGACAGGAGCATCTGCATTATAAAGAAACATTCTCCATGCATGGTGTTCACTCGAAGCAGTAGCAAGTGTTTCTTTTTTTCCCCTGTCAGATGAAGGTCTAGACTTTTATGGAAATGAGGAACTCTGCCACAGGGTGTACATGTAGAATGAGGCAGTAGATACAGTCAATCTATATTTGCTATTCATCATCTTTTTTTTTTCTCTCTCCTTTTCTTTCTTGTGCCGTTTTAAGTTCCAATTTCAACTTTCTTCAGTCCTGCCTTTCATCTCTTCTGGAGTTGCTGCAATTTACACTTTGTCTTTCAATTCATTCCTGTCTGATGTAGTGGTTATCAGTTCACCTCGTGCCTTCCCTCCACTCACACTTCTAAAAGGTTGAGGAATGACTCACGTGTGTGGGGGAGGGCATTCACTCCGGCGAATGTGCGGCAAGAGCCCTTTTTTTTCCTCCCTCCAAAACACCTTGCTCTTTATTTAATGTCTGCACACACGTTCCATTCCATCTCAAACAAGAAGCCGGGTGAATTTTCATTCCGTTAACATCATAAATCTGGACCAGAGTAAAGGTGCTGGTGCTCTGTTTGGGTGGTTGTGCGTTCCCATCTGTCACCTGTGGAGGAGTGAGCCTTGGAGATGAGCATGTGGACCAGACTGACCCACATTTTCCTGTTCATCTACTGCCATCTGCTGTACGCAGGAGCCACAGCCACCTCTCTGCCTCCCCATCCCCTCTCACTGCTCAATTACAGCTGCGGGAAATGTGGAGTGCCTCAGTGATCAGTACTTATTGTATGCCCGACCAACAAGGAAGGAATGCAGAAAGGAGTAATTAAGCTGCAAACTGACTAGACTGAAGTATATTCTCTTATATACAGAGAGAAATGCCTTAGGTGCTGCAAATCCATGCAGCTACCAAACCTTACAGGCTCAGAGAAGAAAAACAAGCTGCCCTTGTTAGGTGTATTTACTATGTCAGGCCAAGGTAATTTATTACCGGAGAATAAAATGAGAAGGGACATGCTCCTTAATGGTCTAAGAAAGAGGACTTGTTGGGGAATTGGCTTCTATTCGGGCAGCAAGGAGATAGCACTTTACACCTGGTAAAATCCCACAACAAATGGTAAGCACTGCAGACAAGACATGCAGTCTGTGGAAAGCTCAAAAACGCATACAGCAAATGACACCAATACACCCCACTTTTTTCAAGTCAAGAAAAATGCCTCTTTTGGCAAATCAGGTTCCAAAGGAGAAGACAATATAAATTTTCAATTTATATTCTGTCTATCACAGAAATAGGACTGGAGAGGTGCACCAATACTGTGGGGACACATGAATCAGAATAACTGCATTCCCCAAAACAAAAACAAAACAAAACTGACAAATAATTGTATTTATCACGCCTGTAAACACAATGCTTTACAGTGCATGGATATACTGTGCTTAGGGGATAGACGATAATTGATGATAATTGTCAAATCCACCATTTAAATTGTCAGCTACTTTGTACAACTAGAATTATATAAAGACCTGTATAAATCTCAATCTTAGGCCCGATTTATGCTTTGTGGCGTGACGACATGGGAAAATAGCCAATCTACAAGATAGAAACGTCCACAAAGCATTACAGTAAGCGATCGCTGAGAACGATTGTGTGTAGGGCACCATCAAGATGATTGATTTGACAAATACCTAGTGTATTATAATAACAAAGCCCTGGGATTCCCCTTGGACGTTAGGATCTAAAAATATGTAAATTCCAGTGGGTATAAGATTTATGTGTGCTGTTCACGTACAGTACGGGTTAAAGGAGAAGTGCAACATGGCCTGGATCTCAGCTAAGACCGCAATAGATCTGTCTGACACCAACCTGGCATTTCAAGCACCTCCTCTCGTTGGACCTGAAACCCCTTAGCCTTGACGTGCTCTCATTTCACTGCTGCAGACTTAAGACAAAGCCTGCTGACCTTTAATCTCTCGTATGCCCTGCACACGAGGTGTCTGAAATCTTAACATTTCACACTGGGTGTCTCAGTATCGGACACCC
Organism: Nannobrachium achirus; assembly: GCF_963921795.1. Taxonomy (NCBI): domain Eukaryota; kingdom Metazoa; phylum Chordata; class Actinopteri; order Myctophiformes; family Myctophidae; genus Nannobrachium; species Nannobrachium achirus. The sequence continues at coordinate 43,398,458 of NC_137813.1, forward strand.
CCAAAAAATTGCCATTTACATCCAATAGTTGAAGTGTCAAGTAAGAATGTTTCGTTGCAGAAACTAGATAATTCTTTAGCTTTAGGGAATATTGATCTCCACAATATGATAAAAAGCAGCTGGGCTGCTTGGGCTGCGATATCTGAATTTCCCCCGTGGGATAGTATAGGTATTCATTATCATTCATTATCATTATATGAGGAGTGAGGACCTGTACTGTATAAGATGCTCTGATTCTCTTGTCCTTAAAACAATGAACACGATCACATGTCTACAGTATGCTCTACATAGTATGCTCTGAAAATAAAGCTGTGGTATGAATTAAATAATGAAACCTTAGCCAAGACTGATAATTGCTCTTTTACAGTAGGGGTGTCCATTTGAACTATGCTCCTCGCCAGATTTCCAAAGGCCCAAAGATATAATCTAATTACCTGACTCCTGCCAGCCCTTACAGATTGAATGAACAAGCACCTGCTGTGCCAGTCTGGGAAGGGGCAGAGCTGGCAGCTTGTAGATTGAATAAAGCTGTCCAGTCGATGCCAAAGTAATGGCATCTCAAACCAGAGTTAAATGCAATACTGATTTCATGTCAGTGTTGCTTTGTTGGATAATTCTCTCTGGGGTATCGAGAAGAAGAAGTACATGGTGTCTACATAGAGCGCACACACCACACAGTATATGGGGCCATCCCATCTCAGTATTGTACAGTATCTCTCTAAAAGAGCCTCCAACCAACCCAGATTTCACATAACCTTTTAGTGGAGTTGGGGACCCCCAGAGGTCCTTGATTTGGTTCCAGGGTCTCCCCTGCTAAATGAGTTAAGCTTGGAGCACAACATGCGAACAAGTCCCAACAACCTTCCGCTTCTTGTACAGTACCTGTAGAAATCGGTTACTGATAAAAACATCTCGAAAGTTAAATGCAGGCTTTTTTTTAGGGCTATTGTTTTACAAAAGACAACATTTGAACATAACATATTTTAGACATTTAAAGGGGTAGTTCATTATCTTCTTATGAATGCGACAAAAAACAAAAAATTTCCATGAATTCAAGGCTTCATGGGGTGTGTAATTGATAGAAAATAAGGTTAAAAATATAGCTGCAAGCAGCGATGAAGTGGCCAAGCCAGAGAAAGTAGGAAAGGAAAAAAGCAGCAGAAAAAAGCAGTAAAAGCAAGAAAAGTGGGAAAAGAAATCAAAGAAAAACTAGAAACAGTGTTCTTCCGAGAACAGGTCTCCGGCAGGTCAGGTAGGTTGTTTTGGCCTCCTGGTGGCTCTATAATAGGCCAAAGTGAAAAGGGTGCCACGCGTTCTTGGGCCTTTCACGGCAATCAGACGCTGCATGCGGGATTTGAGGCATTTTGTTCCAAAAATGTATTTTGCAAAGGTTGACCTGCTGGTGGTGCTATAACAGGCCAATGTGAGAAGGGTGGCATCTGTTCCTTGGCCTAGTGGGAATGTGTGTGCATAATTTCACACAAATAGCAAGCTGCGTACATGATTTGAGGCATTTTGTTCAAAAAGGTGCAATCCAGTAAACTTTGGAATCCAATATTAGCCAATTAGATAGAATATGATATCGGACAAATCCATCATGATTACATCACTGTAGAGATACTGTGTACTGATTTGTGTGATTTTTGGATAAAATCTGAAGGAGTAATATCGAAGAATGTGTTTTACATACTGTAAGTTGGCCTTCTGGTGGCAGATGTGAATAATTCAGGGCACAGGTTTTTCCTTGGCCTCTGGGAAGTGTGCATAGAAAGTTTTACATTAATCGGTGGAGGAGAGTTTTACTGTTTTTCATATAATTCAAAATGGTGGGAGATCTAAAGGTCAGAGGTCAAAAGTCAGAGTGTAAAAGTTGTTCGGCATGAGGAGACGCATATGTGTGTCCAGGTTTCATGGCTGTACGTCAAACAGAGCATGAGCTATACCTGTTCAAAGTTTGCACTTTCAAAGGTTTCCTACAGCACCACCCTTTGGCCAATTGTTGCGAGCTTCGTGTTTTCGCCATTTGGCATAGTCCTCTACCATACTGCAGAGTTTCGTAAAAAGCGACTGCACGGTCAAGCCACCAGAGAAAAAGTGGCGGAAGAATAATGAGTACAATATCAATGAGTGGCCTTTGCCACTACGTGGCTTGGCTACTAATGAATGGCCTTTGCTACTACGTGGCTTGGCCATGAATGTGACAAACATTTATAGACAATAAGGTTTTTGGGGGGTGAACTACTCCTTTAAGAAGAAGAAGAAGTTAGGGTAACTTTTATGCATTAAATATAGTGTGTAAACGATTATAGGGCATTTCCCTGTAATCTGAAAACATTGCATTTTCAACCCCTTTAAATCTCTCATAAAGTTCTAAGCTTTGAACCACTTTTAGTGCCATTTGGCTCCTTGGCTAAGGGCCACTTCACAGCAGTATATTTCACTGAAATGTTGTAAATAGATGGTATAGCTGCAGTTAAATCCTGTTGAATTCAAAATGTAATATATCAGGACTAGGTTATTCATAGTCACACCCAAAAATAGCTTAATAGCCCCTCAGGGTTGCAGATGTAAAATACTGGGAAATTGTGCATCCCACACGTCCACAAAAAAAAGGCACTTGACATTAATTATAATCATTCGAAATGGGTCCATCCCATTTACAGTTATCCCAGTCAGATAAGAGAAAGGGCATATGCACCAAAACGTCACATCATACAGGCAATTGCAATAGACTAGCCTAGCCCAGTGGTTCTCAAAGTGGGGTCCGGGACCTCCAGGGGTCCTTGAGTCCTTAATATTGCATCAAAATCAGTACAACCACTTTTAAACGTGTCGTATACAGTACATCCGCTATCTGAAAATAGCTGATCTGTGAGTTTGTAAATGTGCTTTTAAAAACACATTTTTCAAAAAGGTTTGAGAATCACTGGCTTAGCCTTAATGGTGCATTTATATAGCAGAGATAGAGCTGGTCACTGCCATACCCACCCCGCAAAAGGTAGCAGACACCCTGCAGTTCCATACACTGAAGAAGGCTGGATAGTTGAAACATTTGTTTCAAACGTTTCAAAATTAAGTAAAAATGTACTCTTGTCTCTGTGTGCGACTCATTGCCTATACAGCATTTATATAACAGAAAGGCACTTTACAATGTGAATTACATTCGCCCTGTCACACACATTCATACACCGACGGAGGAGGAAACCATGCAAGGCACCAACCAGCTCATCGGGAGCAATTTGAGGTTTCAGTGTCTTTTCCGCAGACACTTCGACACTATCTCTTGAACCCGGGATCGAACTGGGAACCTTCCGGTTCTCATGCTGCCGCTCTACCTCCTAACTGAGCCACTGCCACCCCTGCCTAATATTCATGTACTGTACTGTATGTATGAATGATGTGATTGTGATTGTGATGATGACACATTTCCCCCACTGGCGGCAGGACTCTTAACGATGGCAATGTCAGCCGGTCTGTCAGTCAATCCAACTGTGTCGTCCTACCACTTAGATCCCAAACAACGTACTGTATTATCAAAAATGACGGCTTGAATTCATGGCCGCTGCAACCCATTTTGATGCCCGACGCACAACTGGCTGACGGCTTCCCACCCCGCGACGGGGGCCACAATCACCCCCCGATCTTTGGTACGCGTCCTCGCGCTTCAAGCCGTGGACCGCCGCACACAAGTCCCTCATGTCCCTCACGTGAGGATATTACGCTCCTTGTCCTGCCGACAACGCCAGATTTTTGTGATTTGTGGAAGCGGCAATTGAACCTGGGGCTCCCACTCGCCAAACCAACGCACAATGCGTCGTGCCAATAGGGTTGAGCCCGATTGGCAGGGCTGTTGTGGGCTGGTTCATGGCTGTACCATGGGGGCTACACAGGCATCACAACCATTGATCAGGCATCACGCATGCTCGCATGCATGCCGTGATTACTTTTAGGTGGAGCAAATACATATTAGTTATAGTGTAATGATGATGATCGGCTTGGCTCTTCTCCTTATTTTCTTTTTCTTCTTTTATTCCCATTTTCATGCGTGTCATGGTAGCAGCGGCACTGGTTGAATTGCTATGGAGTTTGCTGTGTGGCTTCACAATCCACACAGAGAATGAACCTTCCTGGTTATGGGTGACCCTGTGGTCTTTCTTCTAGTGCAACACTTTAGGCCTGTCTTTTCCAATCACACACAAAGTTACCTCAAAATCTAACACGGGAAATTACGTTCCTGAGGCTTTTCTTCCATGTCACTGGAAATTACGATCACGCTAATACACTTAGTGCAACACGAACACAACGCTTGTCAAGGAAATGAAAAGTGATCGTTTTATTTGGTCATGATTGACTACACCTTCAACACATGTCACACTCACTGATAATATATTCAGTCTAATGCAGTGGTTCTAAAAGTGGGGGTCTAGTTCCAGGGGGTTCCCAGTTAAATGAGTTAATATAGCATAATAATCACCACTTTAACCCAGTACATCACCTAGCCTAATTGAAAATAGCCATTGTACAAGGTATGCTATTTTTTCTAAATAATCTTGACATGTTTTGAAAGATTTGTAATATTCTTAAAAGATTTTGACAACACAATTTCTGTTTGTGCCGTGCTATTCTGTTGTCATTTATTTCCGCTATACATTAATAAATTAGTGGTAAAGCATGCTTGTGATGGGTTGCCATTTGCTAGGAGAATGACGATCACTGGGGGAATCAAGTGTTGGGAGAGGGAAAGATTGAATCTGAGGCTCCCAAAAGGCCAACAACTGACCCTGCCAAGGACAATGATGCCGTTTAGGTCTTTTCAAAATTCAGATCTTCACACTGGGTCACATCTTGATAAGGACACGATATAATGCAATCTCTTACTTCATCTCCTCATTCTGTGGGTTCCAGCAGTTGCCATGACAAAGAATCAATCCTAATCTGTAACAAATGTGTTCCATTCATAGTGGGAAATGGTTCCCATTTGTCCCCAGCTGGTCAATACACATTTGAAGTCCAGTCAAGAGCTCTTTAATGAATGTGTGCTGGCTTGTTTACCCTGGGAGACCTAAGACATCATTTCTGACTCCATGTTTCTGGCCTACACTTTACCACGTCTTTTTCATGCCAAGATCGCTGAAAAGCCTGCTTCTGAGAAAGTATTCTGGGATGATTTTCACAGGTGCTTTTGGCTTTGTGCATCACGGTAAGCACCAGGGTATGAGATGTAGATAATCACTGTGTGTGTCTGTGTGGTTTACTGCTCTTCTTTGTTCTAAAGGGCAACACTTACGCCTCACTGCGATCTGGAATTAAAAAAAGGTCTGTAAAGCCAAGTTCACACGAAAGATTTGTGATGAGACAAAGCCGTTTTAAATACTAGCCAATCTTTGCTTTCGATTGGACATTTCCCACAAGATGAGCTTGTAGATCGTCTGTTTTCCGTGTGTGATACCGTCGTATGACGTAAGCATTAGAACATTGCAGAGAAAATGTGCAGTGGTCTGACTCTGAATTAGCCACTGCACTGTTTTCTTTCAAGATGTAAAGAAAAGGCTATTAAGTGTTCCTTGTATATGAAGTACTTAAATGCTATAAGACAGTTCAAGGACAGGGGTAATTTTATAATCAATAACGGCTAAGGATCCTAATTTAGCGCATTATTCATGTTGACTACCTTGCTCCGTGGTTATTGATCGATGGGCAATGTCACTGAAATGACAAAGATGAATGGGTGAGGTAACATGACTTACTGTGCATGTCAAAAACCATTGCTATTTCAACCATGTACAGTAGAACATGTTACAGAATCATATGTTCTAATTATGAGTCTAGATGGATTGAACATTTACTGTAACTTCTCTGAAATCCATTGTGCTTGTCTTTCATGACACATTTTACTTTTCTCGTTGATATACAGCAGGGGTTTTCAAAATGGGTGACGGGGCACCCTGGGGTGCCGTGACAGCAGTCCATGGGTGCCGCGAGATCATTTGATAATATTTGGAATTTATTTGGACACTTGAAAAAATATTGATTAGTATAATTTTAAACTTGAAGTACAAAGTTATTTTCAGTCAGTTCTAACCAAAATGGCTATCATCTCAACATTTTCCTCGCAACATAATCACTGAAATATCGTCACTGTCGGGCAGACACCTCGTATCTCCAAGTTTCAAATGTGTACGTCTTTTGCCCTGCTTCATCATACAAGACCGTCGCACAAAACTAGTGAAAACAGCAGATCTACAAGCACTGTAGTACATTTTATAGATGATGAATACAGAACGAACGGTTTTGGACATACAAGGTTTCCACCCGACAATGACGTTATGCTATAAATAAGGTGCTGGGAGTGAAAATTATAATAGGGGTGCCTCGGATTAAAAAAATATTTATGGGGTGCCCCGAGACAAAAGTTTGGGAACCCCTGTTATACAGTATGCAGACTAGTTGTACAGCCAATCAGCCATGGTGACAGAGATGATGGATTTATGATGTTGAAGAACATTTGCACCTCCCTGCTACAGATGTCAATAAGCATCAATATACAAGGGCATTCTGCAAATGGAACACATTTTCAATTTGCCAGCATTCATTCAAAATGGTTTTAGTTCTGTGGTTTTCATGACATATCCCTTTGAGCAGAACCATTCTGGTGGAACTCAGATGCTCTCTCTATCACCAGTGGACCAGATCAATACATGGATGCTATGAGCAGGGGTGTCACACCAAATTCTGGGCCCTGGGTACAAGGATTCGTGGCAGGGCCCCCCATGAATGTTCTTCATAGGGGGAGGGGGTTTAACCCATTTAGACTGGGAACGCATTATTACGCATTATTTTGTGCTTTAGCTATTGAAAAATAGCAGATATACAAGCTCACAGCACGGCGCTGCAAGCTTGTAGATCTGCTATTTTTTTTAAAAATTGAAAAAGGCTTTGAATATTTTTGACCCGATTCTATAAATTTGTTTTTGGAAAAAAACGTATGTTTCTATGTCAGTGGTTCTCAAGCCTTCTCATGTGAAGGACCCCCAAAATGATATGTATTTGGCCATGGACCCCCATCTCAAAATATTTAGTTTCAGGGACCCCCCAGAAGCAAAATTTGAGTTACAAATGTTTGCTTAAAAAAATACATAAGATTTGCACACATTTTCATGACTTTTCAGAAATAGCAGATCTACAACCTCGCTTGTAGATCTGCTATTTTTCAACAGTTAAAGCATAAAAGAATTAAGTCCCCTCCACCATGGGCCCTAGTAACTCAGTCCCACTTATTTATTGGGTCTGGTGCCATCAAAAAGCGGCTTACCTTTGCAACGTTATAGTAGATTGATAGACTTTTTTTTTTTTTTTGCCTTTTTTGCCAGCCTGGTCTGCACTTTCACAGACCAGGCAGCAGAGGGCGGCGTAATGCCATTAATGTGAATTTGGCCGTTCCGTCTTGCCATAGATTGGGAACACACATTGGCCACAAAGCCCCAGGGCCAGAGAAAATCAACACGGAAGAGAATTGGTCTCTGTTGATGTTAACGCATAATGGATTTTTAAGACCATCACTGCTCGCCATGTGATTACAGTACACGGCGGCGCGACCCCTCATCAGCTTAAGGACATCAACAAGGTAAACGAACGAACAGCCGTATTGGCGCGGCTCACTCTCGAGAATTGGGGCGAACAGGAACGTTCAAAGCAGTATAAGAGTTAAAGGAGTAGTTCACCCCCAAAATGACTTTTTTCTATTGATTACTCATGCCATGGAGAGTAGAGTTCAATAATATGTTTTGGCTTTTGTCACATTCCTAAGACAAAAAGAAATTCGAGTAAATTTACCCCCATTGATTCCGGATGGGGACCCGTTTTCGAATCCGAAACAAATGGGGGTACATTTATTGTTATCACATTTTTGTCTTAGGAATGCGACAAAAAACTAAAAATATTATTGAACTCTATACTCCATGGCGTGACTAATCAATAGAAAAAAAAGTCATTTTGGGTGTGAACTACTCCTTTAAACTTTAACGTGGACTGTGGCAAGCCTGTAGGCAGTTAGAGCCTGAGATTGTGGGATAATTATTTATAGTTAAATAACTGCTGTGGATAAGCCTGATGGCAAGTTTACAGTTCATTTGTTTGCTTTACAGCCATGTGTTTCAGGGCTTTGTGTAGTCTCAGCAAAATGTTAATATTACTTCACATACTGCATCAATTAGTTATGTAGGCCAGGGGTCTTCAAAGTGGGTGACGGGGCACCCTGGGGTGCCAGGACGGCAGGCCAGGGGTGCCGCGAGATCATTTGATAATTTGGAATCATTTGATAATTTGGTATCCAACTAATTTGGAAATTAGTTGGATACTTGAAAAAATATTTAGTATCATTTTAAACTTGAAGTACAAAGTTATTTTCAGTCAGTTCTAACCAAAATGGCTATTATCTCAACGTTTTCCTCGCAACATAATCACTAAAATATCGTCACTGTCGGGCAGAAACCTCGTATCTCCAAGTTTCAAATGTGTACGTCTTTTGGTAAAGCAAAGCCCTGCTTCATCATACAAGACTGTCGCACAAAACTAGTGAAAACAGCCGATCTACAAGCACACAATGCCTCGCGATGCGAGGCGTTGTGTGCTTGTTGATCTGCTGTTTTCACTAGTTTAGTGCATTTTATAGATGATAAATACAAAACGAATGGTTTTGGACATACAAGGTGCCTCGGATTAAAAAATATATATTTATGGGGTGCCCTGAGACAAAAAAGTTTGGGAACCCCTGATGTAGGCAGCTAATAAGATACCACTCATATTGAGGCAATTTCACATCTCAAGGATACCAACTTTAGGAAAAGCTTCGTTTTTTTTTATATAAAAGTGTTGTTGACTATAAATGGACTTGATAAGTCTCAACAGTAGACACATTTAATACCTGACAAATGCTTAGGAAAATTGCAAGACCAACTCAGTATCAAAGAAATACAGTTGATTAGACTTATTCTGTTAAAGTTGTATTTCACACAAATTACTGTACGATGAAAAAAAGAAGTTTGCCAACATTATACAGGCACTGTAATCAATCTATTATCACACATACCCACTCACAAGGCCTGAAAATAATGTTATATATCTACCTGTGTCTATGGGTGGCACTGCATCAACAGATACACTGGATGCTGTACATGATCTGGAGCTGACGCTGCTACATATGGTTGCCCTCAGATACACTTTGGCATCTTACACCCTCTGAATAGATTATACTTTTCATCACTGCACAATGCCTGCCAAAGAATCAGTGACCAATCCAATGAACTGATTAGATTACATTATATGGCTGTGGCTGATAGCCAATTTCTCTGATTCTGGGTGTTTGAGGTCACACTATCCGTTTGGCTAACCACTGTGTAACCGTCCTTACCTTGACCTTAACCATACAAAAACCACACGTAAAATGGTAAAAGTAAACATCCAACCAGAGATGAAGCAGTGACCCCATCTACATATTGTATAAATATTTAATCAGATAGCTTCATAGAGTTTGGGAGCCCCCCTATTATAAAGTATCTCTGGACCTTCTGTTGAGCATCTATGTTACTATCTATCCATGTTACTTTAGATAGATACCTTTATTATCCCAAGGGGGAAATTCAGTAAACTTTGTAGCCTGAGCTGCAATACCGCTGGTGACCAAGTGGCGCTGTTGAGTCACACACACACAGCGCACGCACACGCACACACACACACACACACACACACACACACACACACACACACACACACACACACACACACACACAACCCTGAAAAGAACTGCTACACACAACCACGCACCACCGCTCACTTCAAACTTGATTTGATTTTTAAAAATAATTTAGATCATTTTATGACAAATATTCTGCTCTGGGAGTCCCTGACAAAACATTTGCAGATAGAGGTCCACGGCCAAATACATATTTAGGCATTTAGCATATACACTCTTGTCCAGAGCAAAATCATGGAGGTATCAAGTCATACTCTTGATGTACTTCTGTGATATCTAAATGTGTATAGTACTGGTTAAGAGGAAGTAACAGAATGTACATATTGTCTGTAGATCCATGTGAAAGCATCCATTAAGCAATCCATGTGCCTTCTTCATAGCAGATCTACTGTAGGTATGTTTGTTTAGTTTACTCGACTACCAACAATCCTATTAAGAAGATAGAGGAGCTTGGAGCAAAGGGAAATACCATAAACAGTGATAAGAAAGAAAGTATAACCTCTTGGATTAGAACCAGGTTTTCTCGCATGGGAACCCAAACATACCGCTCATCAAAAGGGAAATCCCAAATGACCTGGGGAGATAATAGGTTATAATAGCTTCTGGGCGTCTGGCTAGTCTGCTACGGAGGACCATGTGCATGCAAGTTTCGTTCCAAAAAAAAAAAAAGAAATCTGGCAGAAGATGTGCTCATTAGTGAAATAAATGAATGACTTACAGCATGGTTCCCCAATTAGTTTTCCCCAAGGGCCGAGTTATGTCTATGGTACCGAGCCGAGGGCCACAACATTGCAGGGGGTGACGCCGGCGTACCCGCTACTCCAGCGACAGTTCAGATATCGTCGTTGTCGGGTGAAAAACTTGAATGTCCAAAACCGTTTGTTTTGCATTTATCATTTATCAAATTATTTAAACTAGTGAAAACAGTCGCCCGCGGGCCATTTGGCCGCCTATTGGGGAACCCTGACTTACAGGGTTGATGGAAAAATCTTCCGCAAAACGCCTAAAGACACATTCTCAGTGTCTTGTATTTAAATGTAATTGTATAGACCACTGCTTCTTTTTGGGCCAGTGACCCTCTGCAAAATCCAGGTCCCTTACTGCCCCCCCCCACACCCAATTAAAATGTAAGCTTTATTTTTATTGTGCAATTGTGTTGCTTATATAATTTAGAGAACATCTCATCAATTTCTAAAAATATCAGATTTTACCAGAACTGTTAATATCATGGTTAGTACCATGCAGTATGATGGTCAGTACCATGTCTGTATCATGGTCAGTATAATCGCGTATCATATCGAGTATTAAACTGCCCCCCACCCCCAGGAGCATCTCAGCACCACCCAAAAGATATTGCTTCCAGCGTCCCCAACCTTTGCTGTACCGTCCCCGACTCCCCGTTGAGAAACACTAATGCAGACTGACACAATGGAAACAACATTATTAAATTATCTCAAATGTAAATGTTAACTTAAATCGTACTGCAAAGCATGATGGATGACATGGTTCTGGGAAATCTGAACAAAACAAACAGAAATGCAAGCACAAGAAACATTCTTGATTTAACATCCATATGATATGAAGTAACTGGCGTGATGGAGGTAACTAATGATTCATCCTTTTGGTAACCTATAATACTGTTTGGATGACACTGAATGTTCATATACTGTGCAGTTCAGTGATTGATAGTTATTAACAAGGAAACTGAACAATTCAAGTGAAGTAATGTCCCATTATAAATAACAGGAAAAATCTTGTGAAATAAAATGTCGACAACCAATCATCAAGGACAATGATACACGAAAGAAGAAGATAATGCATTTCATTCTCCTTCTTGCACACAGGGAGAAATTCAGAGTTTCCCCACCAAGGGGCTCCCTTGTCAACCACTGATATATTATGTAAAGCTACTGCAATTCTTTGGAGCTACAGTATTAGAACAGCTCTATAGCAGTGGTTCTCAAACATTGACATGACCAGGACCCACAAATTAATTCATACGTATTATTAATATTTGGCCTTGGATCCCCATCTAAAATATTAAAATAATAATAATCATGTTTTCAAGATCTTTAGAAAATATAATAAATGCAAGATTTCCAAATCTACAGAGCAGTGGTTCCCAAACTTTTTAGCCCGTCACCCAAAATAGAAATTAGACGTTTGCCAGGGACCTATAGTGAAAACAACAGATCTACAAGCTCACAATGCGTTGCTTTGCGCCTCGTTGTGAGCTTGTTGATCGGCTATTTTTACTACTTCTTAAACATTTGTTTCCAAATTGATGGAATTTCTTAGATTTTTCTTTTATTTATTAATGAAATTACTTAGAAAAATCATTGCATTTCTTTTTGTCAACAAAATGTAGGAAACAAAAAATTAAAGGACCCATAAAAATGTGTCCGCGACCCACAAATGGGTCCCGACCCAGCGTTTGGGAAACAGTGGTATAGAGCCCTGAGCCTCTGGTCAGCTACTGTAAGTAGTATATCGTCACTGTCGGGCAGAAACCTCCTATTTCCAAGTTTCAAATTTGTATGTTTTTTACGTAAATTAAAGCCCTACTTCATCATACAAAAGTGTTGCACAAAAGTAGTGAAAATAGCAGATCTACAAGCACACAAAATAGTGAAAATAGACAATCTACAAGCACACAACTCCTCGCACCGCTAGGGGCTGTGTGCTTGTAGATCGGCTATTTTCACTATTTTAGAAAGTTTAAAAAATAATAACTAAAAAAGGAAGGTTTCCACCCGACAACGACGATATAGGGTATAAGGGGTTAAGGTAGACAAATACCTAAAACAATTTCCTCCAAAGTAGCGGTAGCCTATTAAAACATCTGTAGGCTAGAATACACACAAAACAAAATGAAAACGATTATCAAATCAAATGCAAGCTCACTGGCACATGCATGTACAGTAAGTAAGGCACACATATTCACATGCATAATGCAGTGTGCGTGCGGTGCAGGGGTCAGCATGTACAAATGTGCAACTCGATAGAGAAAACAGATGCTTCTGCATGGGACCCACGTTCACCGGCTGACCTTTCTTGATTGAGTGTAATGGCACACAGAGCAAATGCAAAAAGGTCACCGCTATAGACAGCTTTAATATTATAATTGGCACTTTTCCCATGGAGACGGTTTCTGTTGCAATGAGCAGAACCACGTGCTCCTGCAAAAATCCATAACATATTCAGCGGCATAATGTCAGCAGCCGACTGTCATATCCGTGGAACGCAGGCTAGCTGCTTAATCAAGAAGAACAGTGCTGTGACCAGACGCACAGCTAGAGATACAGCATTGCAGCTGAATTTTCAGTTTTTAAATTAGCATTCTGCTAATTTAGCATTAGTTTTAATGTGTCCAAGGACACGCTTCATATGTTACAATAATTTAACCACATGGACCCTAATAGGCCTATAGCGTCTCTATTCTGGAGCAAAAATAGCAGATCTACAAGTTCACAATGGGTTGCGTAGCCGGTGGTTCTCAAAGTGGGGTCAAGCTTGGAAGCTTGAAGCACCAAAATCTGTTTAATAATCACTTTAACCCTATCATGTACATCAGCTATTTGCAAATAGCTGATGTACAATTTATGTACAAACTGTAGCCAAAAATAGCAGATCTACAAGCTCACAACGCCTCGCGTTGCGAGGCGTTGTGAGCTTGTAGATCGGCTATTTTCGGCAAAGAGGTTTGGTGTAGAGGGGAAAAAGAGTAGACTAAGTACATGGTAAAAGGTTTTACGGTTTAAGTGGTTAAATATCTGAAAACACCAATTGACAGACAGGAATAAAAAAAACACTGATGATCTCAAACGATGAAACTATATGGAATCTATGAAAAGGTTGTGGGGGTCCCTGCTCCATCTCTCTCTCAACTAAGGGGTCCTTGGCCCGAAAACATTGAAGACCCCTGGTGTAAAGGAACAGCTTTAGACATCTTCACACTGAAACGAACAGGTCCAACTTTATTTCCTGTGGAGTTTTTGTAAATATCAGTAGCTGACAGGACCCACAACGGTTCCCTAGCAACACGATTCCACTGGCGAGCCTAGAATAATGGAAACTGTAGCGGGAGTAATTATTTTCACAGAGGCATTATAATAGGTTTAGCTCAATGGATTAGGCCTATTTGTTGAGGAGGGGGTTATGTAAATACAGTACATTCTAATTAATTTAATTTGAAGAAGGGTGAACATAATTGGGAAACCTCACAGGACCTTGAGGAACAAACAAGTCTTAAGCATTACGATGATGATAGCATTAGCATGCTAACTTGTACCGAGTCATGCCCCAGTAGCACACAAAGTAAAACTAATATTTACCAGTCAGCCAGCCGGTAGAGATTCCCTGCATGATTAATGGCCTTAGTTAGACCTTCTGGGCATGAGGAAGGTGCCTTCCAAATTCCAATGCTACATTTACTATGCTGTGCAATGCTTGCACTTATAACACTTTATGTATAATGTGGTGAACATAGAACTGTCCCTTTTGAATGTGCAGTTTGTATATTATGGCTGACAGGCAGAAACTTTGTATCTTTAATATTGTCGTTGTCGGGTGGAAACCTTTTATGTCCAAAACCGTTCACTTTGTATTTATCATTTTAAAAATGATTGAAACTAGTGAAAACAGCCGAACTACAAGCACACAACGCCTCGCACCGCGAGGCGTTGTGTGCTTGTAGATCTGCTGTTTTCACTACTTTTGTTCAACAGCCTTGAATGATGAAGCAGGGCTTTACTTTAGGAAAAAACATACAAATTTGAAACTTAGAGATACGAGGTTTCAGCCCGACAGTGACAATAATTGTTTTAATATCTTTTTGGGGCCTTTCTTCCTTTATTGATGGAACACAGTAGAGAGAGACAGGTAACGGGGAGAGAGAGACAAGGAGTGACATGCTGTAAAGGTCATCGGGCATGGGAATCGAACCTGCCATTAGAGCCCCAACTGTTTAGACCAGTGGCGCCCGGCACATTCTTTTTTTTTTGTGTTAATTTTGTTTCCTCATGAATCACTTTCCCTTGCAGTGTCACACAAAACCTAGCAAAAAGTGTTGTGAGCTGGTAGATTGGCCATTCTCAAATGTTTTTAGGTTTATTTAATCTTTTGTTCTTTATTGCCCAATCCCAGGGATCACCTGCCCAAAATACATACCCAGGTTGTCAGTGATTAAGTCTATAGGCCTTAAATGTTTTTTTATAAAAATGTAACGAATGACAAATAAGAACGTGTGAGTAAATGATAACTTCTTTGGATCCACTGGAACAAAGGCCGTTTCTTACCCATTTCAGAAAAGTACTGGTTTTCTACTTTCCAAGGTTTCACCCGACAGTGACGATATGTATATTTGTGATGTGTTTTTTCACCTACGAAAACAACACCACAACAACAACAAAGCTATTCTATTTCAGAATAAGGGTCGTTGCATTGACGACCCTCATGTTGTTGTGCAGGCTCCAGAGGAGGAGCGGTATGACAGCGTCTGATAGATACATGTCAGTTCCTTGGATAATTTGTGAATGATTGATGGATATGTCAAAGAACACTGCAGTGAGCTGTCATGCCTGTGAGAGACGCTGCGGTACACAGCAAAATCTGGGGTGTTTATTTGACTCGTGAGCGTGCAAAAATGGACCCGTAAGCAACAAACCAACACTCTGTATACAAACCAACACTCCAGGAAAAAACAATCACCAACTAATGTTCGCTCGGTTGAAGATATTGTGTAGTTATCTTTTATAACATACAGCTTTATACAATTTGAATAATATTGCAACCGAGCATTATGGGGAATAAGAAATTATATACCAGTAATTCATTCAAATAATAGTCCTCACATCCAGGTGGATTTTATAGAAGAGGAATGTTAATCTTATTAGTCAATGAAAGTGATCACTTTTTTCACAGGTTGATTTTTTCACTTTTTTTTTACCTCACTGCCAGAGGCAAATATTTCATGTGACAAATATGTCTGTGTGCAACGGTCAAACCCGTATGTCTCTGTGATTAGAACATTTAATAACTCACTCTCTGTAACACGTTGACATTGTCTGCAGGATCCTGGCCAGGATGGCTTGATTTACCAAACCCCTTGAAGGGGGGGGAGAGAAAAAATCTCATTGAAGAGACGGATTGCTGAACAGGCTCTGGAGCAGACCCATAAATCATTCTTTAATCAGAGCACACAGAGTGCGAGGTTAGACATTCACACCCTGCGTTAGCACCACTGACACTCTACACTGTCTACGCTTCTGTTCTTACACTTTGCCTTCCAAACACCCCTCCCCTCCACCTCCTCTCATCCTAAACACCCCTCCCCTCCACCTCCTCTCATCCTAAACACCCCTCCTCTCCACCTCCACTCATCAACACACTGCAGCCATGCGTTGACAGATTTTGCAAAGAGAAATAAGCTACCAGGCAAACAGGCCCAAAAGAAGCGACTAACGCGCGAGCACTTTAAACCTATATGCGTCGGCTACTTGAAAATAGCCGATCTAACAAGCTCACAACGCTTGTCGCATCTGAATCTTGGAGAAAAAAGTTAAACTTTTGAAATATGTTTTGAAACATTTTTTACACAAAAACACACAAATCTGGCACTACGGGGGTCCCTGGCGCAAAAACTGTTTTCAGATGGGGATACGCAGACAAATACTGTATTAATTGGGGGGTCCATGACATGAACATTTTTGAGAACCACTTTGTTTAAACAACTTTAGGGAGCCAGCCCAAATAAGCAACTACACTTAAGAAACAAGCGCCCCCTAAAAAAAAGAAAAAGAAAAAATGCAACCCGCAACTAACAATATTGACATCGTCGTCCATCCTAAACCCCTGAGGATTGTACTGTCGGTTGGTCAGTCGGTACATCAGTCCACCTGTCTGTCTGTCGTCCAACACCTGAGCCTGAGTTACACACTAGTTCAGGGGTCTTCAACAGGGGGTCCGGGACCCCTAGGGGGTCCTCAGAGTTACTACAGGGGGTCCTCCAAATCTTTGTGTGATAGAAACCTTTTTTTCTCCTTTTTTATATTAACCACTTGAACCTTAAGTATTGACGGTTCAAGTGGTTAAATATCTGAAAACACAAATTGACAGGAATCCAAAATACACTGATGATTGTGCTGTCAAACGATGAAACTATATGGAATCTGGGGGTCCCTGCTTCATCTCTCTCTCAGCTAAGGGGTCCTTGGCCTGAAAACGTTGAAGACCCCTGCTTTAGTTGACCATTAGACCTGAGGACGATTCTACAAAATGTCTTCTGAATCCTATCAGTTTTCTAAATAACTTGTGCTGCTATCAATATCAGTGGGTCTCAAACCTTTTATTGTCAAGGACCCTGACAATGTATTTTTTTGGCCACCGACCCCCATCTAAAAATATTTTGTTCCAGGGACCTGTAGAAGCAAAGATTTAAAAATGTTCATTTAAAAATATATATACTGTATATTCAAAGATTTGCATGAAATGACACGTGATTTTGTATATCTGAGACGCATGGGCGGAGATCTTTCAATATTCAATGGGGTGCCTACATTTGCATTTCTATGGGAGTAAGGTGTGAAAATCGGCAAAGTAGCAGGAATGTGGATGAGTGAGGCGACTCAGACGAGGGAGAACTGTCTATAACTGGGTGCCTTAGCTACCAGGCGTACCCTATATTTCCGCCCATGTCTGAGAGTGTGATGTCAGAGAGGCAACCCCATTCTGGTAGAGTGGTTCCCCTGACATCACAGTGACATCAGAGCATGATGGCATCATGATGACACATTTTTACGGTCTATGGTTTGCCCATAGTTCGTATACACGTCTACACGGACGCAGACAAGCTGTGACGTTTCTCATGGTTAACTGTGACCTTCCGTCGCAATCAGGCTTTAGGGATTCTACTTGTTGAATTGCAAGAAAAGTACACTCAGGCGCACGGTCCAACCGAACAATGGCAGAGTCTTGGACGGAGGAGAAAGAAGACCTGCTAATCAGCGTTTTTCCAGAGGGGACAAAGCAAAGGAAATGTGAGGCTGATGATCTGCTCTCACCAGCGTGTTACGTAGGTTGAGTGGTCTCTTATACACCACAGCGAGGGCCCTTAGATCAACACTTCTCAGTGCTGGATCCGTATAAACAACATGACAAAAATGTTCTTTGACTGCATTATCTATGTCCTTGAATGAATACTGAAAGGCAAAACAAACCACTCTCTTCTGTATTTTGTTTGTTTGTGTTTTCTTTTGTAGTAGCAAGGCATTCAGTTTGTGACATGTTGGAGAAACATGATGAGGAACATTTAATCCACGTCTCTTCATTTGTCTCAAAATATTTTCTATCTTTGGATGTGTGGATGTTGAAATCTTCATTAGAGCAGCAGATCCGTCTGATTCGGTTGAATTGAGAGACAGGGAGACTTTTTTTGAGAGCCTCTGGATTTTATGCTTCACCACAGAGAAGATAATTTCTATCCACAAGCTTAGTGATTATTATTTTCTAAAATGGTTGTAAATATGGTAACATTAATATCATAGATATATTGTGGTTTTAAATAACAATTTCACTACAACCTTGTATGGACATTCCCAGATATGGGCTTAATATTGATGGGCATAAAAGGGATTCTATTGTATGGGCATTCCCAGATATGGACGTAATATTGATGAGCATAAAAGGGATTCTATTAGTGTGGTTGCCATAACAGGGCATCATCTGGGAATCAGAAGTAGATGTCAGCTCCATATACCGGTATGGAAATCTAGGTGATGATCCAGTCGTCTCCATGTATGGATATCCAGGGTTTGATGAGGTCAGTGTCGTGATCTTCATATATGGATATCCAGGTGATGATAGTCAGCAGTCTTGACAGTCAACAATGTGATGTCAGAACATGTCAGCTATAGACATTGAGGCGTTACGGACGGACGGACGGACGGACGGACGGACTGACGGACAGGATGTGCCGGCTTTCACAGTAAACTGCGACCTATGGTCGCAATAATATATACAAGTGGTACGCATTGCAGTATCTGTGATTAAAGTGATTTGTAAAACATTGCACATACACATACTGTAACAGGAAGAGAAGGAGTACTACTCTTACTTTGCCACATGAAAAACTAAACCATATCCATGGAACAGCACAGTGAATATTATAAACCACTATTTCACAAACAATGGGTCGGAACCGATCATGAATCCATTTTCGTGGTTTTTATTAATTATTGTTATTTCACAAAATATATATTTCCACAAAAATGCACACACTTTCATGAGTTGAAAACAAATTCAAACATTTTTCAAAAAGAAAGAAGTAGTTAAAATAGCATATCTGCAAGATCGCAACGTGTCACGAAGCGCGCGTATTCTGAGCTTCTAGATCTGTTATTTTCAATAGTTTGGGCAAAAAGTCTAATTTCTCTTGAGAAAGTAAATTTCATTTGCACCAGATTACGTAACGAGCAATTACGTGGATCTTTGTTGTAAGAGCTATTCGACATATTCTTTCTACCTGTGTGTCAACAAGACCTCCTCAATTCAAGACAATTTATTGCACATAAAAGAAAATACAACATTTATTTCTGCAGTAGAGCAGAGTGGATGTTTTTGCTTGGTACACAGTATTATACAATAAAATGTCTACAGTTGCACAATAGGAACACTTATTATTTAAGCAATGTTTCGGTCACATAGACCTTCTTCAGGCATCTGTCTGTGTCATTTTAGATTTTAGCGTCTGTCAGGTGGAAACCTCTTTATGTCCCAAACTGTTGCTTTTCTGTTACTTTTAAAGTTCAAAAGAAGCAAAAGTAGTACAAGCTCAAAACGCATCGCTTGTGGGTGACGCTGTGAGTGACGCTGTAATATGATCAAGTAAGGCATATTCATATACAAAAAACACAAAAAGTTAAGATTATGGAGATAAAGAGGTTTCTGCACAACAGCAACGATATATAGACACATGGGTTTCTCAAAAAACTGTTAAGATTTATTTAGAAGGCATCTGTAGAATCTGACTAATTTGGTTAATTTACCAATAATTACAGTAACTATGATAAAAAAAATAATATATATAATACAATATATATATATATATATATATATATATATCTAATCTAACTATTAAACGACGAAATGTCTGTCCGTCCGTCACTCTCAGCCAATCAGGGACTGATATAAATTACAAGGCACGCTCTGCTGGCGCATAAGTGGGCCAGCAAAGCGGGGCAAAGAGAGGGGGCAAAGAGGGGAAAAGGGTGACGTGACAACATCAAGGCATATAAGGGCCACGAGAGGGGCCGTCTATGCCCATAGCCATTCAGAGGGGAAAAGAGTGACGTCATAATATCGAGGCATAGATACAGTAAGGACCACGAGAGGGGCCGCCTATGCCCGTAGCAAATCAGAACGGGCATATCTCCGGAAATCTTGGGGATTGGTGGATTGGTGAGCCTCACATGACATTTCAGCCAACCAGACTATAAAAGGGCCAATTTCCATTACTCGTCAAGTTTTATGAGACACTATAATATAGAACTATAAAACGTGTGAAGTGGGTGCAAACCTCCATCCGTCTGAGTAACGGGTAAGGACCTACAACCTCTGGACCTTCATTATGGCCATTCTGTACACTTCTCTTACTCAGACAAAGCCCTCAGCAGTTTTCCCTCCTCCCATTTTGCTTGATCGGCACAATCAGACAGCCCATATCTGTGTGGCTGGTTCTACAGACAGGGATCTCCATGTATGGGCATAAAAGGGATTGTATGTATGATGTCAGATGTCATAGGACTTTCACATAACGAATAACTGAGTAAGCATGTTTGGGGTCTCACAGCATATCTCCATATACAGTACATGGATCTCCATATATGGGTAACTCGTTCGATACACATCACTGGCCAGATTGTCGCCCCTAGGCGTCTACTAGTGTATGACATACTGTAAATACTATGACGTCAGTCAACTACATATTAAAATCACAGGCAGGCAGACAGACACGGATTTGTGGAATTTAAATACTGTAGATGATTTCTGAATTCTGATTTTCAGCAACCTACTGTTTGCATCTCAGCTCGCCCAGTACAGTATGTGACCCTGAGCAACACAATGAACCCCTAACATCTCCCCATGCACTGTATTAATGCCCACTGCTACTGTACTAATCTTTTACATGGATAAATGCTCAGGACAATGTGCAAAATAATGTACAGTCACCAATGCCCTAATATCAACAAAAAGTGGACTGAATAATGGCACATTGCGTTGCATAATAAACTATAAAACAGTTTTTGAAGGCCTAGGGGAACTATCCCATATAAAATATTTAGTTGCATATCATATGAATTGAAACTGGAAGCACTGAAGCAGTTAGGGACTGTTGTCACTAGACAACATTCAAGCTCCTTTGATTCTTTCATGTCAGCCATGCCAAGTATGTCAAAATATGTCAAAAGCATTATCTCTCTAAAGGTTCGTTTTATTCATATTCCCCCTTTAGTGGGAGGAGGGAGAGAGAGAGAGAGCAGCCTACTCCTCTTCAGGCCAACGTCTGCACATAGCTTCGTCACAGAAGAGCAACCCTGTGTCCCCAATGTTTGTAGGAATGTGTTCCTTCAAGCCATCAGTCACTGACAGATTGTTAACATATGGAGGCTGCAGTGAAAGGATAACACATCCCGCTTTCTGGGAATGTATCAGGTCCTTCATCCACAACCGTTATATGCCCAATGTATGCGCTCATTTTACAATGATGACGCACGTTGCCAATTTGTCAATCTACAAGATCACAACAAGTCGCGGATGTGACAAACAGTGGGCGTGTAGATCTGCTATTTTCTGCATGCAAAACTGTCATACGACAAAGTATAAATCACGCTTTAGTCGTTTCCTTCAAATGGGTTCAGGTTGACTAAGATAGGCAATAGAAGACTGTATTTTCATTTTGTGCGTTGGTTCCGTACCAAGCTCACTTAAAGAACTGTATTTGTGTGTATTTGGGACCAAATGTTCTTTAATGGAGGAAGCTGGATGAAATGTACTCCCTTGTCCTCGGATGGTTGAGACTATATCGCACTGCCCCGAGTATTCTGCACTGTATCTTACAGTACAGCCTTGCAATCTATAAGAGGCAGAAGTATTTGTCCCAGAAACTGTCGTTACTATTGATATTTCCACAGACATTTAATTGGAATGGATGCATACTGTAGTAGGGAACTTTATGTGCCTTGGAATTTATAGCACAACTATCTACAGGTATATCAGTGGTTCTCAAAGTGGGGTCCTGGAACACTCCAAATGGACTCTACTCTGGTAGGGTACAAATGGAACCAAATGGACCTTTACGGCAAAGGTTCATTGATTTACAAATCAAGGTACAAGGTATAGACTTGTCACAATTATTACAATCGCAATTATTTTGTTATAATCGTCATATTCGTTTATGAGTATAATAATACCAGTAAGACTCCCTAATCGGGAGATGCATACACAAACTTTAGAAGGCAATGGTAGCCAATCAGGAGGGAATATGGGAAATGGGATCCATGTTGATGACATGACTTTAGAGATACCGTGTACCAGTTTGCGTGATTTTAGGGCAAAATCTGTAGGAGCAGTGTCCAAAAATGTCTTTTGCAAGAATCAGCCTCTTGATAGCGCTAGAAGAGGGCCATGTGAGAAATGAGGGGTGGAGGTTGTGGTTTGGCAGCCAAGGAGTCATTAATCTCAGTTATTAGTGTGACATTTATTTGCCAACGTAAATTTGTAATCATGACAGCCCTAACAAGGTACTTACTTGATTAACAAATCAAGGTACAATTTAAGCAACTCGATGCAACTCGAAGGCCATGCCTCTGACTATTGGACATACAGATTTGTATGCAGACAGCAATGCCTGGAAGCATTACAGTATGTTTTTGGGATGCCCGTCCGTCTGTGCGTCCAAACATTGTGAACGTGATAAATATCTGAGGAACACCTTTAGGGACTTTCAGGATATTTGGCACAATGTGCACTTGGACAGAATTAGAATGTGGTGGTCAAAGGTCAAGGTCACTGGCCTATATGGGTCTGGAGACATAGATGTAGAAGGCAACTGGTTGGCGGAGTCATAGAACCGCAATGCTATGCTGTGTTTCTTGTTTTGTTTAAATCAGATAATTATACAACAATGCTAAATAAGGACATGCAAATTAAATTACGTTTGACTGTTTTGCAGTGTACACACACCCACACACCCACACCCACACACACACACACACACACAGGATTAGCATAACCTGCAATACTAAGATATACATATGCAGAGTGGGGGGAAAAAAAACATTGTTGGATAAAATATTTATTAAAATTGCATGATTAAGTAAGTTACATCTCTCAGGAGCTTACTGGTAGACATGTGTATGGAAGATAATCCATTGCCCTCATACACTGTATGAAATGACCTTCAGAACATCTGCAAGGGGACCCTGAAGACCTGACTAAACAAACACAGACGAGCAGAGCCTGGTGAGAGGCTGAATGGTGATCAGGGCTGAACTTTGCTGCTTGTGTTGCTGTACTGACTGTTGCACAGACTGGAATCCCAATGAGTTCTGTAAAAGCATCGGTGCCAGCCGCTTTACAACTGTGTACAGTATTCATGTAGCATTAACACCTAGGGGTGGCAGTGGGCGAGTAGGTAGAGTGGCCACTCCGGTTCCCAGTTCGATCGCAGGCTCTCCCAGAGTTAGTGTCGAAGTGTCCTTGAGAAAGACCCCTAATTGCTCCCGATGAGCAGGTTGAAGCCTTGCATGGTCTCCTCCGCCATCGGTGTGTGAATGTGTGTGTGATTGGGTGAATGTAATGAACAATCATTGTAAAGCACCTTGGATAAAAGCTCTATATAAATGCACCATTTACCATTTAACACCTGCAACTGTTTACAACACAAACATGACAGCACAGTGTGGCACTCACACTTAAAGACGAGTGCGCACACACTGGCTGGCACTTAATACTACACACATTACATTTGTTGTGTTCCATTTTTTTTTTTTTTTTTTTTTGTTTGTTTCATCACTTCACTTCTACACCCTGATTGGATACAATTGGTATCCCAACCTGAAAATGTATTTTATGTTTACTAAAGGGGAGATGAGGTGATGCTACAAACGAGATGTTACAAACACTCAAGTCTATTGCAGTGATTGCTATCAGAATATTTAACAGAGATATTTAACATTTTAACAAAAGAATATCACTTACATCCCTTTTAACTTGAGTGTAAAACTTTTTCTGTATAGAAGACCATTAATGTGAGCCAGTATGGAGTGTTTTTTGTCTCATTAATACTCAATCAAAAAAAATAAAATCGAGAGAGAAAAAATAAAAACAGAGCAAAAAACTTTATGTCAAAAGCAAACAAATAAAAATCGAGAGAGAAAAAATAAAAACAGAGCAAAAAACTTTTATCCAAGCAAAATAAAAAGTACAGAGATAAAAAAAATAAAAACAGAGCAAAAGAAATGTAACCACAAGCAAAAAAAATAAAAGTCCAAGCAAAGAAATTCAAACGGCAATCAAAAAATATATAATTGCAAGCAAAATTATAATTATAATACTAATAAAGAAAAAAGAAATCGAGAACAAAACTTTTAAACTCAATATTTGCAAGCAAAATAATAATAATAATGAAGAAAAAAACTTGAGAACAAAACTTTTAAAACTAAGCAAACATATTTAAAAATAAATCAAGCAAAACTTTTGTGTGCTAAAACAAATTATTTGAATGTGTTTTTCCAGTTTGTGAAATAAAGTTATTTTTTGCTTTTTTTTTTTTTTTTTTCCTTTTTTTCTAAGTTTTTGGTCTCGAATTTTTTTCTTTGTTTGCGATTCATTTTCTGCAAGTTCAAGGTCAGGAGGCGTGTCCCAGAGCCTTCTTCATGTAACACGCCTCTCCATTGGTCTCTCGGGGTCTGACCGGGTCTGACCGGGTCTGACGGACAGGGCACTGCTGCCGTGTGCTGCAGTAGAGATGGGATTTATGGCTCTTTGAAGTGAGCCGGATCTCTGGGATCCGTTCCTTTCAAAGAGCCGTTCAAAAGACTGGCTCATTCGAGTTACTAGTTACTTTGTAGATTCTGATCATAATTACAAATAACTTCAACCCTATACATGTTTTCCCACCACTGTTTCATTAGAAAGGAACGGCTCGGCGCTCGCTACTGTGAACCGAATCATATCGTTCATTTCAAAGAGCCGTTCAAAAGACTCGATTCGTTCGCGAGCTTCCCACCTTTACAGCTAATAGAGCTATGCTAGGCTAGGCTAGCGTTGCTGCTGCTGCTTGGACCCCACGCAGCCTCCACCGCCGCTTAATTCGACTCCAGACGAGTCCACAGTCCACTCTCCACACGAGTCGATGCGTAAGTATGATTTTAGTTGGTTCGCTTTAACTTTATCACATTAAGTTGACTTTATTTCGTTAAATGATAGTTTTTACAGTTGGCCGCTGGCGCTGCATGTGCGCTGAAACACATGTGTAGCAGGTGCCGTCTTCGCCCCGTGTGTTGTTGCAAACTTTACTAAACTTATGTTGATAGAATAGTTCTTCTGGAAACCCAGTATTAGTACTGAACATAATCACGACGAAGTTCTGCTGCTGTACACTGTACAGTAAGGACCATACCATGCACTGTAATCACCATAACCAACGCAAACTACACTGTACCATAAAACACTGGTTCCCAAATGCCCCCCGGGGTCCCCCAAATGCCATTAAATGGGGGCCTAATGCATTTCAAACTGGAACCAAGTGGACCCTATCATTTTTGCTTTTCTGTTAAGCATCTGTGCTTCGTTTTCCCCCTTTAAAGCACTTTGAGCTGCATTTCATGTCATGAAAGGTGCTATAAAAATAAAGTCATTGATGATTATTATTATTAATCCATTTGTAGACTTTGTTAATGTAATTAAGCGATGTTGTTAATCGTTTTTACAATATAAGTGTGAATCCTAGAGGTACCATTTAATGGTGGTCCATACTAGCCTATTGCATGTCAAACTGGAACCAAATGGAGGCTAGCCCATTTGTACACTCAGAATTAAAATAACGTAGATTTTACAATATAAATTGTGATCCTAGAGGAAGAAATATCCTTAAAAGGGGTCCATAGACTAATGCATGTCTAACTGGGGGCCCTTGAAATGAGAACCACTGCTAGAGTCGTGAAAACCTTCTCTAATGGGGGTCGCTGGCATATCTTTTCAAATGGGGTTCCACAGTCTATTAAGTGTCAGTTTGGGGGATCTTTATTCTTGACATGAAAAGGTTTGAGAACCACTGCCCTATAAAAGTGCCTACTGACAGTCTTAACCAAAACGCTTTCGTAGCCATGCCATGTATGTATTATGGTCTTGCCTTTTCGACAATAACTTTTCCTTGTATCCATGGCAGAATGCAGAACCGACCAGGAGGCAGTGTCAGACCACCCCAGGCTTGGGTATGGATAATGTATTCATTCACACATACATCTGCTCATCATGTGTTCCTAGTGGGGCAACAGAGACTGTAACTAATCATGCATGGGTTTTATGCTCTGTGCTCTCATTGTAACAATTTTAATTAACCGTAGTGATTTGACTGTCATTCCAGTTTGACGAGCAGCCAACCCATAGCGGAGGCAACCGGCCTGTGCCTGGTCACACTCCTCCGATGCACAGGTAAAGATACGCAATGTTGCTATACGGAAAGTACTTGCTATGAATTTCATTTAATGGCTTAAGCTTTCTTAATAGCATTAGTGTTAATTAGTGTGCTGTGCAGACGTGACCCATGAAAAGTTCTCATTTTGTCTCCTTCCAGAACGCAGATGAAGCCAGGAACGACACAGCCGGGCAGAGTCAGACCACAGGCTTATGTAAGGACAGGTCATAGTTGGGCAACAGAGACAAATTATAGTTATGCGTGAGGCTGTTGCATCGTTCTAGTTTAATTAACCTATGCGACTTAATTGTCATTCCAGCTTGATGAGCCATCAACTAGTTACGGCCTAAGCGGGGCCAACCGGCCTATGCCTGGCCACACACTGATGCACAGGTAAAGATCAAGCTGTTTGTACAATGTTGCTATACAGAAGTGCATTTAATGGCTTAATGACTTTTTTTCTATTGATTACTTATGCCTTGCAGACATGGAGTTCAATTGTATTATTTGTATTTGTCACATTCTTAAGACAAAAATAAAATTGTTAGAATGAATTTCCCCCCTTTGATTCCGGATGGGGACCCGAATGTCCTAGGAATGTGACAAATACAAAAAATGCTATTGTCTCCAAGCCATGACTAAAATTTTATTTCGGGGGTGAACTACTCCTTTAAGCATTCTTAACAGCACTAGACTAGTGTTAGTGTGGGGGGGGGGGGGGGGGGGGGGGGGGCTTTACAACAACTTCTCATTTTGTCTCTGTGCAGAACGCAGATCGAGACTGGATGGCCACAGGTACCGCCGGCCAGTGTCCGACAACAGCCGCAGGTAAGGATAATGTGTTCATTCACACTGTGACTTAGGCCTGTGGTGTCCTAGGGATCATATTGTGGCAACAGAGACAAAATCTAAATCAGCGTGAGGCTGTCACTCGGCTTTATGCTCTGTGTTCTCTTGTTGACAGCATTTGTATTAACCGTTAACAACGTAACTGTCATTCCAGTTTGACAAGCAGTCACCTGCTGACATTCGGCGCCTCATGTCAACGATCAGAGCCAACCAGCCCCAGCATTCTGAGATGCAGAGGTAAGGAAATCAAACTGATTCTAGTCTTATACAATTTGCTATAAATGCATTTAATGGCCTAGTCATTATTAACCAATTTAAACCCGGAAACCCTATATAACTATAACTAAACCCTATATAACCAGTAAGACTCCCTAATCGGGAGCAAATAGGGCAAACATTTGTTTTTCCAAAATCTTCTTGATCCATGTTGATGACATGAGTGTAGACATGCTGTGTAGGGATTTTCGAGATTTTAGGGCAAAATCTGTAGGAGTTACGGCATTTTATGTGAGCTGCAGTGGAGGGGGTCCTCCACTGGGGGCGCCACCACTTTTGCATCCGTTCTAGAGCACCAGGAGTGGGTGGTCCCCAGGAATTCCCCGTGAGCAGCCCCGTTGGGGTGGTCATTTGGTCATTTTTGCACATTTGGTCATTTTTTACACCTGGGGGTCCCCCAGGGTCCTGGGGGTCCCTGGAGCTCCGGGGGTCCTTGGAGGTTGTAGTTTGGCAGGTAAGGAGTGTGTGTGCAAAATTTGGCATGGATGTTGTGGAGATATAAGCAGGGCAAAAGTGTGACTGACTGACTGACTGACTCACTGACAGACGGACAGCCGGTGGAGGTTTTGGTAGTAAATGCGACCTACGGTCGCAACTAACTATTGTCTATGGAGCTGGAGCTACTCTCTTGTTCCAAGCTAAGTCCTCCCCCATGCGGGATCTCACCATATCTGTGTAGACAACACCCTGGTGACGTCGGTTCCATATCTGTAGACAAAACCCTGGTTACATCACCTAAAGCTCTCCAATTGATCCAAAATGCCACAGCACGATTGGTCTTCAACCAACCAAAGTTTTCACTTCTCCCCCCTTCTCCGGTCCCTCCACTGGCTTCCGGTTGCTGCCCGCACAGAATACAAAACACTGATGCTGGCCTTCAAATCCTTGAAAGGTCTGACACCTCCATAACTCCAAAGCCTGATTGAACATTACAACCCCCTTAGTGCACTCAGAACAGCCAACACAGGGATACTGACAGCACCAGCACTAAAAACCGCAGGACAACGATCCACTCGTCCTAGGCTTTTCGCCCTATTGGCCCCCAAGCTGTGGAACAAACTCCCAGCTGCACTTAGAACTCCAGACTCATCCCTAAATTGTGCCATGATCTTAAGACTCACCTATTCACACTCCACCTTAGCCATCAGATTTGCCTAATATTTCTCTGCATTTGTTATATGATGATGTTGTATTACCTGCTTGTTGTCCAACTGTTTTCCTTGATTAGCCTATGATTTCTTTGCATCTGATGTATGTAGACGTATTACCTTGCTTATTGTAAGTCGCTTTGGATTAAAAGCGTTTGCTAAATGCTTAAATTGTAAATTGTGCATTATATAGCAACATATATATTTGTTATCTTTTGAATGTGTGTGTGTCTCTCTCGGCAGGAGGAAAACAGTCCTTATACATAGTTCCTCTTCAAGATGAGTTGGACCTTACGCCGCTGGCACTTGATGCACCAGAATTCGCCATATTCGCCATGATGCCAAAGGTGAAATGCAAGCATTGCTCCACTTGCATGCCGCTTCATGAGTTGGAACCGCATGATAAGGAGTGCAAAGGAGAGTCATCTCACTCAGAAACTCCGGTAAGAAAAATTCACACTTTACCCCAGGCTTGTGAGAACAAAGCTGTAAAAAGTTGACATCTGCTTCTGACTGCAATCTGTTTCTGTTCACGGATGACTCGGCTCTCCTAGTCTCAGGCAGAGATATATTGCAGGTTGAAAAGGCCCTTAGACAACATACTCTCAATTCACCAAGGTAAAACTGAATGTATCCTCTTTGGATCTAGTCAGAAACTTTGAGAACTTCATAATTAAAGTAGGTGACACTGTGATGGCAAGAAAAAAAAACATCTGCTACCTGGGTTGCATCCTGGAGGCTAACCTATCCAGTGAAAAACTGACTACCAAGGTAATCAATAAAGTCAACCAACAAATTCCTTTTTTTGCAAAGGGTTGCCCCGCTGATCAATATTAAATCTCGAAAGACCCTAGGAGGTGCTCTTATTGGGGCCCTCATTGATTACGGAGTCCTTGTCTGGTATCACGATGCCCCAGCTGCCTTAAAGTTAAAGCTCCAAACAGCTCAGAACAAACTAATTAGGGTTGTGCTTGGTCTTCCTCCTCTGGCCCACCTTACCGATCATCACCACGAAAACGTGGGATGGCTGAAAGTAGCTGACTGAGTACAGCATCTTGCAATGGGCCTGGTGTACAAGATGCACTACACCTCCAAGATACCCTGACAAACTACTTCCTAAAGGTCAAGGATGTTCACGATCACAACACCAGAGGCAGCTCCACTAATCATCAACGTAGATTTAAGACTAAACAAGGCTCTAACTCGTTCTCCTGCTATACCATCAACATGTGGAACGCCCTTCCACAAGCCTTAAAGGAAAGCAAATCCCTAGCCTCCTTCAAAATTGGTATGAAAAGTCACCTTCAGACAGCTGCTACCCGTGACTTGTAAATTGACTAAGCCCCCATGCTCCCCCCACCCCTTTTTCCTGCCTTTTTATTTGATGTTATGCTCTTTCTGCTTTTGGAATTGATGTTATCCTAGATAAAGTACTATGTTCTATCCGTCTGTCTTTCAATGTAATATGAGATACTTAAAGCAGGCAATCCTTTTTATATTAAACAACTTGAACCCTAGTGGCCATATTCTGTTAACTGTAGCCAAAAATAGCAGATCTACAAGCTCACAACGCCTTGCGCTGCGGGGCGTTATGAGCTTATAGATCGGCTATTTTCGGCAAAGAGGTTTTGTGTAGAGGGGAAAAAGGGCAAACTAAGTAGAGTAAAAGGTAAAGTTTATTAGCTAATGACAGCTCAAGTGGTAAAATATCTGAAAACACAAACTGACATGAATCCAAAATACACTGATTGTGCTGTCAAACGATGAAACTATATGGAATCTATGAAAAGGTTGTGGGGGTCCCTGCTTCATCTCTTAACCAAGGGGTCCTTGGCCTGAAAACATTGTAGACCCATGACTTAAAGAGTGGTTCCTGTGGAAATGAGCCGTAGAGCTTTCTAGGATCTCCTTTTGGTTGACCTTGTACTTGTACCAGTGTACCAGCAAACACATTCTTCAATCAACCAACCAGTTCTTAACCGACATTAACAAATCTACACTTAACATTTACTGTTCACTCAGGATGAGGAGGAGGATGAAAATGAGGTGGTTTGCATGCAAGAGTCCAGACCATGTACCCCTGTAGAGTCACCTGCTGCTCAAGGACCTTGTGTTGGGGAACCGGGGACCAGACCAAGTGCTGCTGAAGGTGTACCAGGGCCCAGTGGGCAACAGCTCCTTGCACAGGTACATTAAAAACACATTCCTTTATTTTTATCAACCATGTTGTCAGTCTGTTAGTAGAACGTTTCAATGTACAGTGTGTTAAAATGCACGTATATACATATATTATGTGTAAACAATGATGTCAATGTCCTGATGTTCATACATTTAGTTAACACTAGACAGTAGGGCCACATTCACACAGCCATGATTTACCGCGATTAAAGCGAAACCTGAAGCGTATTGTCAGACAGACACAGAGTCGTTGTCCACAGCACATAAATATATGTTCTCCTTTGCATGTGGCTTTACATATTCATATTTTGCAAATAGAAACTCTGTGATAAACAGATATCTTTCGATTCCTGAAACGTATGAATCCTAATCCCAATGCAGCAACACAATACCCAAGCAGCCTTTTTTTCATCAGAATTCCCCACAAAGAAAAACAAATGATTCTATCTACTATCTATCTCTATTAAAATACAAGAAGCATGCCACAATGGAGTATACTCCTACACTAATAGGGGTAGGCATATACGTGAGAAAATTAATGACAAATTATTGCTGCCTACTGTACTGTGTATGCATACGCGTGTGCGTGCTGTGCAAAATTTGGAACAGTAGGGCTCACGTGAAACTATACGGTGTGTGCCAGATAGTGATCTGTAACCGTTCTGTGTTGTCTGGCACAGTAATTTGTATTTGTACTATTGGTACAATTGGTCTTGTCGAGCAGATACATTGTAGTATTTATTGGCATTAACCAAATTGTTTTTATTTTAAGGTTTGAAACTTGTTCTTTTAGAAGATGATTCTGAACTCTCTTCCTTCTCATCCTTTCTAAGATGCAGAAGACGTGCCTGCAGGAGATGGAGATACATGCTGAGATCCTGGAGTTGGCTGGAAACGCTGCCTGTGACAACAAGAAGACCTGTATCATCCCCTGTCACCTCCAGCTGCCTGTTGGAACGACAAGGATCTCAAGCAGCTGGGTGGAATGACCATCGCTCAGGGTGGTGTGCTGCCCAACATCCAGGCTGTTCTTCTCTCCAAGAAGACGAGAAATCCACCAAGAAATAAATCCTGTACCTAGAAATAAATGCCTCTGTGTCCTTGTTGTCAGCTTTCCCTGATGAATAATAATATTCTTGTTGACACAACTTGACAGACACCACATGTTTATTCTCCAGTTGTAATCTACTATTTTTGCTATTACTCATAATTGTCACTTTGGGGTTCTGTTTTTATATTGATATTTATGTTTAACTTTATATTGTATTAGTACGGCAGCCACTGATGTGACAATACCTCTATTACAAAATAGACTACTGGAAATGTCTTGGACCCAGAAACGTTTTCTATACATAGGCGTATTTTGAGAAAATGGGCCTGTTGTGGAATTCTGGATCAATCAGTAATCGATAAGGCAAGTAGGAGACCAGACAATATTCTATGTGGTGATGGTTATGCTTTTTGTACATGATATCATGGGGAGAAGTACAATAACACATGTCAGTGGTACGGTAGTTCTGCCAAGAGAACAGGGGAGAGATCATAGTTCTACTGTTACTGTAGCTGCTTCCATGGACTGGCTGAACCATATAACAAGATAAGCTGTTCCAAAACAATAGCTATGAGGCATATTGGAGACAACTAGGCAACCTACTGTACCAAATATAATGTATTGTAGAAGTATTATAATTGAAGGTAAATATAGAGGTTAGATATAAGCAGCGATATTATTGCTTCTGCAGGCCCCTGGCACCACCATGCAAAAGGATTCCCCTGAAGCATTAGTTCTCAAAGTGGCTTCTGGGGACACCCAGGTGTCCTTGTGGGAGTTCCAGCAGGTCCCCAGCTAAATGATAGTTAGGAACCAAATGGATCCTTATGGGTCTGTAACTCGGAGTGTACTGCTTCTACAATATAAATCTGGGTCTCTGGGGATAGAATGCCATTAAATGGGGTCCATAGCCTAATGCATGTAAAATGGGGGTCATTGAAATTAAAATGGTTGGAAATCAGACAAATCTTCTCTTACGGGGGTCACTGGCATATTTTTTCAAATGGGGGTCTGTGGGCTAAGACTTATTTATACAAAGTCAAAATACAATGAAATACTTCCTCAGCATTATACACACAAAAACATGGTCATAGAGGTCACCTTAGCTGGAAGATCATTTGTCACTTCTACCTCCTAATATTAAAATATTCAAAACATGCCACTGTCATTAAAACTTAATTTAAGGTTTTGAAATACCTGCTAGATGGTCATAGGAATTATAGATATGCATGTATTTTGAGATAATCATGCATTATAATGTAGCATACCCTACATATAAAGTGATCTTATTCTGAAAATTGTTCCAAAGCCAGCAACGGTCAGCAGTTCAATTGTTATCAAGGCATTGAATGTCTTAAAACCACAAAAAGTATACCCAACGCATACCACACTTGGTTCTGTTCAAAGTGTATTTGCCATGAAGTGGCTAATTATGCTTATCATGCTCAACTCTTAACACAGTGGAATCTATTTTGGTAATAGAGGTATGGTCACACGCCATCCTACTGTACAGGGCATTGTGCCCCTCAAACCAATGGCAAGACCTGAGGCCACAGTGGCCTTAATGCCCCAGCTGACTGTAGCACTTCCTCTTTCTTGTCAAGTACAGTAGACACCAGTGTCTCCTTCTTGTCATGTAGACATGTAGAGTCTTTTGTTGAGATTCTGAAATCTTAACACATGGATCAGATTGTAAATACCACCATTTATCTATTTCACTGCAGATTACAGTAGGTTATCATTCCTAACCCTTAAATTCAACAAATTATTTCAAACAACTGGCCTTCTTGCCCTGGCATTGGCCTTTGTGCCCTAAAAAACAAACAAAAAAACACCAAAGGCCAAGTGACCTTGCCTCTAAAATGAGCAATTCCAGGCCTACTACTCTATAATATATATATTAAGATAGCCCAATGCTGACAATTGACCTGGACCAATAAAACAAAGTATAGAACACATTTCCCACTTTTCATTTGTGATTATCCTCAGACCTGCATTCATAACATTCAGCCATAACTAAAACACTTTTCAAGATACATGCAGTTTCTTAGTAATAGGTTTGACTTGTTACAGAGTGAGTCAATGAAGAAGCTGTATGCTTTCAAATAATGTATTGGATACAGTACACTTAATAACATAGCATGTATTGCAGAGAAAACTGCTCTGAATAGAATTCACAACCATTACATGTGGTCAGTGTCAAATGATCAATAGGGACAATAAACTGAGCACAGACCTGCCAACCCTGGGAAATTTTTTTGAGTACTCATGCGCGGGCACGAAGTGCCCGCGTGGCGCCCGCAGCGCCCGCGCAGCCGAATTTTTGTTGTTTTCCCGCACAAAACAGCGTATATTTTGGGGGGTTCCATGCACCTTTTTGGGTGGGACCTTTACAGTTATGTTAACAAAATTTCACACCAGAAATGTAGCACATTGCATGTCTTGACTTACACTAATAGGAGGAGGCAAGATGTTAGAACAACCTTTTAAATAAAAATGCCATTTGGTCAGGAGAAAAAGTAGGCTAGTATTACCAGGCAATACAGTAATGTTGCTTTGGCAATATTGTTGACAAATCTTTAATAAAATATACTAACTGCACTTGCTCAGAGTTAGTTAACAATAGACTAGCAAAACAGTCTCACCAGTGACTTAATGAATGAACATACATCAACATAATCATGTTATTCAAATAGCAAAATAGCTTTACATTGTCAGGTAGGCTATTTACCTTTAAATATTTACCTGTGTCTTTGTTAAACATTGTTCATTGAGCAGCCTAAATAAAACCACCTTTCTGTGCATGATTTGCATTAAGTTGAAAGTATTCAACTCATGTAGGTTTCTATTCCATCCATTAATTGATATATAGGCCTACATTGTGTATAGATCACATACAGCCTAGTCTGTATATTCATTCATATAGGCTGTAGGCTACTCATTGTTGATACTGATAGACCATTAATGTCATTCATATATTCACAGGTGATAAATGTGTTCACTGTTAATGTTTTTGACAATACACATAGGCCTAATTCATTCATTCATTCATTCATTCATACTCGATGGGTCACACGTTTTGACATTTTCCGACTGGTTGCTCGCTGCAAAACCGTCGTATGACGAAGTATAACTCCAGGCGGACCGGAGCAGCTCGTTGTTTCGTTTCACCAGCGTCGCCAGATAGGGTTAGGTTAGGCATAGTACAAGATTTCACCAATTCTCACCATCGTGGCTGCTATGACATGTGAATTCACCTCAGAGGAGGGTTTTAAAAGTTTATTACCTGTTAGACTCGTTGGCAGCACTACAGGGCGAACAGTCGCTGTGCATCGACTCGCGCAACACCACGGCCCTTCTCCGTATCATCTTCTTTATACATTAATCTGATTAATATCGCCGTTATGTATCCGATCGATAACTCGTCTGCGTCGCTGTGAGATGCGTGCATGCTGAACTAAACCAAAACCTTCTTCTATAACTCTATTACCAAAACAATCATTCTTCTTCTGTCGATAAAACGAGCATCGCTTCCGTTCTAGTGCTCCCCAGCGCCATGCGCCCCATTCACACACCATTCATGTGGTGCCTGGGAGGAACTACACGGCATGGAGCAAAAATGTTTGCCTCACTTTACCATCACCCGATAATGCGTAGCCGTTAGAGGAGTTTGCGTACCTGCGTACAGAGACTAAAAATGCGTGCTTACTACGCAAAATGCGTATGGGTTGGCAGGTCTGTGAGCACTAAGCCATGCAATCTAACAATAGCCTACATCTTTTGAAGTATATAATTGGTATGAACATGACGGGCTGCATAGACATGCCGCAGGGACATGCTTAAGAAAAGTCAGCTTGTATAAAATGTATGTACTGTATATTGTATAGATGGGAATAGAATCAACCTTTTAAATTGAGAGGGTAGGTGGCTCTTAAAAGAGCCTTTGTGGGGTTTGTATGAAGTATGAAGCAGATGTATTTCTTGGCGGCTTTCTCAGAACCGCCTGGATGTTGGGCAGCAATGGTCAATCCACCCAGGAGCTGCAACAGGCAGCTGCATGGAGGTGACGGGGGATGATACAGGTCTTCTTGTTGTCACAGGCAGCGTTTCCAGTCAACTCCAGGATCTCAGCATGTATGGGCATAGTTGCCTTTACGCAGCAGCCTGTGGACACATTGTAATTTAACAGTAAAGTGTTTTTGATTGATTTATTTTATTAGACAAAAATGGAGAACAGTATAAGTATAGTCAATACATTTGAAATGTAGTACAGTACAAGTACAGTTAAAGTTAAACACCCTGCCTAAAAGGAACATCTCAAATAAAACCCTTTACAGTCTTTTTTTTTTTACGTTGAAAGCCCTCAGTATTTAATTCATGGACATTCATGGAGCATATTGAAGCATAATTAATTACAAGAAAAATACAGTATGTTCAGTTAATGAGTCAACATACACCAAATCTCTTTTCCAATAATAGTGGATCTACAAGCTCACTATGTGTTACGGGCTTGTAGATCTGCTATTTTTGGCAAAGTGATTTGGTGTTTAGGGGAAAAGAGCAGACAAGTACAGGTCCAACACTATAATGTGTAACTAAACAAATATAAAATGCAATTAAAATCAGTGATGACAGTGCAGACAAACACGTCATCTATGAATAGTTTAATTTGCAACACAACTGTATAATTTATACTACTTGGGGTCATTGCTTCATCTCTGAGCCAAGGGGGTCCGGACCTGGCTTGAACCCTTGGTAATGCATGCAACAAGTCTGGCCATTGTGGCGCTTGCCTTTAATAAAGCGTGTGCGTCATAACCATGTTATGTATGTTGCATCACATGTATAACTGTGTCTACGCTGTGTACATTATGAGAGCGGACCAGACTAGACTTTAAAATCGTCATGTACCTTTTTCTATGCAAACTTCTAATGTCTTCAATCAATCAAACAATGCCTAGGGTCGGAGACTCGGAGTAATGAGAGAGTATGAGATCTCGCACTTATGGGCAGTCCCCCTAAATGTTCATGGCCTAAAACTGTACACATGTACCAAGTTTTATGTATTACGTTTTAAGGAATAACGAGCGATGCCACCAGAGCGTTAGCTATGCTACTTAGCTACAAGCTAACGCTAACCATGTAAACAACAGAAGGAGGCGGCGGCGCGCAAACATATTCATTAAAAACATATATACTGTACGCTGGCCCCGTCTCCTACGGTAGGAATACTCGCATACTGTACCTGGAAAATCATGGCTACTTTTCCGACGCACACAAGTCCTCCTCCAACACTGTACGTCGCTTAGCCTAGTAGCAACCAGGTGGACTCCTTGAGAAGAGAGTGAACACTGCAGCACACGGCAGTGCCGCCTGATTATGGATCCCACTGGGAAAGATGGATGGAAACGGCACGTCAGACCCCAAGTGACCAATGGAGAGGCGTGTTACAGGCTCTGGGACACGCCTCCCGACCTTGAACTTGCACTTGCTTGAAAACAAATCGCAAACAAAGAAAAAAAAATCGAGACCAAAAACTTAGAAAAAAAAGTCAAAAAAAAAAAAAAAAGCAAAAAATAACTTTATTTCACAAACTGGAAAAACACATTCAAATAATTTGTTTTAGCACACAAAAGTTTTGCTTGATTTATTTTTAAATATGTTTGCTTAGTTTTAAAAGTTTTGTTCTCAAGTTTTTTTCTTCATTATTATTATTATTTTGCTTGCAAATATTGAGTTTAAAAGTTTTGTTCTCGATTTCTTTTTTCTTTATTAGTATTATAATTATAATTTTGCTTGCAATTATATATTTTTTGATTGCTGTTTGAATTTCTTTGCTTGGACTTTTATTTTTTTTGCTTGTGGTTACATTTCTTTTGCTCTGTTTTTATTTTTTTTATCTCTGTACTTTTTATTTTGCTTGGATAAAAGTTTTTTGCTCTGTTTTTATTTTTTCTCTCTCGATTTTTATTTGTTTGCTTTTGACATAAAGCTTTTTGCTCTGTTTTTATTTTTTCTCTCTCGATTTTATTTTTTTTGATTGAGTATTAATGAGACAAAAAACACTCCATAAGCCAGGAGTCCTTTGACTTTGCCTTTGGTGAGCTATGCAAAAGATCACTGTAAATGATTAAAGAGAGGAAGTTATTTAATATTCCATAATGTTATGAAGGTCAAACTCTTAGTCACAACAGAAGGAGGGAGACTGGAAGAATCCTTTGTACATAAGGAGGGAGACTGGAAGAATCCTTTGTACATATAGTTATTAAGCTCCTTGTATTTTGATCATACCTTTCATGACTTAAAAGTATGCAGTTTTCTGAAGGTTATTTCCGTCCAGCCTATACAGTAGCTATAGGCTGTATAGTAAAGTACAGTATGTACTACACAGTAATTTCCTTCAATCCTAATCTTTATTGTTTAATTGTTCAGCTCTGTGCCTTGGTCATGGTCACTGTGGATAGTCTGTCTCTAACCTCAATGTCTTTTAACCACATGAATACCCAGTGTCCATATTTTGAAGTGAACATTCAGTGAATTCTGCATTGCAACGCTATGAGTTGACAGTTTGTAGATTTGCTGTTTTTTAGCAAAGAGATTCAGTGTACTGTGTAGGGATTAGGGGTGTAACGATACATTTTAACAGCGATACGATACGCATCACGATACATGGTTGACGATACGATACATGGACGATATTGGTTCATTCATGGCGATACGATACGATTCGATTCAATGATTTAAAATTCGATTCAATGATTTTAAATCGATGTAGTAACTATTTAGCAAAGAAATTAATTCTGTGTAAAACATGTGAAAAATCTATTATTATGGAAGTAAACGCTGTGATTATCTAGCAAATACATGGACATTATATTTCAACACATCATTTCAAACCCACCTTGACATGAACACAGAGATTACACAAATGTATCAATAGACCAAGAGTAGCTATATGGAATGGAAAGGTAATTAGACCCCCCTTTTTCATTTTCCCTCTTAAAGCTATACTGTGTAAGTTGCTCAACTAGTGGTCAGTAGCAGTAGAGCAAACCGCGGTCGCGTCTGCTTTTTTCGGCCGTTTTTCGCCGCGGACCAGGCTTTCAGACCACCGCGTCCGCCTCGCCGAGACGCATCCATCGAGGTCTTTCGTGTCCCTCTACGAGCCTCGGTTGGGGGGTTACATGCTAAACTCCTAGACCAGTGTAAACACTGCAGTGTACTTCCTGAAGAGCTCGGCAGTGTATGATCTGGGCTTTGATTGGCCGGTAGGGAGACACGTGTACAGAATGATGCATATGACGTAATTTTGCCGGAAAAACAGCCCTGGTCATGGCCACCAGGGCTCAGTAGAACACATATAAAGAAAAGGCTTTGGGAGCTGAAATTAACAGAGTGGGGGTTCTAAAACTTTAGCGATTTAATAGTTAGGACAATTTTAAGATATGTTTTATAAAAAAAGTTACATAGTATAACTTTAAAATTGATAAATACAAGGCACAAATACTTAGTTTCCATACAATCAATTATTTGCATTGCATACAATCAATTATTTGCATTGCAAACGATACCGATTACCGCATTTTAAAACGATACGATAAAATACGATAAAGCCAAAACGGTATGATATTTAGCTTTTGCAAACGATATAGTAGATCATTGCAAATTAAAATCAAATTTTCGATTCAGTTACTATATCGTTACACCCCTAGTAGGGATACACTAGTGGACCTAGTATAGAGCCATGGAGGACCAATTCACACTTTGTATGACTGAGTGCTTAAGCATTAATGTGGGAGGACACGTACATGAACATGAACATGCAAAATCCACAGAAAGCCCCCGTCAGGTTTGAAAGCAGCAGGACTAGAAGTGTGTTAACCACTGATTAGGCTCTCCAATACGAGTACAATGCTTCTCTATACCACATAGTGAGGAGCAATGGACGTTTCAGCGTGAATGGATGATTTCTTATGTTTTCTAAGTTGTGGTTTTCAGCTTATGATTTGACAACTTAACATTGCTATTGTAACACCCAACAATACAAGTGTTTTTTGAAAAGCCATCAATAAAAACAAAACAGGTGACACATTTGCTAACAATGACACTGTAATGCTATGGTAGATTTTTGTCCACCACATGAAAGTATGACAAATGACCCCAAAAAATATTCCTGTGCCGTCTTTGCCGTTTTGGAATCTCTGAATCTGGTACTTTCTATTCTGCTCCCCCGCCCCTCTGACACTAGTGCAGTGAGAAATGATGAATGATTGAAGCAGCGTACGCACACACTCACGCACACACGCACGCACACACGTACGCACGCACGCACACACACACACACACAGTGTCAATGCTATCTCTTCCCACAGACACGGCAGGGGGCTGCATGTGGCGTCTTCTCTAAGCACCGTCGGAATGGCGCGAGTACGGAGTCAGCCCCCTGTGACAAGACCCACTAGGCAGAAAATTGAAAACTACCATCATTATTTGTCACAATCAATTTGTTCTAATTAAATATGTATGCACCTCTCCTAACTCTGCATGCTGATAAAGCCCACTCCGATCAGACAATGTGGCATATAATTCTGAGCCTGCATTGAAGTTGTAATGAACGCACTGGACTACGCTTTCCAGCCTTAACCCGTTTAAACAAGGAAGCATCTGTGCCATTTTAGATTTGAGCAATATGTTGTACTTTGGCTATTCAAAAATAGATCTACAAGCTCATAGCGCGTCACAGAGCTTGTAGAGCTGCTATTTTTGAAAGATCATATGAATATATATATTTATATTTATTTATATTTTTATACTTTTTAAAGCATTTTAACTAAAATCTTTGCTTCTGGGGGTCCCTGGAACACAATATTTTGAAGTACACTGATATAGGAAGATACGTTTTTTCCAGAAAACTGTGTTTGGCTGTACTGTAGAAGACATTTTGTGGAATCAGCCTTAAGCATGATTTATATTTCGTCATGCGAAAAAAGCAGATCTTCAAGCTCACCACCACGTTGTCTACGCATGTGCGGCGTGTGTGACACCGTCGTACGACAGAGCAAGAAATAAGCCATTATGAGGCGGGATGTGCCGAACAAAGTGTGACCCCGATCATAATGACAAAAAGGAAACCCATGCAGTGAAACACTGTCACCAATTAAGTTCTCCTAACGAATGTGAAGCACACCCCGGCTCTGTTCCTCTGAGTCTGAGTGTTTCGCAGGTTACTATCAAAATAAATCCCCTTCCAAATCCCGATAAGAACATTAATTGAGTCTAGATTCCTGGAGGATAAAGCCGTCACGGATGAGTGTAAATGAGCCCTGAATATGAGTGGTATACTGTAAAGGATTTACACATAAATAATGAATATGCCAGTAACTCAGAGTGCTCAAAGACTTCACCCTCACATTTGAATAATGGATATGGTTTACTGCTTGGCCAGTCCATATGAATATTTACATAAGTGTTAAACATCCCCATCTATCATTTCTACAAAGGCAGCCTTTTTTTCTTTGATGGAGAGCAGTGACAGTATGTCAATACAAGCAAAGCATACTTTTGCCTATCGTGTCTACACTGTATAACATTGATTGGACATTGTACTGTAAAGTACAACCTTACATCAAATCACATTCTGAAACACCACATAGTCTTCCATGCAATGTTATTGCAAGTAATATACATGACTATTGTTCTCATTTATTGCACGGCTTGTTTGACTCAATTGACTCAACTTGGTCAATTGCTGAAATCAGCGGTCTGATATTTCTGGATAACAGACCGCTCCGCTCTACAACAGACCGCTACCTAATCAAAGGCTCAGAACACCTGCTGCACTCAGGCTGCACTGTGCAGTATCCAACATGTCAGCCATGTA
The DNA here is from genome assembly GCF_963921795.1 of Nannobrachium achirus. Lineage (NCBI taxonomy): Eukaryota > Metazoa > Chordata > Actinopteri > Myctophiformes > Myctophidae > Nannobrachium > Nannobrachium achirus. Next base: position 43,440,287 of record NC_137813.1, read on the forward strand.
AACAAACACACAGCGACATTTACAACTAAACGTTGCTCTCAAGAATGATTTTGAAAACATTTGAAGCAAGAAATAGACAATACAGTTCCTTGTTTGCGTCGAGGCGATGTTGCGCTCTGCGGACGGCCAGTGCAACACTTTCACTTCTGTAAGCAAGGAAATATTTAGTTGTTTTTTTTACTTGGGTCAATGTATTCATTTATTTAGTAAGTAACCTGGCAATAAGCGGGATAACATCTCGCTCAGCGGTCGTTATCGAGTGATAGGAGCCCTTCAGGTTGATATGCCACCGATGCAGAGATGCATGAATGTTTGAACCAGACAGTCCTAGAACACACCAAAGATTCCCATATATTGATTTAATTTAGGTGCTCCATCCAATTAACAGATTATCAAACTATGTGCCAAATTGGGGTGGATGCAAATGAAAAAATAACACATTTACTTTGTGATGTTGAGCAGCATACAGAGCCATTTCAAGCCATTTTTGTTACAGTACACATCTGCTCTTCACAATGTTCACAGTTGCAACTATTTTCTTGCCTCAGGAAAAGAACACTCTATCCCAAACTGTGTTTGACACTTAACTAAAAAAAAAAGCTAAGTGTGTGTTCAATAATTTGTATAGATATTTTTCCTCTGATAATAAAGAGACGGCAGACAATTTGGGGAAGCTACCATTAGCAAACCTTGGCAACAGACAGCTGGATACAATCAAGCCTGATTTATGTTTTTGGTTGTGCACGGGTGTCGCACACCGAAAATAGCATAACGTTGCGGGCGTGTAGATCAGTTTGTGACACCCGGGCACAACTAATACCCTACTCAGGCTTTAGATGGACCATACGTTCATCATACTAGATGATTCATTTAGTTTGAATTCATTTGTGCATAGATATTTGCTTATCCTTCTATCTATGAAGGATTAGCGCCATTGGTTTAAAAGGTCATCTTGTAAGAACAATGGTACATTAGAATCTTTACAGATTTTATTGGACATGAAATTTCAAATTGAATCATATTCTTCATTAACTACTCTGAAAGCAATTAATATAACACAGTATTACGCATACGATACAAACCCATACCAAACCAAGACCACAACGTTTGTTTATTTGTGTCATTTTATGTAATTTCTGTCATGTATCAGTATCATTTCCCTTTTCCCAGCCTGAGATGGCTCAGTGATAGTGGCAGCTTTCATTCAGACAGCATTTTTGTTGGGATTCTCTGAATAAGGTTATGGATTTGGTTATCCATATTTTGCACAGGACATTGCCCCTAAAGAATGAGTTGAAATGGAATCTAAGAAACGCTGAAAGGATGAGAAGACTCTGAAAGCCACATCAAAGCTACTGTTATCAGTCAATAATGCAGCTTTATGGAAAACGGATTAAAAAGTGCAGCAGCTTCTTTGTGACTGAAATCCAAATAAACCTTAATGAAATCCCACAACAGCTATGTGGTTTATCTCTTTAAACAATGCAGTATGCACCTCATAAAGCTTCTAACAGCTGACAATTAACTCTGTACACAGTAAAGTCCTCAGTGTTCATTTATCCATTTGTTATTTTATCCATTTGTAACTCCAGAGCAGGGGTGGGCAACTTTGATGATGGCGAGGGCCACTATATTTCCACCTTCACTCCAGAGGGCCACAATGCATATCGCTACGTCCTACTTTGTCATTATAGTATCTAATACAAAAGAAGCAAAAATAGCAGATCGACAAGCTCAAAACGCATCGCGCTGCGATTAGTGATATACTAATGTTAACTTTATGAACCTAAATACAAATACATTGGACATAAAAAAAATAAAAAAATAAAACGTTTTAATACTACTACCGTATACTAGTCATTAAGCTACTAATATAGACTGACGGAATTAAAGGAGCTATAGTCAACTTTTTCATTGTAGGTGTACATCCTAGTCTACAGACTAGGATGTAAACAAAGTACGGGCCCTGTAAATGTAAACAAAGGGCCAAAATGATTATTTTATCATTATTTTACGCTTTTTGTGTTCATTTTTTAATTGAAACACATATATGAAGCTTATTTTTTTATAAAATATTTTCGAAACATTATTTTTATTTTAGCATCCGTTTTTCAAGAAAAAGTTGACTATAGCTCCTTTAAAGTAGGTCATGTTTGGAATTGTAACAGCTGAAATCAATAATATGTCAGTATTCCGGTATTAACCTGCGGGCCGCATGAAGTGAAGGTGGGGGCCGCATGTGGCCCCCGGGCCGCCAGTTGCCCATGTATGCTCCAGAGAGTGTGCAAATGGAACCAAATTGATGGATAGGGTCTGTTAAGGTTCCATTTGTACACTCTCAAAGTTAAATGAACACTGTGTGTACATTATTTCTCTCTGCTAATGGCCTCTGTCTACACACCTCTCCTACCAGTAAAAAGCTGTTAAACGTCAGTGTTTGTTCTAATATCTTTTTTAGTTGCATATTTATACTGCAATTGCTAAATGTCTCCTGAGAGCTGTGATTATGCTTCTGTACACGGAAATAAAACATCCAGATACAGCTGTGAGTATTTTTCTGTACAGACACGAAGAAAAAGGCCCACATGCAGCTGAAGTAAAATGACAAACTAGATACATGCATAGTTGAGCAATGAGACAACTTTGACTTTTGGCCACCAAATTGCGCCATGTCTAATATACAGTATGAAATACTATGGCCTTGTGTAGTGATTTGAAGATGGAACAGAGTATTGAGTGATTATGGATAGAGTGACATACAAACAGTAGGCCTCATTACAATAGTTTCTCCAATGGTCCAATTTCTCTCAGTCGGCTTGATTGATAAATGCCTAGCATTACCTGAAAGCTGGATCCACCCATGCATCACATGAACCCTACAGTATAGTCCCCATTCTGGGGTGAACACATTTGGCAAAAACAGTAAGTCGGTATTAGGGATGGGACAATATGAAAATGTTATATCACGATTATTGTGACAAAAGAAATCGCGATTTACGATATTATCGCGATAATCAAAATCCATTATCCTGGGGCGGGAACATTTGCCTAAAAATAGCAGATCTACAACGCGTCGCTCTGTTCAAATAGCATATTATGGTTTAAATAATTAAGAAATTATTATTGTGGCAGTTAAGTTTATAGAAAGTTTTTTTTTTAGATTAGTTTTTGGGCTTTTTATGCCTTTATTTGATAGGATAGTAGACTGACAGGAAATGGGGAGGGAGATGGGGAATGACATGTGGCAAAGGTCGTCCGGATCGGGAATTGAACCGGCAACGCCAGCAGGCATCATAGCCTAGTATGTGGTATGCGCCTTGACCACTAGGCCAGCGGGCGCCCCTATATAAAGTTAATCGTAACAAAATAGTGTTAATTCCCAGGTATCTGACAAAGAGATAACTCAAGCATGGAAAAGCTTTTGCAAAAGAGACACTATAGAGGAAAACGTAAGGCTCTTGCAAGTAAATACATTTGTATTGTTCAGTTAGTTTTTACAATTTATGTGCAAAGAAATCCATTGTTATTGGGGTGTTGGGAAGTAAAGACTCATCTCCAGAAATGGGATTGGAGCTATAGTATACGTACCATGTTTTTTCACACACACACACACACACACACACACACACACACACACACACACACACACACACACACACACACACACACACACACACACACACACACACACACACACACACACACACACACACACACACACACACACACACACACACACACACACACACAAATCTGTTGGTTGGCCCCCGTTGCCCCCATGAAAATGAAGGATGAAAATGAAGTGAAAAGAATCAGAGACACTCCCTGTACTGAGAACCCCAGAAACGGCCCCATTGAGATGCACAGCGGATGACCAGGAACGTGGCATTTCTTAAACATGTCCCTTTTTTTGTGAGAAACAAAAGAAATCGATACATCAAAATTGTTTTGATTTGAACAACATGAGCAAAATGTCAGCAGCAATTAGCTTACACAGTGGCTGGCAGGGAGAGAGGCTGCAGCATGCTGTTTCAATGGCCTTTCGTTTGGGACTGGCTTTTAAGCTTTATATTTTCCCTCTGGTTGATCAGAAAAACGTTTTTTTTTTTTTTTTTTAATCATCATTTGTATTATTTGTTGTAGTAATAAATAGTATTTATAGTCTCATGTCAATAGCTTACAAACCGAATGTGAAGACAATAATAACATAGGTCTAAATCAGGGGTCTTCAATGTGTTCAGGCCAAGCACCCCTTAGTTGAAAGAGAGAAGAAGCAGGGACCCCCACAACCTTATCATAGATTCCATATACTGTAGTTTCATTGTTTGACAGCACAATCATCAGAGTAGTTTGGATTCATGTCAATTTGTGTGTTCAGATATTTAACCACTTGAACCGTCAATACTTAATACATTTGACCTTTCACTCTGTAATTAGCTTTTTCCCCTCTACACCAAACCTCTTTGCCAAAAATAGCTGATCTAGATCGGCTATTTTGGCTAAAGTTCTCTAGTTCTCTATAAAGTTCTCTAGTTCTCTAAGACGCTAGGGTTCAAATCGTTAATATAAAAAAGGAGAAAAAAGGTTTTTATCAAACAAAGATTTGGAGGACCCCCTGTAGTAACTCTGAGGACCCCCTAGGTGTCCCGGACCCCCTGTTGAAGACCCTTGGTCTACTCTAAATAAACACCAAATTACTTAGATAGATCAATATGACAGCAAAACTAAAAAGTCATTTTGAAACACTTTTTTTCATGTTTTTTCATATAAGGAAAAACAAGTCTGTAAAATTGAGTTTTTAGGAGTGATTTGAAAGCTTTTGCTGATCTAGCCCCAGGCTTTGTGCTTCTGCAGTTGCTATGAAGTCATATTCTCCCAAGCACATTCATTCACACATTACACAGTAAAATCATCAGTGTTCTTTTAATTCTGGAATTTCTATCCTCGGTTAAATTAACACAGGAAATGTATTGTGATGAAGTAAAGATTGTCACTCAAAAGCACTATCATTCATTCACTGGCTTTACCAGTGTCATGTCACATTATTGGTGGCAAAACGTAATTTAACAATGATTTCATGAAGTGCTTACCGCTTATAGATGAAATGGCAAGTACAGATTTAAATAGGTTACAACCTAAGCACATCTAGTACTGCTGGAATGGTAGCTTTAGCTATGCAGATTGTGGGCAGAAATTCATAGTGGCAGCACCAAAAAATTATGATAATGTTCTAATTCACAGAATTATGCTTCACCCAATTTGACCAGTGTTAGAATAAAGCATTACCCTGTCAACTGACAGCATTTGTTTTTTTCCTTGCATTCTTGCTACTGTACAGTGGAAAGATCAATGAAAACCAAGCTATTTCAGCACCACGGACAGGTCCCGTGTTCACAGCGGAAGCTTGTCAACTTTGCATTTCCCTTTCCTACTGTACTTACATTTCAGAAAAGGAGAAAGGCTGTTTTGAGTTTCTAGCAAACTTCACTGTGAATCTTGTTTGTCAGTGTGGAAAAATGCATGCGTGAGGGGAAAAAAACAAGCTTCAAGAGAGCGCACAGTACGTGCCGGAGCAGCATTAGCATAGTGCTGAATACAGGCTAGACTATGATGAGCTTCCTTTGCACCTAGCAGTAAATGGCGTCTGGACTGGGAGTCCTTCTTAGCATAGTCAACAGACATTAAGCGTTTTGTAGCTTATTATGTGATTTTGAATTCTGTATACATTTTATAAACATTATTAATATCTAGCATGCAAGCACGTAGTATTAGGGCTGTCACGATTATGACATTTTACATGACAATTAATTGTCACTCAAATAATTGCGATTAACGATTTAATTGTGTATTTGTTACATTACATTTCTGTTTGGCTTTTAGGCTTTGAAGTTGGACATGGCAATCATGACACATAACCTAAATATACAAAGAAATTACTGACATATTTGACAATTTTATACTTAAAAAAGACCATTGATAGTGGAAATAGCCAATCTACAAGCTCACAACGCGTCGCATCTGCTATTTCCACTACTTTTTGAAAGTGTTTGTAACTATATTAACATTTCTCAACATGGAAACGATTATGACGATTATGCAACACAATTACGATTACCTCAAATAATTGCGATTAGACGATTATGTAATAATTGTGACAGCCCTACGTAGTATACCCGAGTTTGGCTGTGTGAGAATGAACTGACTTCACTGACCTGTGGACACACAGAAGAGACATCTCTGCAGGATCGACGTGTCTTCAAGTGACGACAACAAGTTGTCAAAGATGAGAACGACTCTGTTCACGTCATGTCTAGACATGGTCAGCCATCTTAGGAAGAGAGAACATAGAGTAAAGAGTGTAGTGGATCATTTCTGCTTAATAATGTATAATTTGTCATACAACGGTGTCGCATGACAAACAGCAGTTTTAAAAGTTGACAATTTAACTTTTAGATCTGCTATTTTTGCCATACAACGACACACTACTACAAAGTATAAATCAGGCTATGCATCAACATTTTGTCATTAGCTGCAGAGCATGATAAGCTGATCAGAGATTGTAATTAATACATCATCTAAAATTAAATTAGTTTTCATCTCATCAGATTACTTATTCGGCTTGCAGAAATCATCATCCTAACCTATCAACAGTGACTGTAAGCAGGTGTCAGATTGTTAAAAGGAAATCAAATTAGGCATAATTTTCTGCTATAAAATAGGTTTATACTACTGGCAAACAAAATAGAGAGCCTAGTCCCATGAATACCATAAGTTATATGACTTATGGTGACCTACAACTTCTTTATCAGGAACAGAACGATCACAAAGGGTTTGTTGATTCTGAGGAAGGCCTAAGGGATGAAAACAAACAACTGCATATGGAGCTGGAGTGTGCCCCTCCCCCTCCTCCCCCTTTTTTTTTTTACCTTAATCTTCTTATCACACCTGAGAAACCCACTAAGCTGAAGAGTTCTGAAAAGTTTCTCTATGAAACTAAACAGCTCGAACCACTCTCTGCATGAACACACATACTCTTCGTTTTAACCGCAGGCTATTTTCCAAATTGTTAAAATTCTCTTCTGCCTCCTTGTAGTTTTGATATTAGCAGTTGTAAGCCCATACTTATTCAGTGTAGCTGCCAAAATATGAAATTGAGCATGCAGCCCAAGGCCAAGCTTCAATGCCCAAGTGTGACACAGCAATAGTCCCTTCAGTGCAAAAATGTATTGTCCTAAACATAATCTTTTCCCTTTTGCTTCAGCGCCATGGCAGAACGATGGATCACACTGTACAAAGTAAAATCCTAAGTGTTGATAGAACTCTGGGGGTGCGTAAATGTAACCAAATGGACCCCAATGTCTGGAGTTACAAATGGATACATAAAAGAGACAATTGTACTGGTGCACTCACACATTTAGAACTATATTGTAATATCACCCTTCTTTTTTTGTTTGTTGTTGGGAGCAAAACATGCAGGTATACAGTATGACAATGTGAAGAAATTAAGGTGTTTTTTATTTGGTTAGTTTGAAAAACACAACAAATAATCCTGCTGTTTGTATATTAACCAACTTTGTGGCCTCAGAGCACTCCCTTGAAAACGTTTGAAATGCACCACTCGATGGACAGTTCAAAGGGCTTGATATACAGGATGACTTATGATGTATGAGCTCTGGTATTATGTACCTGGTCCAGTATAGTGTCAGTGTAACAAAACAAAAAAAAGGTGTCATTTTCCAGATCAATAAAAACGGGGTAAATTGCATTGGAGCAGTATTATTCATTAAACCTATATCTGGATGAACAAGACACTTATCACATTGTTATTGAGTATTAGAAATTATATCCACAGGTTGACAAACCAGACATAATGTTCTGGAAACTTTTATATTGTTTAAATGATATCCATTGAAAGCTCCACATTACAACTATTTACACCAGTGGTTCTCAAAGTGGATTCCAGGGACTTTGTGGGTTCCTTTATGGGGGTCTAAATTGACCCAAACAACTCTAACAGTATACAACAGGTCCATTAGGTTCTATTTGTACACTGTCAGAGTTAAGGGGAGACCTTGAAATGTAAAAGTTTGAGAAACACTGTGAGTCAATATAAGGTTTAACGACCCAAAAAATTGATTCAAAAAGTTTTTCAAGGGATTCTGGTAGTATCGGGTGTGCTAAATAACACTCAAAATCTACCAAAATCTACCTCCCAGAAAGCCGCCATTTTCAAGATGGCGTCCAAGTTTACTGTGGGGAGCTTAAAATTGCTATATCTCGAATGGAAAAGATTTTGCAAATATTTTGTCAACTGATTCTGAACTGACCCTCTGGACATCTGTGCTGGTTCATGCTGGTCCTGGTTCATGCTGGTGGACCAGCATGGGACCAGCACAGACCAGCACCAGCACAGACCAGCATGAACCAGCATAAACCAGCATAGACCAGAACAGACCAGCACAGACCAGCATGAACCAGCATAAACTAGTCTAGCATAGACCAGCACAGACCAGCACAGACCAGCACCAGCACAGACCAGCACCAGCACAGACCAGCACCAGCACAGACCAGCACAGACCAGCAGTAAAACACAACATGTGCTGGTTTGTGCTGGTGCTAGTGCTGGTCTTACTGCTGGTCGCATGACAAACAGCAGATTTAAAAGTTGACAATTTAAATTAACTTTTAGATCTGCTATTTTTGCCATACAAAAACACACTACTACAAAGTATAAATCAGGCTATGCATCAACATTTTGTCAGGGTTCGGGTTCAGAGATTGTAATTAATATATCATCTAAAATGAAATTAGTTTTCATCTCATCAGATTACTTATTCGGCTTGCAGAAATCACCATCCTAACCAATCAATAGTGACTGTAAGCAGGTGTCGGATTGTTAAAAGGAAATCAAATTAGGCATAATTTTATGCTATGAAATAGGTTTATACTGGCAAACAAAATAGAGAGCCTAGTCCCATGAATACCATAAGTTATAGGACTTATGGTGACCTATAACTTCTTTATCAGGAACAGAACGATCACAAAGGGTTTGTTGATTCTGAGGAAGGCCTAAGGGACGAAAACAAACAACTGCAAAATATGGAGCTGGAGTGTGCCACTTCCCCCTCCCCCTTTTTATACCTTAAACTTCTTATCACACCTGAGAAACCCACTAAACTGAAGAGTTCTGAAAAGTTTCTCTATGAAACTAAACAGCTCGAACCACTCTCTGCATGAACACACATACTCTTCGTTTTAACCGCAGGCTATTTTCCAAATTGTTAAAATTCTCTTTTGCCTCCTTGTAGTTTTGATATTAGCAGTTGTAAGCCCATACTTATTCAGTGTAGCTGCCAAAATATGAAATTGAGCATGCAGCCCAAGGCCAAGCTTCAATGCCCAAGTGTGACACAGCAATAGTCCCTTCAGTGCAAAAATGTATTGTCCTAAACATAATCTTTTCCCTTTTGCTTCAGCGCCATGGCAGAACGATGGATCACACTGTACAAAGTAAAATCCTCAGTGTTGATAGAACTCTGGGGGTGTGTAAATGTAACCAAATGGACCCCAATGCCTGGAGTTACAAATGGATACATAAAAGAGACAATTGTACTGGTGCACTTACACATTTTGAACTATATTGTAATATCACCCTTCTTTTTTTGGTTGTTGTTGGGAGCAAAACATGCAGGTATACAGTATGACAATGTGAAGAAATGCAGGTGTTTTTTATTTGGTTAGTTTGAAAAACAACAAATAATCCTGCTGTTTGTATATTAACCAACTTTGTGGCCTCAGAGCACTCCCTTGAAAACGTTTGAAATGCACCACTCGATGGACAGTTCAAAGGGCTTGATATACAGGATGACTTATGATGTATGAGCTCTGGTTTTATGTACCTGGTCCAGTATGGTGTCAGTGTAACAATAGTATATCATTTTGCTGCACCACAACCAAAAAGGTGTCATTTTCCAGATCAATAAAAACGGGGTAAATTGCATTGGAGCAGTATTATTCATTAAACCTATATCTGGATGAACAAGACATAATGTTCTGGACACTTTTATATTGTGTAAATAATATCCATTGAAAGCTCCATGTTACGGCTATTTACACCAGTGGTTCTCAAAGTGGATTCCAGAGACTTTGTGGGTTCCTTTATGGGGGGTCTAAATTTACCGAAACAATTCTAACAGTATACAACAGGTCCATTAGGTTCCATTTGGCACCCGATCCCCAAGTTATCATCATCCCATACATTGGGCACAGAGTTAAGGGGAGACATTGAAATGTAAAAGTTTGAGAACTCAAGGTTGTGTGTTTCATTTAGGTGTTACTGTGTGCCAGCATGAAGTTTATACAGTAGACGTAACCACCTTAAAACCGACTGGGTTCTCCCGTCCCATGGACATACCAGGTCTGCTCCTTTTTTCCCTCTACACCAAATCTCTCCACCAAAAATAGCTAATGTGGTTAATGCAAAATACTGTGTCTACTCATCAAAATGTCAGCAGTGAAAACGGTCTATTGTACACAATAACAGGAGACAAAAGAAAAGCCATCATCATAGCAAGATCTGGACTAAATAAATGCACATAACCTACTTCCAGCCAGAGGAAGCTCTCATCTCAGCTTTGTTAAAAAATTGTACCCTACAGCAGTGGTTGGTTAAACTCGTTCTTGGACCGACGGACCAATCGAAAGCCGCTGTGTCCATGATGTTATGGACAAAATGGTGTTTGATTGGTCTGTTCCGTTTGGCCTAAAACGATTAATCCCGTGCTAATGTTGATGGACAGACCGGCTTTGATTGATGTTGATCCGTGCAAATTTTTTTTTTTGGTTAAACTCAAAGTCACCTGAGACGGTGCGCCTCCGTCATCTCCACCGAAAACAAGCGCTCCGCCTGGGGAACCGGAACAGTGTTTTGATTCACGCGTGTCCGTGACGTTATGGACAAAATGGCGTTCGATTGGTCTGTTCTGTTTGGCTAACACATGATATCATGGTCAGAACAGCTTTTGATTGGTCCGTGCTAAAACGAAGTGTAACATAGGATCGGTTTGCACCGCTCCAAAAATACAATGGTGAACGATATATTTATTGCGACCGTCAGGTCACAATAAATATATCTCAATAAAAAACCCCACCGGCTGTCTGTCTGTCTGTCCGTCACATCACGTCACACTTTTGGCCCTACTCTTATCTCCGGCACTGTTGCCCCTATCCTATCATAGGCATTGCCACATAAGCATTGATGCCTGACGGCGTCGCCGGTTCGATTCCCGACCCGGATGACCTTAATATATATTTGCCGCATGTCACTCCCAATTTTCTATCAAATAAAGGCATAAAATCCCCCAAATATATTTTTAAAGTATAAATACTGCAATATATAAATACTCTGTTACAAGTAAAAGTCCTGAATAAAACATGTACTCAAGTAAATAAAGTACAAATGTATTGGTGTCAAAATGTACTCAAAGTACCTAAAGTAAAAGTACTCATTATATAGAATGTCCTATTTCACAAGTTTTAGAATGTACAAAAATCTTTTGAAAATAGCAGATCTAAAAGCTCGGCTATTTTCAAATGGCCAAAATTATATAGGGCTGAAGTGGTTAATGTAGCCTATATTTTGTAATAATAATCACAATCTGCAAAGTAGTAACTTAAGTTTTCAAATATTGTAGTGAAGTAAAGGTCCATTATGTTTTCCTCTGAGATAGTGGAGTAAAAGTAGGCCTACTGAACATTGGAAATAAAGTAGCCTACAAATACCTCAAAATTGTACTTATAAGTACAGCTGTAAGCCTACTTTGTGTAGTTATTTACACCACTGGTATAAACTAATTTAATCTTGACATTCAGATAACCAATTCATCTGAATCTGCAAACGTCAACGAGTAGGTCTAATATAGGCTACAAACATGTTGCCTACAAATAATACTGGTACGTTCCACAGTCCCAGTATTACTTTCCAAGAGTAAAACGAATGGAGAATAATTATTAACATATGTGACGTCATGTCGCTCGTTTAAATATTTATGGTCAGTTCTTGTAATGGCATTCATTCCTCACAAGTTCATAGAAGCGAAACATTGGAAGAACAGTGCAGCAATTCCCTGGACAATCAGCTGATATGAGCTGCAGCCAACATGGTGCGTTTTAAGGAGGAGTGAAGAGCTTTTCATTGTTGTCACTCATCAATGTCCAGAACATCGTCACATACAACAAGGGAAGGAGAAAAGAGGTGGTCGTCACATTCCTCTGGGCTTCGAAGAAGCAGCATCCAGCAGCTTAAACGATCCAAAGGATCCACTTTTTATACCACTCAAACTACATTACTTGGACAGAAACTTGGGAAAGGGGGACTGATCTTTTTTTTCCTCCACGCACAACGCTCGCTTGGTCATATGATATCCTAAAGTTTAATTTACACTACAGTAGTAACCCATTAAAATAAATAATGCTACTTACACACAGTTGATGCCTTCAGAGACCATGTCCCTCATTCCGACTTGGATATTGGACTCCAGGAGAGGAAGACTGATATGGAAACACCATGCATTACTTTAATCCATGGAGACATGATGGCACTCAATCGAATCGTGCCATCTTCAAATAGATTCAGCAAAAGGTTTGCCTTCATCTTCACGCTTTCTTTGTCCTTCACCTATTTGTGCTACAGCATCCTTTTCTGCTGCAGCACAATCATGACAAACCAGGACTATAACGACGAGAGACGGTGCCCGTCGAACAGGAACGCGGGGAGCAAGAAACTTCTCCAGAAATCAAACGGTTGCACTTCTTCCTCGGTCGCGGACATGAGGTTTGCTGCGCCCCGCGCGCAAACGGCACTAAGAAGTTCTGTTCGCAACAACCGGAGCAAACACTTTGCTGCCTCTTCTTCCAGCAACAACTCGTCGTGGGTCGCTTTGAACGAGTTTAAGTTGAAAAACATGACTGTTGCACAGAAATACGGGAATAAGAAGCTGCCCAACGCGCTCATTGTCGGCGTCAAGAAGGGGGGAACCAGGGCCGTGCTGGAGTTTATCAGAATCCATCCGGACGTGCGCGCACTTGGAACGGAGCCGCACTTTTTCGACAGACATTATGACAGAGGGCTTGATTGGTACAGGTGAGGAAAGTCATCGTTTGAAAACAATTAGGCTAATTCTCAAAGTGGGGACCGGGGACCCCCAGGAGTCCTTGAGGGAGTTCCAGGGGACCAGCTAAATGATAGTTAAAAAACAAATAGACCCTTATGGGTATGTAACTCAGAGAGTTACATGGAGCCAACACTTGGTTCCATTTGTAGGCTACACTGTCAGAGTTAAACATTTGGGTCTCAGAAATAGACCTACCATAATGGTGGTCGGTCCGTAGCCTAATGCATGCCAAACTGGGGGTCCTTGAAATTAAAATGCTTGGGAATCACTGCTAGAGCTGTAAAAAACGTATCATTTGATTATATTCATTACATGTGGCACTATTAAGTGTGCTACCAGTCATTGGAAAATATACTGGATGTGAAACACACTATAGCCTACTGTAGTCCATAATAGGCCACACTGTAATTAACTAGAATTACTGGCAGCTGCCTGTATATTAATTGAAGGTGCCCTGGTGCAATGTGACAGATAATGAGATGGATGCTTAAAATGTATAGTTGCTATAACTGGTTGCCAACACTGTATGGGAAGTCTCTCTCTCTCTCTCTCTCTCTCTCTCTCTCTCTCTCTCTCTCTCTCTCTCTCTCTCTCTCTCTCTCTCACGCACTCACTCTGTGTCTCACTCTCTTTCATTCTCATCCATCACACACACACACACACACACACCCACACACACTCACTCACTCACTCACTCACTCACTCACTCTCTTTCTCTATCTCTCTCCCTCCCCCCCCTCACACACACACACGCACGCACGCACGCACGCACACACACACACACACACACACACACACACACACACACACACACACACATGCCTTTTCTGCTTTTCCACTGTGCTGTGTACAGTGATTAAGAGTTTGGGTTAAAAGGATTGGAAGGATATTATCAAATTAAAATCTTGAATTTGAATGCGTTTCAACACACAGTATTTAATTTTAGGATTAAGAAGATCAGATTGAAGGGTGCATCCATTCAGCAGTGGTGGGAAAAGTACTAATTTTTTTACTTGGGTAAAAGTATCAATACTGCAATATAGAACTACTCAGTTACAAGTAAAAGTCTGGAATTATACTTGAGAAAAGTATGAAAGTGTTGGCATCAAAATGTACTTAAAGTACCAAAAGTAAAAGTACTTTAATGTTTGAAAATAGCAGATCTACAAGCTTGTGAGCTTGGATATAAGTTTTTCTGAATCTTTTGATTTTGAAGATATTTGTTTGCCTCTGCCTTGGGTCTTCGTGGGTTAGGTCAACACATCTTCTTCCGCCACTTTTTCCAGTTCTAATCAGTAGCAGACATATTTTACTGTTTGATTACTAGTTAGTACCGCTTCTATTCTGTCGGTTTATTTGGTTAGCAAGAGATTTCCCCAGGTTAACCAGCCACATAACACGAAATAAGGGTTGCTTAACAACGATGTCATCTGTTTTGATACTATTGTAATTGATTAGGGGGTGAACCAATCACAGAAACAGCTGCAAAAGGAATTTATATAGCGCTGTTTAACCAAAGCACTTTACAATGTGCATTATATTCACCCATTCACTGTTTACGTACCAACGGCAGAGGCAACCATGTAAGGCACCTGCTCATTGTGGGAACAAATTAGTGACTGACATTTTGATTGACAACTTCTCTCATTTTGATTGACAGCTCCCTGACTCTGCCAATGTCAAACAATGTCCATTTCTCAATACCAAGAACAGAAATAACAGACTTGCGTCCTTGGAAAGAATGTTCTCATCAAGTTAACGTGGGAAGAACATTCTCTCAACTGAGACAAGTACAGCAGAGTTATTTCGTTGACTAAAACTCTGACGAATTTTTTTCACTGACAAAAACTAAATAAAAACTAAGCTAAGCAAATATATAGACTAAATCAACCATAGATTTAGTTGACTAAAGCAGGGTTTCCCAAAGTGGGTGTCGTGGCACCCTAGGGTGACGTGATGCCAGTCCAGGGGTGCCGCAAGATAATTTGATACTATTTGGAATTCATCAATATCACTTCAGTAATTTTAACCACTTAGACCCTCTATGCTTAGTAAAACAGACCTGATTTGCACTGTACTTGATGAGTTCTTCTTTCCATCTACCCCAATTCTCTTCACCAAAAATAGCAGATCTACAAGCTCACAGCGTGTCACGCGCTGTGAGCATAGACTGTAGAAAAATATGGACGAAATGACGCCATTGGTTTCTATGCAGCGCAAACGGCCCTTTTCCACGCCTTGAAATGGGTGTCGCCATCATAGAAATAAATAGAATTGTAATGCTACCAGAGATGCTATTGGCTGCCAACGGTCACGTGCAACGCAAGGATACTTGGGAGAATGTGTTGAGCTCTGCCGAAAATACAGCAGACGAAGAAGAAAACGTGGATCGCCCACAACAAGCCAACAACAACGCAACAACAACAACAACACACAGCCTATTTTTCTACAGTCTATGACACAGACGGACCGCAGTGACAGTAAATGTCCGAATAACTTTTTAATTTTGCCACGGAGATTTGAGCACCGAAACGTTTGGACTCTGGAGTAGCCGCTGCAGCCGCCGCTAACCAAGCCTGGGTTCCCGAGGCTACCGCTAACCTGACCGGCCGTCTAGGACTCTGTACCCCGCATGGAAGCCTTGTTGAGGACTCCACTTTTGAAAGTGCCCGTGTAGTTCCGCTGGGTCTTATAATAATCCAGTTGTCCACTAGCCCCATATAGAACCTCACCCGTCGCTGCATACTGTTGTGTCTCGAGGTTATATGGGGCTAATTGTCCACTAGACTTTTCACAAAGCAAAGAGGCATTCGTCCAGAGAAATATGCATGTGTTTATTCATATTTATTAACAGGGATTTGTGATGTTTATAGGACTGAGGTTGCATTCATAGTTCATAGTGCATACATAGTTCTCAGTCACACCTCTTAACAAAAGCTGACAACAATTTGACACCTATGTTAACAATGCGATTAATGTAGGAATGGAAGCAATATGCATATGAATTGTCCATTGTGACTACAGTCTGTGATTGTGACATGCTAAGTAGCCAGCCTACAGTAGAAGAGAAGCTGGATTCACGAATGGATTCATGAACTAATTATTGAGCTGACATGCAGTATCGTGGGTTAATTATTCCGGGAGGCTAAAGAGGTTATTTCAATCAGCGATCGTAAATGCGCTTGATTCATGTCATTTGTTTGATTGAGTTTTTTTTTTACAGTAGCAGGCCTACATCATTCAGCATATTCCTCCTCTTTGATTCAGTCAATTTCATTCTGGTTTATATTTTGGAAATAAAATGTGAGATCAACCTATGTCTATTTGTGTGCGTTCCTATGCAAATTTGTGTGACATTTGTATGTGTGAGTGAATGTAAGTGCTAACTTAGTTTGACGTGCTGCAGACTGTTCTATTGACAATTATACTGTAGCCTCAGTGTTATTTTCAAATGTTTTAATTAATACCATTTGGTGAGGCTAAATGTTGAGTGTTTCTTTTTAGTTTTATATTATATTATAGGCTATACCACTTTATATACGAGTGGTTACTTGGGAGAAATACATTATTACCTAATAGCCGTTCTAAACCTACAAAAAGCCAGATAATTGCCATAACATCACGTCGCCGAAGTCTGCTATGACCAACTTCAAATTCCAAAAGAGCTCCCGACCGAGATCTCCCATCCTGGCTCCAACAACAGGTATATGAGGTATGGCAAGAATTATACAGGATAGCAGGACATGCAACTTCATATAAAAAGTGCTGTTTTCAGTTTCCAAAATGTTACATGAAATATTTGATAAATGGTCTGAAGTAGGCCTATAAAGTAAGTCTGTGGTAGGCATATGATTGACAAATTATCAAGAATGCTATATGCCAATGTTAAAGAGGAGTTTATAAAATAATATAGGCTTCCCTTGGCTTAGAACATAGGCTATTTTGGCTGTAAGTGGCCACTAATATGTTGTCTGGTGTCGATATGTTTATGTAGGGCTATTAGCTTAATGGCATGCCATACTTGCACAAATCAAGACGAGAAAAAACAAATAAAGACGCATTGTTTTGGTGGCATTATATATAGGCTTGTTACACAATCGGGCAGTAGGTAGCCTTCATAATAAATAAATACCAAGTCGTGTATTTGTGGCTGATATGCCTATAAGAGTAAATACATTGTAGGCGAATTAACAAAAACGATGTTTTAACATTTATATAATTATAGAGAATATATGTGTGTTTATTTATGTCCTCACTCATTTTAATAGCTCTGGATTAAGCGTCTGCTAAATGTACATTGTAACCTGGGTTTGTATAATAGATTTATTTTGTAAAAATGTTTACACGCCGTTGTACAAAATAAACCGATCTAGCTAACAGTGCGTCGCATTACGACGAGTTGTTAGATCTGCTCTGCTCTGGGTAACCGAATTGTGCTTCAGTGCATGCAGGCTGGCCGCAGATCAGTTTCATCAGAAGTCGGCCCCGCCCCCACCCTGCAACTTTATAATTTATTTTAAAATACATTGGACCAAATTTCGACAAAACGCATATGATGGTGATTGAAAGGCTAGCGATAACTAGCGATAGGAACCATAAAGTATTCATGAAAATGTTAATTAAGGTTAGAACACGAAAGGGGAAAATGAATGGGATCCAATGGTGAACAATTCTTTTTGCTATCGGCCGAGGGGGAAAACAGCGCAACTAGCGGCCAATCATAGGAAGTTTTACTTCCGTATTGGAGTCATTTTAAATCGGCAGAACTTGCCCCTTGGCTGTGAGCTTGTAGATCTGCTATTTTCTCTAACAGCGTGTCACGTGCTGTAAGCTTGTAGATCTGCTATTTTTGGTGAAGAGAGTATCTCAGGTGGAAAGATGTGTATATTTACGTAGCGTAATATGATATAGGATTCTTAAAACATAACAGTGTAATCCAGGGGTCATCAATGACCGGATCGAATCATTCTCTGTGCCATTTCGGGCCGGGGTCCAGTAAAAACTGAATGTTTCTCTGGTAGATTCGGTTCGGTCCAAATAGCCTTGGTTCCATTTCAGTATGGGTCTTTTTTGGACCTGTGCTATACGCTCTAGAACGCTCTCGATGACGCATCCTAGGCTGAGGCGCTGTCCTTGGTGCTGAACTATGCCCCTGTTCCACTGTCTCCACCTCGTTGGGCTGCTTACCTGTCTGGCGGCACTGCGAGACTCCACAACAAGTACTTTTGGACTTTTCTTCAGTATTAACCATGTTGAATATTTTTACTTCTACCCCACTACATCTCATAGGAAAATACTGTACTTGTACTCCACTACAGTTATATGAAAACTTTGAACTTTATAGATTTTGATTAGTATTACAAAACACAGTAACCACTTCAGCCCAATATACTGTATACAGTATTTTGGCCATTTGAAAAAAGCAGATGAACATAGCTCACAATGCGTAAAATGAATATTCACAAACACTTAACCTTGTTAATAATGCTTAAAAAATAGATTTTTTAAGTATTTTGAATGTTCATGCTGAAATCTTGAAAACCCACGTTTTCGTGTGTGTTTCCATAAAGTACAGCATGTGCCTTTTCAAGTACAGGAGAATAATAAATGTATTTCTGAACGTGTAGAGAGCTGTTGACAGTGTGAATGTTATGTAATGTACAGTATAGGGCTGTCACGATTATGACATTTTACATAACGATTAATTATCACTCAAATAATTGCGATTAACGATTTAATTGTATATTTGTCGTTAACAATTACATTTCTGTTTGGCTTTTAGGCTTTAAAGTTGTACATGGCACTCATGACACATAACCTAAATATATAAAGAAATTACTGACATATTTGACAATTTTATACTTAAAAAAGAACATTGATAGTGGAAATAGCCGATCTACAAGCGATTCGACGCGTTGTGAGCTTGTAGATCTGCTATTTTCCACTACTTTTTGAAAGTGTTTTAACTATATTAACGTTTCTCAACATGGAAACGATTATGACGATTATGCAAAATAATTGCGATTACCTCAAATAATTGCGATTAGACGATTATGTAGTAATTGTGACAGCCCTAGCTCTGTTGTCAGTCATTCCCTTCTCTCATTCCCTTCTCGTCATGCTTTCCACAACCTTCAAAGTATAACACAACCCATTTGTAATTAGAGTACAAGTTTTGTACCAAAATATTGTAGCCTAAAGCAATTAATGCAGGCACCAATGGTTCCCCTATATAGTGACCATGGGACCACCATAATAAACTTAACATTACCATAGGATGCTTGGCCACTGAAAGAGGAAAGCTCCTTGACACACCTGGCAGACAAAATATGGAATCCAAATAAAATATAACAGTATACACCCCTGTTTATTCATAGACCTAAAATCAGCAGCCTAAGAATGTTATCCATCATGTTTTGTGTGTTGCTGTGACCAAATACTATGACAGCATTTGTGCCTTTTAGTGGTGGGAGCAATCACACACACGTACATGTACACACGCACGGAAAAAAAGTAGTCCGGCCTGTGACCTAAAATGAGTTTGACATCCCTGTTCTACATCAATGGCTCTTTTTCAAAGCAGCATTTTTGTTATTCGCTGAGTTACAGATTTTTTTCGATTTGCTGAGTAACCGTCCGAGTGAGATTCATTGCTATATACAAGTCCTTCTGTGGGCAAGGCAATAATCTGCCGCAATGATTACTGGAGTGTATACCTACTTTTGATTGACTGTCAGATTCTGTATGGAAGCGGGCATTGTGAGTGCACATAATGTATATGTTGTTTCTATCTGTCTGCCTGTCCCACTGTTTGCTTTTAAATTACAGCTTTTTTTGTCTAAATAAGCCATGCAATGTTGAAAAGCCAGGTTTACAGATCAAGTCAATCATTTCATAAAAAAAGATCAATAATCATTCATCTTGACAATAAGAATTTTACGTTCTCTTTGACACACCCAGAAGCCACATCTACCCAGTCAGAAACATACATTCTATACCAGGGGTCTTCAACAGGGGGTCTGGGACCCCTAGGGGGTCCTCAGAGTTACTACAGGGGTCCTCCAAATCGTTGTGTGATAGAAACCTTTTTTTCTTCTTTTTTATATTAACCACTCAAACCCTAACATCCATATACTGAGAACTTTAGCCAAAAATAGCAGATCTACAAGCTCACAACGCCTCGAGCTTGTAGATCAGCTATTTTCGGCAAAGAGGTTTTGTGTAGAGGGAAAAAAAAGAGCAGACTAATTACAGAGTGAAAGGTCAAGTTTATTAAGTATTGACAGTTCAAGTGGTTAAATATCTGAAAACACAAATTGACATGAATCCAAAATACACTGATGATTGCGCTGTCAAACTATATGGAATCTACGAAAAGGTTGTGGGGGTCCCTGCTTCAGCTCTCTCTCAGCTAAGGGGTCCTTGGCCTGAACACGTTGAAGACCCCTGGCATATACAGACAATTAACGTTACCAATTTTCAAGAGCCCATTGTACAGTACAGTCTATATGTTATTACCGTTCCATGAGGCACTAGACTAGGGAGACCAGTGTGACCAAAAAAAAAAAAAGAAATGGTGCAGTGTTCATTACTGTGCCACCAGAGCAGAACACAGACGTGGCCTCATTTAGATTGTGTCAGGGTTTTCACATAACGATACAGGGTCTGATCAGGACTAACATCTTACTGCCACCCAGCAAAGTTCTCAGCATTAATTTACAATCTTGGAGTTAAACTAAGGCTGAGAACTTCATTTAATTTCCTTGTACCTCTCTTACGCAATAAAATCCTCTGTGTTGGTTTATCAGAGAGCGTAGAAACGTGGTTACAATTGCACATTTTACCGTGTAGTACGTTTTTTTCCATCCGTTTTCCACCAGGACCACGACGATCAAACAAAACACATCGCCATGCACCATCAAGACTTGAAAGGGCATGCCAGCTCTATTGATTGTACAGGAGTCAGAAGCACTTGGCAGTGGAGTCTGCGAGATGTGTTGAAACTTTATGAGCAGCGGCTGCAGCTAAGAATATTCCTGGTTCTCCATTAATTGGCTCGGGGAGGCAGGGAGGTATGAAACATGATCATCACAAAGGTTGATGAGGACAGGAAGTTGGATGGCGCTCATTTAACTGGGAAAACCACACGTTTCTAGTCTTTCTACAGTGAGGGGTGGTCAGGCGTGTGTATTATTAATGAGCAGTCTTCATGGCAGTGTAGCTTGGTGACATCTAATGGGCACAATTAATAACAAAAAATATATCTTTCATTAAAGGTCCCCCAGTGAGGCCAGTCCCGCAGAGCGCAGATACAAAAAGATGAGCATTCTTATGTTGAATAAATCAGTGGATTGACTAGTGGCTAGTGTGAGTAAAAATAATCTGTATTGTATTCTACATGCCTATAAAATATAGATATAGCTGTCAGGCACATAATAAAAGTGGTGTGATCCTGTGCAATATAATGAAATATCAAATACGGTACAAACTGCATGTTAAAATGATACTGTACAGTTTGATTTCATATGAAAGACTAACTGTACTTTGTGGTTTGTAATGGCTGTGGTTCGGTCAGGTCAAAACTGATATATGGTCATTACACAGTATAATCTTGAGCATTATTTTAACTCTGAGTGCACAGATGGACCCCAAATGTGTCAATGTGAACACTTGTAAAACATGTACGATGTCCTAGATACTTTACAGAGCAATATATACCCACAGAGACATATTATCTTGTGTCCTAATTCCATACTAAATACTCTAACCATGTTTTGAGTAGTGTGTTCATTCTGGGGGAAAAAAATAAATAGTATACTTAAAAATGCCCGTGTACTAGAATCCCTGGATTAAGTCTGATGTAACAGAGACACAAAACACAGCTGAAGGGAAGGAACAATAATTCAGGGCTGGAAAAAGTCAATTAATCAACTCACGATCTTCTTAATGAAAACATGAAATGAAAAGGTTAATCATTTCTTTATCATCATTCCATGTCTTGATCTTCTTATCTGTTTAAATACATTGCTAACAAACAATCAACCAGACAGACAGGAACAATTATAATACACTGCTATGCGTTTGCTTAACTAGAAAGATTGGATGCACTTGAGTCCATTCTTCCCTCCAATGCCATGTTGTCAAAATACTGTACTGTATGTCATTTCCACTTGGAATTGTGTCTGTCATTTTGACCAAAACATTGTTGGTTATCATGACCTTTAATCTTTTTTAACCCAAAGTTAATCATCTCTTTGGGGTAACCTATTAATGCTGATCCTTCCCACCAAATGTCATGAACATTCGCCCATCCATTCTAAAGTTGTTTTACAGTCGGGCAGACAAAATGGGGTGAAAACTTAATCCCATTCCAACCCCTTTGGCAGAGGTAATTATTCTTCATAGATTGGTACATCGATGCAAATACAACTGTGTAAAAATCTATATCGGTTTTGAAATATTGTGGTCTGGGAAATATTGTGCAGTTGTTATTCATGATACGTTAGCTTTCTGGAGCTATACAGTAAAAGAACATTATAGAGTATGCCAGAAAAAGCGAGTTAGCAGGACTGTTTTAGATTGGTTCCTGAAACAACCCACTTAATAACAGCTTATACTGTAGCAACACTGCAAGGTATGCTGTACACATACACTGGAGGTGAAAAATTGATGTCACGTCAGATTTAGGGGATGCAGGGGCTGCGCGTGCATATCTGCTTCTAGACTGTCATACTCAATAAATACGAGGTTGCATACAATTTCCCCCCATCTAAAAAGTAATTTCCGAAGTATTATAGGATTTTGAGACATTTTCATACGAGTTGCCACCTTAGATGATACTGTATCTCATTATCCATCGCTTGTTTCTGCCATTTCCTGCAACTTTGCAAAAAAGAAGAAGAAGCAGGGACAACAGTATAACCACGTACCAGAGAGTTATAAAGAAAATGCATGAGCCCAGAAGAGGTTTTATGGGTCTCCAGGTGAACCCACCGACCCAGCAGCTGTTAATTATTCTGAATCATTTATGTGAGCAATTAACCAAAGCCCTCACCTGAGAATAGGTATGTTTCTTGGCAAGGATTTCAGAGGCATCCCTCGGTGTCTTCATTTTGGCATCGTTGGACAGCTTCCTAAACCACGCGACACTCTGGCAGCACTTTGTTCGGCTCAGTCAATCAAACATTATTGCTCAAGAAGAGGTCCCAGGGGTGCCCATGGTGGCCTCATCAAACACTTGGTGCACAGACCACACTCGTCGCTGTTGGGCAGAAACCTTGTATCTCCACATTTCATGCATGAATGCCCTACTTCAGGGGTCTTCAACATTTTCAGGCCCCCTTAGTTGAGAGAGAGATGAAGCAGGGACCCCCTCAACCTTTTCATAGATTCCATATAGTTTAATCGTTTGACAGCAGAATCATCAGTGTATTTTGGATTCATGTAAATTTCTGTTTTCAGATATTTAACCTCTTGAACTGTCAAAGTGTCAATACCCCTCTACACCAAACCTGTTTGCCGAAAATAGCCGATCTACAAGCTCACAACGCCTCGCAGCGTAAGGCATTGTGAGCTTGTTGATCGGCTATTTTTGGCAATGGTTTTCAGAATCTGGTTAAGAATCTGGCTAAAACGGAGATTTTCTTTTTTTCTTTCTATCACACAAAGATTTGAAGGACCCCCTGTAATAACTCTGAGGACCCCCTAGGGGTCCCGGACCCCCTGTTGAAGACCCTTGCCCTACTTCGTCCAGCAAAAGTTTCACCCAAAAGCAGCGAGAATAGCCGATATACAGTACAAGTTCACAACTCCTCACGATTGCGACACGCTGTGAGCTTGTAGATCGACTATTTTCAAAAATTTTGTGTGTCTGTGTGTTAAAAAAATGTCGAAGAGTTTGTGACTAGATAACACAGGCTCTTTTTTTTTTGCCATTTCCTGTAAAGTAATGGTTTGGACAAGGTTTACACCTGACAGTGAGGACCTGGGTTCAAATCAGACCCTTCTTGTCTCGCATGTCTTTCCTCTCTTTCTATCCCTGGTTTAATTCCTGTCTCTCTTCACTGACATTATCTGAAATAAAGCATAATGTTCCAAGTAATCTAAAAAAGTGTGCCCTACAGCGGACAGTCCCTTAGTGGAAAAATACATGAATTATTCTTACAAGAGACTAGTTCAAATGACATTGAAAAAGTCAAATTATTTTATTCAATAATTGTGCTTCAGCACAGAGTTTTTGTTGAAGCATCATGTTAAATTACCATTGTCCAGTCCGACCCAGATAAACACAACATAATATAACCTTCCCTGGTCAAACTGTAACTGTAATAGACTGTGTTGTATACGGTTGGGATCCTTTAGGATTTTAACGATTTCGGTTCCTTAACGTCCCCTTTAACAATTCCTATAGGGTTCCAAATGGACCCTTAAGCCTCGTTCTCACTGTTTAAGAACCTCTCCCGTCCTTTTCCTTGGGGGATGAGGGGGGGATGACGTCGTCCAATTAATTCCCTAAGGAAGTCACATGGTTTCATGCCTCTAGCAAGCCTCTTGGCTTAAAGCAAGCTTGCTTTTGTACACTCTCAGAGTTATGGTGGTCCAGCTAGTATTCTAATTGTATAGCAGACATATACGCTGGCCTCCTTCAAAACTGCCCTGAAAACTCACCTTTCAGTAGGCCAGAGAAGGAGGTAGTTATCACTTCTCCCATAGACAGGCGAGAAGTGAGCACCCCGCCCCCCTTATCTTAGTACCACCCCCTTGTTTCCCCTATCCTATACAGTGTTTTTATAACTGCGATGATATTGAATGTTTTCTTTGCTTGCTATTTGTCATGTCCATGAATTGAATACCAAGGACTTCCAACGACTTTAAAAAAGACTGTAAACAGACTTATTTGGTATGTTCCTTTTAGGCAGGATGTTTAACTGTACTTGTACTGTACTACAATTGACTATACTTGTACTGTTCTCCATTTTTATCTAATAACATTTTCAATCAATCAAAGATGTGAGGTTCATATACCAACTTTGACAGTGTGATAAATCCTCAATGTTGGATCTGGTTCCTTCGGTACCTTCGGTTCAGGATCTCAACCCTAGTTGCGTACAGTGTAGGCTTCATTATAAGTCCCTGTCATTGATCAGTGCAGTGCAAAGACACATTTGATCTATCAGTGCAGAAACCCTCCACATTGTGATTGATAGTTTCTAAATTAAAATCCTTTTCAGAAGAGCCATTTCCTGCGAATCCTCGGATTCATAAAACCCCTTAATTAGAAACCGTGTGTCTTCAGAAGCCTTTCAATGTTTGATTACAGGCAGCAAGGGACAGGAACATCACACTGTGATCACACATTCAAAATTGACTTATTGCAGATGAAGCCATAAGTGACACATAGTTAAGCCCAATTTGTAATTAACTGTACTATGGTGTCGCGCACCGAAAATGGGTGTTCTTCAAGCTCGCTTGCGAAGCGTTGTTTGTGAGCTTGCAGATCTTGAAACTGGATCCTTTTTTTTTAAACTTAAGTGTTGCTCTATGACAGCTGCTTATACTTTATTTTTTAAAGAAAAATGTGCATTTAAGCTGTTAAAGGTTTCTCTGTTATGGCTTTTTCACAGTCCTTATAAGTGTTGTTCTGTTCTCAGAAGTGTGTGGTTATGTAACATTGCCAGACACACAGACTCTGAAGTGTCTGCGTCTCTGAGCAACAAACATGCCTGTTTACTATTTCAACTACCGTAGTCAACTGGCAATAACAAGTTGTCACTGTCAGGCAGAAACCGAGAGACAGCCGCTGATACGAACGACCTACGGCCTGGTCGCGACCTAGGCCACGACCTGGAGGTCGTAGGTCCCGGTTCTGGAGGTCGTAGTTCGCGGTACATACTTGTTAGGTCGCGGCCGGTCTAGTTTCGCGACCCCCGGCCGTGGTTGCGCCACCTCGGTCGTCCCCGGGCCGTTGTTGCGCGATCGGGCCGTTGTTCAGCGACCTGGGAAGTCCGCGGTCGTATTTAAAAGGTCTTTTTGCAGAATATTCTAGAGCAGCAGCGCTATTCAACCTTTTGAAGCTTGTGATTGGCTGAACCGGAGGTAGGAAGCGCTCCATTGTAGTCACTTGGACCGCGCGAGGTGCACCAAAACCTATCCTTAACCCTAACCCCAACTCTAACTCTAACCCTAACCTTAACCCTAACCCCAACTCTAACCCTAACCCTAACCCTAACCCTAACCCTAACCCTAACCTGCCGACACTGAGTAGCTAACCTGCCGACGCTGTTGAAAACGAGCGCTCCTTCCCTTAGCAAGCGTAGAGTTTCTAAACTCGCGTCCCTTCCCTTAGCAAGCGTAGAGTTTCGATCGCGGCGCTCCTTCCCTTAGCAAGCGTAGAGTTTCTAAACTCGCGTCCCTTCCCTTAGCAAGCGTAGAGTTTCGATCGCGGACTTCCCAGGTCGCTGAATTACGACCGAGATCGCGCAAAACCTCCAGAACCGGGACCTACGACCTCCAAGTCGTGGCCTAAGTCGCGACCAGGCCGTAGGTCGTTTGTATCAGCGGCTCTTGCTGCAGAAACCTCGTACTCCAACTCCAAGTTTCAAATTTGTACAGTTTTTTCGTAAAGTAAAGCCCTGCTTCATCATACAAGACTGTCACACAAAACTAGTGAAAATAGCCAATCTACAAGCACACAACGGCTATTTTCACAATTTTAAATCATTTTTAGAATAACAAAAAAGGGAAGGTTTTGGACATACAAGGTTTCCACCCGACAACGATGAAATAAGTGTGTTGTTACACTTGATGTGAAAAGACTAGCCTGACTGAGCTCTAGTCCAGTCCAGGCTCCATCCCTCTCTTATGCCGGTGGTTCTCAAACATGCTTGGCTCAGCCCTGTAAACAACTTTTTCATCCACGACATCCCTGAATTACATTGTTACTTTATAGTACTACTAACACTGCACTATTAGGTTGTGTTAGTAGTTTTGGGTATTTTCGCTTGTGTTTGACATGACAGTGAGATACTTGTTGCACTAACTAGCATTGACTGCTATGGTCACTTTTGATTTGGACACTGTACTATTTAGTTGTGCTTAAGGACACTTTATGTATATATATGTTACAGTATGTTTAGGTAACTCAGGACGTTCATTGTAAGAGCGCTTGTTTTGTGTTCACCACACACTAATCACCACCAGATGGCGACGACAGCCCATAGACAGCCATTCACTAGTGCAGGCGCTGACGTCACTCGTTTGCGACTCTCTTTCTTTATTTACTAGCCTAGCTGGGCGGTGTTTAGCCATTAGCTTAGCCATTAGCTTAGCCATTAGCTTACTATGAGCGTTTATCGTGGGCTTGCCCAGGCCTTACGGCCTGGGCATAAATATAACGATTGCATTCACCACGGCTTCGTAACTCGCGCGGCGCTCCGCCGGCCGCGCGGCCCTGGCCCGCTCTTCGCGGCCACTCGCGCCTGCGGCGCTCGGGGGCGAAGAGCAGGACCAAGGTCCGCTGGTCTTCGCGCCGCTTGCAATGTCGTGGACAATCGAGTGGCTCCGCCTGGAGGACGTTGTTGTGGGCGACCGCTTGTTCCGCCCCGTGCGGCACCACAAGTGCTCCGTTTCTCGACCTTCCTGTTTCTCTAACAAACCGTGACATATATATTTATATATTATTTGTTCCCTCTCTTGATGCACCTTGCTCTTCACTGTACTCTGTTCTTGTTTTTCTTTTATCTTTTTCTTACTTCTCTGTAACTTTGTAAATAACCTTATCCCTGCAAGACCCGAATTAATTTCTACTGGCACAAAAAAATTAAAAAAAATCAGATGGTGTTGTAGGAGTCCTAATCACAGGAAAATGTAATGTTAAAAAATGTATAATGTTTTTGTAAGGTTTTATAGCCATACATCATAAATCATGCTCTAATTTGCATTTTAGGGATATTTTTCACAATAATAACATATGTACATGTTCTAGACATTCTAATGATCACAAAAAACAATATTACAGGCATGTTACTTATGTTTTAGTGAGGAATAGCTTCAGTTAAAAAGTGAGATGTTGTTCGTCCAGACGCTGGAATTTCAACTTCTCTGGGAGGTGTGAATGTCATTCTCTGTGGGGGGTATTTATATGCAAATATCCTGGCCAATGGCATTGTAATACTAAACAATAGGATTTAATGGTGATGTTAATGTGAAAAAAGAACAGGAAAACTAATTATAACATTTAAAAAAAAAATGATTTAAAAAACGTTGCCAAAAAGCAACGCTGGGCCTTGCAGGGATTTATACTGCTGTGCTGCCTCTGGGCAACTGATTTTCCCCCTTGGGATAATAAAGGTATCTATCTATCTAGCACCTTACATTTACAGTAGGTCATACGGTATGTACATATATAAATCTTTCCCGCTAAATACAGTAAGTAAACTTGAGAGACTGTCCGTTTCCATTATAGGACAGATAACTTTATACTTGACGTTAACCCCTCTGAGGGGAAACATTCGCCTATTGTGAGCTTGTAGATCTGCTATTTTTGGCGAAGAGATTTGGTGTCGACTGAAAAAGAACGCACCAATTAATTACAGTGCAACTCAGGTCTGTTTTACAAAGTCGAATATTATCAAAGTATCCCGCGGCATCCCTGGATTTGCGTCAAGGCACCCTAGGGTGCCATGGCACCCAGTTTGAGAAACCCAACTCTAATTTGTTGTATGCTTCTCTACTCTATTCTCTCTTTTTATTTTACTTTAGCTAAACAAAAAGTTTTTATTCACTCAGACATCTATTCCAACTACAGTATATTATTGCCCTGACTTTCTAAGAGGAACTGCTTGCTTTAATGGTGCAAGTCTGTCAGACCATTTCTGAAGTATGCGTATACTGAGAAATAAAATAGGACTTACTGTACTTACAGTAGGCTACCTGCTAATAATTTGAGATTGTGAATAACAATAGTTTCTGGTCTGACTTATTTTGTAGTTTTGAACACTGCATTACCTGTTAATGTTACAGACAGGGTAAGTAATGGAGAAACAATTGCATATACCGGTAAATAAAAGTATGATGAGTAAAGATAAAAGCATATTTCATCTGATGTACAGTAACAGAAAGTGCCACTAATGTATTAAGTGGTGATATGAACCATTCATTGGACTTGTTAGCCACTGGTTAACATTCTTGTATATTTTAAGCCAGGAAGAACTGGACACATTTGAAATATTTGGATCCACGATGCAGTCCGTTATCCTAAAGTGATTAAAATGTCAAAGCCAAACCTGTAATGAATTCTGACTCTAGTTTCACGATTGCAATGTAAATTACGAAAATGAATTTAGTTGGTGAGAAAGACACTATCAGTCTTCTACAATTTGTGACATAACCAGTTAATCAAGGTGTGTGCATGGCTGTGTGTGTGCGCACGTCCGAGTGTGAGTGTGTACTGTGTACGTGTGTGTTCGTGCGTGCGTGCGTGCGTGCATCTCAGTATGTGTGTGTGCATACGGTATGTTTGTGCATGTGTCCTTGTGTTCAATTGATGAGGAGTTTGTGTCGAATTTTGTTTTCATTAATGCTAGGATAGAGAAGGTCTTACATTTACTAGTGTTATGTAATTAATAAGAGTTTGAGTGCTTAGAATAGGGCAGGGTGTTGTTGTGGGATTGTACTTAGATGTCAGCTTAGTGTATTTTACACAACATTTATTCATAGAACATTGGAGGTGGAGGCAGACTGATTAGAAACATATAAGGTACACAAAACTGAAATCACGGTATTCTCATAAAAATGCTGGACAGTGTTTGCATTATGTCACTGATGATTAAATTGAAGTTTTCCAAGTTCACACACAATGTCATCATGGATTAGTCATCAACACCATGGAGAATGTGATGCTGTAGGCCACTGGTTCTCAAAGTAGGGTCCCCTTGAGAGGGTTCCTGGGGGTCTTCAGCAAAATAAGGAATAATTTAAGCACTTATACTTCGGATATTTAAAAATAGCAGCGTAAAGTGCCTGCCCGCCACCACAGGGGTTGTGGGATTGAATCCACTGTGGTGCATCCCACTTTGTCGAGCATCTATGCGAATACAGTTGGTGTTCGGGGGAGGGAAGCCGGGAAACCTGACAGGCATTGTGATATTTGTCTACATAATTTCCACAGAATGTGGCGGCACCTGTCAGTATAGGGAGTGCCGGGCAGGAGGAGTAGGACAGACTCTACAGCCTCCTGGTGGGGGCTCCTCACTAGCAGGTGACTAAGTTGGATACAACAGCCGTGACAACGCACAAATGTGTGTGGGGAAGAATTCATTGGCATAACATCTAAATTGGAGAGGAAAGGGGATAAAAATCTAAGGGAAAAAAAGCTGATTTGAGGAGAATACAGATTTTTTTAAGGCTTGAATGTTTTAAGAACACTGATTTACTCTTGTTGGATCCCCAGCACAAAGTCTGTTCCAAATGGTGGTCTGCAGCCAAATACATCTCAATTTGGGCATCCTTGAAAGGAAAATGTTTGAGAACCACTGCTGTAGGCATCCATGTTTTTAATCAATTTCCGTAGTGTCACGGCTAGTTCTGTCATCATAAACTGTATTTTCTTTCAGTGTGGCTCGATAAATCTCAAAGGACAGAGAAAGAAAATGTGTGTTCGTCGACAAGAAAACACAGATTGTTGATCACACAGCCAACAGCTAGCTTACATTGTGTTGCATCACCATACTTTGTGGAACATGGCATCGCGTTTTTGTGTGTGTAGCAAAGCTGCTTGCTTTAAAGGTCCATCTCATGAAAGATTCATGTTTTTTCCGGTGGCCCTGAAGCACCCAAGGTAACAGCTCAGGATTCATAAATAAAGCTAAATGGATCAATATTTCCAACACTTTAGAGCTACCTCATGACCACCCCTACCCCCTTAGAAAGGTTAGTTTCTAATCGAAGGCTTTCATCAGAAATAAAACAGAGATTGTAGCAATTAATCATTCTCAAATGCACGGCAACTTACTGGAAACCACTACATTATTCATAATTGCAGTGATGTGTTGAAACTCAGGCACTTCATTCACTTTTGTGACAACAAAAGCAAAATATCACTATATGGAGTAGACGTAAAATGGGAACATTTGTATAAAGCCAACATTTTACTGTAAGATGAAGATGACTAAATAATAATAAATAAGTTTCATTAGGTCATTAATAAAATCAATATGTCACTGTTAACTAATCTATGACAAAGTAAATTCATGGTAAAAAGAAAAGCTTCTAATGCCTTTGGGGACAGTGATATTTGATGCTTGTTTCTGATTATGCATTTGCAACTCACCGGTAACACAGGCTCTTTTTTTAATTTCCTGAAAAGTAACCGGTTTTGGACAAGTTTTCCACCCCGCAGCAACAATATTCTACTTATCTATTTGACAGAGGTGTTTCAAACAATTGCTGAAAGATTAGTTCTTGACAGTTTTAGGAATAATTACACTATCTCTAGTATTCTCTAGCTATGCATTCTTACTTTTTAATAATACCATAATAACATGTCTCCGTCTAACAATCTCTCTCTCTCTCTCTCTCTCTCTCTCTCTCTCTCTCTCTCTCTCTCTCTCTCTGTCACACTCTCATTCTCTCCCTCTAATATATAGGTAATTGTGATTTATTACATGTCAGTGATTAAACTTCTCCTTGAGGTCTTCATCATAGTGTCGCTATAAATAGTACCTGGATTGATCGTTTTTCCTTGCTCTCTCTCTCTCTCTCTCTCTCTGTCTAGGGGACTAATGCCACGGACTCTAGACAGTCAAATCACCTTAGAAAAGACTCCAAGCTACTTTGTCACCAGAGAGGCGCCTCGACGCATCTCCAGCATGTCCCACCAGACCAAGCTGATTGTTGTGGTGCGTAACCCGGTCACTAGAGCCATCTCCGACTACACACAGACTCGGTCCAAGAAGCCCGACCTCCCTGCATTTGAGGAACTGGCCTTCAAGAACAGGAGTTTGGGCCTAGTTGACACTTCCTGGAATGCCATCCGGATCGGGATGTACATCCTGCACTTGGAGAACTGGCTGCAGTACTTCCGCCTCTCGCAGATGCACTTTGTGAGCGGAGAGCGGCTGATCACAGACCCGGCGGGGGAGCTGGGCCGCGTGCAAGACTTTCTGGGAATCAAGCGCATCATCACGGACAAGCACTTCTACTTCAACAGAACCAAAGGCTTCCCCTGCCTGAAGAAGCCCGAGAGCAGCGGTCAGCCACGCTGCCTCGGCAAGTCCAAGGGTAGGACTCACGTGCAGATGGACGAGGAGGTCCTTGAGCAGCTGCGAGACTTTTACAGGCCGTTCAATGTGAAATTCTATGAGACGGTGGGGCATGACTTCAGGTGGGATTGAAAAATCTTGATACAATACTGTATCAAGATTGCTGCTTTGGTAAAGTCACTGGTTCTTTCTAGCACGATTAATGTCTGAATTCAAGTGACGCTACCGTCACGAGAGGAACTGTCAGGGTGAGCTACTGAGCGTCTTGAGTTGTGTATAAATAATGAAACTTGTTCTGAACTAATCAATCAGTTGGATACACAATGCATCGTCACATAGTTATCTCCACCAGGTCAAAGGTCAGGGACTGAGATGATGTTGTGTGGGTGCGTGTGCGCGTGCGCGTGTGTTACACAGAAGCTGTAAGACACGTGCGTGCAGAAAACACCTATCTTATACCCAAATTTGAACCACATGTTGTTGGACCTCCAAAAGCACTTGACTCGCCACAAAATGTGAAACCCACAACTTACACAGCCCTGAGAAGGCCACATGGTCTGGCAGAGATATGCGCTCTGAGGAGTGCTCCTTTCTAGCTTATTCACCTTACTCCTGGCCCCGTCCCCGGCTTCCTGTTCATATCCTGAAAGAGACTGAAAAACATCATTGGTTTCCTGTGTCCTTGCATTAAAGTGTCAGTAGATGGCGTTCTGGGCTCTGAATGAACCTGTGTTTTTTTGTGATTAATACTTTTTATTGGGCTTACTTTCTAATATTTGTTAAACCAGTGGTTCCCAAATCTTTTCATATCAAGACCCCAGATTAACATATTTGTCCACAGTCGCAGACCCCCATCTGAATGTGGTGCCAGGGACCTCCACACAGATTTGTGTTTCAAAAATATTCAAAATATTTTCGTTTTTTTTCCTCAATATTTTTTAAATAGCAAATACACAAACTCACAATGTGTCGCAATGTGACACATTGTGAGCTTGCTGATCTGCTATTTTCAAATGTAAATGTAATGTAAAACTGAGCCTAGTTGCTTCTGTTGGGCTTATTTATTTGGCAAAATCTGGCAACAGACGATTCCCTGTCACTTCCTTACTTGGGAGGAAGTGAAAAGATGTTTTTTTAGCAGCACACAGAGAAAAACTCTCTAGCGCCCTCTCTAAAAGGCAATGGCAGCCTACCTAGAGAGGGCCAGGAATAAGGTGGATATAGCCTATTGCTTTTGTCACTCCAGTAAAGATAATGTAGGCTACTACCAAGAAAAATCAATCACTTTGGTAGAAACGTACACAGAAATGTTTTTATATAGAAAATGATCATGCTATATGCGTTTGTGAGCAGCCAGTGCTCAGTAATTACCAACCACCAAACATCAGTAGATCTGCATTAAAAACATTGCGTGTTACAGTATATTCATCAGAGACATTGACCATAGCATTCATGTAATGTAAAGAGGCTGTGCAATGTCAAATATCAGTGAATAAAATCTGCCCACAACGTTGTCTGCTTTGAAAATGAGAATGTAGGCTACTGTACTCAGCTCCTTATTGTTTACATATAAGCTCACAGCCAAAAGTTGTAATAATAAAACAGGTGTAATAATAATTAAAAAAGATGTGATCAAACAGACCAGTCTTTGCCTTATCTTTTTTGCCAAATTCTTCTACAGCGTTTGTCTTTTATTTTATTTTTTAATTTATAGTATTAGACCACCTCCATATCGCTGTTGTCAGGTGGAAACCTTGTACATGTATGTCCAAAACCTTCCCTTTTTTTATTTTAAAAACGATTTAATATGAGGCATTGTGTGCTTGTAGATCTGCTATTTTCACTACTTTTGTGCAAGACATTTGTATATGATGAAGTAGGGCTTTAATATACCAAAATAAATTATAAACTGTTATGTTTCAGAAATGTAAAAAACAGCCTGCGTTCCAATGGATCCGGTGTAGTTATTATTTAGTCACAAGTTCTTGTTAATGGGCGGGCGGGGGGGGGGGGGGTGTTCTGGCCCTGTTACAGATGTTGTCAAAAAATCATGCAGATCGGTACACAGTATCTCTGTAGCCGTTAAATGGAACGGGTATTTCTTACATTGATGCTCCTACATATTAGCATGCAAGCACCAGTTAAAGTTACTTTCCATCCCTCATATACTGTGTGCACAGTGCACATCCCATAACCCACACACTGCACATCATTTCGGAGCTCATATCTTTGAACGGGTAAGGGCTAGTTTATAAAAACCAACAGACACATTTAGTTCACTTCAAAAAAGCAGAAATAGCAGATGTACAAGCTCACAACGCATTGCGTTGTTTGCTACTTTAAAGGGATTTCTAACCCCATGCAGACTTTAAGTCATGGATATTTGTAGTTTTTGTTGCATTCTTAAGTAAATAATTTGAGGAGACTCTTTGTGTCTCCATAGGGAACAAAGGAGGCGCTTTGTGTCTTCATAGGAAACCACTGGTGGTCATTGAATTATTGGCTTATAGTTTTGGGGTGAACTGTCCCTTTAATATGGAGATACAAGGTTTCTGCCAATAATATGTTATTAATGCTGAGATTGTTGCTCAGTCAACTTTCTGTGTCTCTTTTGGATGAGCCCGTCTACTGTCTGTTCTGGTATCTTAACACACGCAATTATAACTTATTGTGTTCCTAGAACTTCCTACTGTAGTTTCTTGTGCACTTTTGTCTCACTCCAACACTAATCAAATCAACTGACATCACATACACTTCTGTGTTAATTTACCTGTGACTGTGAGCGTAAAGTTCACACATTTATTTGATGTGCTTAACAGCAATATTTAGCGCTCAAAGGTTGCAATTCACAATGAGACCGTAAACTAATTGCTTTTGAGAAATGAGATTCTGATTCATAATGTATAACTCTGAAACTCGGTCTGTACGTTTTGGATTGTTGCCGAATTTCGCCAATGAAATCAAGCAAAATTGCTGTTCTAATGAAGTCTGTCTATGGGCATTCTACAGTTTAAGATCTTTATTTAAACAGAATTATATGGCGGCAATTTTCTAAATATTATTTGAAGAATTTCTGATTTGTTTTGTGGCTGGCAGCACCTTTACTGAAGATTGTGAAGAAATAGAGGAGAAAAACGTCAAATACATACATACATACATACAGTACATGTGTGTACATAATGGCAGGCATCATATGTTATCACATCAAATGATTAGCATCATACAGTGGAGAGATTGTCGAGAGACAGCAGAGGAGTTTTTAAAGGCAGCCTTTATAATTATGCGTCTCAGTAATTGTCACTGTTCATGACATTGTGTGATAATAAAAATCAGATAATTATCTAACTAATGCACATACATTATGTGACAATGTGACCTCCTGTGAAGGAGATTAGATAATCACAGTGGTGTTCCATCTGTTACATATTAGTAGATGTTTGTGGTCTGCCGCAGCATTGCTGTCAGCATACTGTATCGTCTGTATGCCTGGATTGCCTGCTACTTGGAGAGAGCACATTCTGATAATATCCAGTTGAATTTTATCTGAGCTCAATTAGTTACACATTTTTACCCAATAATGCAAGCATGAAAGCACAAAGAAAGAGTTGTCCAGAACCACCGACCCGACCACTACATCCATATATAGCCATCATGGAGAGACGGTTGTCCAGAAACACCAAATCACCAATCCGACCACTATGCCCCTGAACCACTTCAAACTCAGCATGTGTATATTAGTGAGGACCCGAGGGCTTGATGCCGCCAAGTGGGATTTAAGTTGGTCGGATCATCGTGGATCTCCCAAACATATTGATAGAACCTGCAAATCCCCCATATATACGCTGATGTTATCAATATGATGTTGTAGACGGGCCTAGGCTCATTAGGGCATGCCTGACATGGAATACGACAGCAGCGTCAGTTCAGAAAAGACACCAGTCATGCCATACCTTAGCAACAAGCGCGATTACAGTACATTTTATTATTTCCCCCTAGCTGTAGCCAAGGTATGGCAGCTGCTATAGCTTGCCATACCCAATTGATGCCTCTGGAATATGATATATGGGCATAAAACAGACACAGATAGACAGACACAGAAATGTCCATATACAGGTATATGGGTATAAAAGGGACACTGACAACAGGTACAACAGGGTTTTTGTGATCATTTTAATGCTGCATTTAAAGGCTACTTAAGAAAAATTTGGCATCCTTTCAGAATTGAGGAATTATTCATGTGCTGTGATATGTGCTATGTTCATATCATTTATTCTTCTCATTTCTTTCAGCTACAGTGTCGACGTCACAGTGTCGACGTACATGCAAATAAGGGAAGGGAATCAATGTGTCTGCGAGATGAGTGAGTGTGTTGAAGATGCAAATAATGGTGCTTCTTTTCAGCAAGTGGAAAAGCAAAACCATCTTATTTTACAATACACATTGGAGTAAACTGTGTATTGTATCCATTGTACAGACTAAACCAATCACCAGCACTGGCCAGTCTAACCTTCAAAGCAAATACCAAAGAAGCAAACAGTCTGTTGTAAATGTCATGAACTATGAGAGACTCTGAAGTAAGTTATACCTCCACTGTTAATGGGCAATATCAGAGCATGATTTCATTAGGCAGCTTAATGAAATCCACAAGCTTTTTATAGAGCATTCAAATGTCCACTGCAGTCATCGAAGTGATCGAACTGTCACAACCTGTCTCAGTGTCTCATCTCCAGATACGGCACATATTCAACTCCCCAGACCTTCTATTCTCCACTTATCCACCAGATGTCCTCAGACTTTACCTCCTTTCCCCTCCACAGGGGCTAAAGCCACAATGTTTCATATTTTACTTTAGAAATGGTCAGTATCATGTCAGTATCATGATACTGACATGACACTGACCACGTTACAGACATACTGACCATAATACTGCCATGATGATTCTGATCATGATACTGACCATAGCAGGTTTGTTAAACAAAACCAACCAGTGCTCCCAACTTAGCCAATCACAGGTTATCATTCTGAACTCAAGTCCTCACTACTTAATGTGGTCACTGCGTGAGGAGAGACAGAGGAGAGCCCATATGGTCCCACCAGCCTGTGGACCAGAACTCCAGAACTGGACACAGTGGACAGTGCTACTGTACCCCTCCCCCCAGTCTGAATTTATTACAGCAAGTAAGGTCTCTGCATTTATGTTCATCAGGTATGGCTTTAATAATGTTTTCCTCTCATGAAGGTGGGAAAGTGAAAATCCAACGCATTTCAAATGGTGGTGATACAAACTTTGAAATTTGAACATCGGAAATCTGTTCAGTATTACGTGCAGGATCTTGCTGATTTTGAAGGATCGGAGATACTGGGGGGTCAAGCACACATATTGCAATGTATTCGACTATAACATTGTAACCTTTATCCTAGTGATGACAACATGCCACCCTTATACTGTTCCATTTGTTCACTGTCCAAAGATTTGTCTCCATATAGCCTATCACTGGTTGCCCCACGAATCTGAGTTCTTTATTATATCTCAATTACCCCATTGCCCAGTGTCTATTCATACCTGCACAGTGCACACAAGTTGACACAACCCCAGAACATTGTCATCACACGCCCCAGACAGGCAGAAAGGTAGACAATGAATATGTATGAGAGAGAGAGAGAGAGAGCGACAGGTGCATGGAGAAGTAGAGACGATGTACAACTGGAAATTAATTGACACGCTACATTTTTATGGCTGCAGGAATGCCTCCTGGCAGAGATTTGCACCTTCCTAGTTTTGATATTGTTCATCATGATATGAAAAAAAAGAAGAAGAAAAAACACACATTCTCAAACACACCGAGAGAAAAAAAAGGTGACAGGAAGCAGAGTCCTTTTTACATTATTCATTGGCCTGTTTGCCAAGGGCTTAGGTGTCTGACTCCTGGGGAAAATGCATGAACTCTTTGTCCATTCTGCATTTACAATGGAAGCTCTACCTGATCTCATCATACATAATCATTATTTCCAAGTGTTGTGAAAGTTATAGGCACAGCTTTTCCTTGCTTCTATTCTAATGACTGGATTGGATTTTGTATATTCTATAGGCTACTGTATGAAGGTTTTCTGAAATCCCCCCAAATGAAAGGAAGAGGCACACCTTATTTCCAAATGCGTCTTAAGGAATGCATAGTATTGATGCATCAATTTACCATAGTAATACATGACACTAATTCTACTGTGCCAAAAAACAGTCTTACATAATTTATAGAGGACTGTGTCCATCCTAATGAGGCAAAGCCAAGGAGGATAATGAGAATGTTCCTTTTCCGCGTTGTACAATAAGAAAAGCAGACCTTCATGTGGATGATTTGAAAGTTGACAGCCGCAACCCCCCTCCAGTAGGATATCTCATTAAATACTAAGATGCATTCAGGCTAACCTCTAGCTTGCATCAATACTCTTTCCGAATATCCCATTCCGCAAGGTTCATCCAAGAACACAATCTTAAGAAACGTATGATGCCTCAAGGAGGTATTATAAATCACACAATGAACCAAATCAATGTGCTTTTTTTCCCTTCCTCAGGAGGGATGACACTGGCTGATATTTCTTTTTTTGTCCTCATCTGAGAAAACTGCCACAATGCTGCTTCATGCTTCATCTAAACCACATGACCAGCTCTGTGCCACACTAATGAAGAACCGGCCATTAAAGATGGCCCAGGCACAGTCACTGCTCTACAGCAGTGGTTCTCAAAGTGGGTTCCAATGGACCCTGCATACAAGTCTGTAACTCTGACAGTTGGAACCAAATTAACCCTTTGGTTCCATTTTATACACTGTCAGAGTTAAGAGGCCCTGACATTTGAAAGTTTG
The DNA here is from genome assembly GCF_963921795.1 of Nannobrachium achirus. Classification (NCBI taxonomy): domain Eukaryota; kingdom Metazoa; phylum Chordata; class Actinopteri; order Myctophiformes; family Myctophidae; genus Nannobrachium; species Nannobrachium achirus. The sequence goes on from NC_137813.1 coordinate 43,479,578, forward strand.
AGAAACACTGCTCTGTGTGTGGTCCTCCCCAATTATCCTGGGGAACACAATATTGCCTTTCACACAAGATTGTTGTGTCTCTCAAACTCTCATTTAAACGTAAAGTTGACGACAGAGATTTGGGGTACAATCACAGACACATGATACAGTACTTTAAGTTATGATAATGACGACATTGAACAGCATTTCACATTGCATGACTACAGATCTTTCAGGTCTTTGTCAGGCTGTCAAAAGTTGTTCTCACTTGGTAACAAAGTGCAAATTACCCAACTGAATCCATGGGGATGCTGCCTCTACTCATGCACTGTTCTCTTAAAACAAGACAAGTGAAAACATGAAAGAACAAGCTGGTTAATTGGGCACGCATAATACTGTAGGCTTCACAAACAATTGGATTCAATTATGTTCTGTTATCACAGGAGCACAGAAATGCAACCACATATTCAAGTTGTGTACCAGAGCAAACTTGTTTTGCACAACTTGTACAAAATCATAATGCATTGTTTTTTGTGCATTACTGACGTGATGGTGTCCCTTGCCAAAAAGAACAGATCTACATGCTAACAAAATGCATTGCAATTTGGGTATGAAATAGGCTTAAAGCAAGGCTATGTGGACAATTGAAAAGTCACAGCACGTATTGTTGGCTACAGAGCCAAGAAAAGATGCAAGCATTTGTCTCTCTGAGATACACAAAGGTCAGTCAGGTCAGACAGAGACTGAATCCTATGTCCCGCACTCATTACAAAACTATCCATGCGCTATAAGTCCAAACTTTTTCAGTATTGCGAAATGGCCATAGACAAATGGCCATTTCACAAAAAACAAGTTTGCATGAACTTATTTTTCACTACAGCTAGAGCATAATGCTCAGCTTCTGTTTGACTACAGATACTGCACAGTTGTTGTGTTGTTTGCTCATATCATCGCTATTGGGCTTAAACCTTAATTGTATCTCCATATTTCAGCTTGCTTTGTTTTTTGTTTTTCATGAATGAATGTCCTTCTTTATATTGCTTTATACGCAAATGGTTAAGTCTGTCTTGTCTGGATTGTATGCATATTTAACCAACGAAAAGCTTGTGACTAATTACTACTACGGTATATTGGATGCATTATTATAGAGGGTATGCATATGCATAAAGTGAATGGCAAATCAAGTGGCAAACCGAGTGCATGGCAAAGAGAGTTTAACGTTGTTTAATGCAATAAGATAGGACTTTTCTGCTTGGATGTATCTGCTGTCAAGGCCATAAAGTAAAGTTTTTTGTCACTCAGTGGGCATTCCCGCATAACCTCCGGGTATATGATCATGTCACGCGCATACCCTCTATACAGGTTCTTTTTTCAATTCGGTGAAAAGTAACAGTTGGTTTCCACCGGGCAGCGAAGATATGCTTGTATGCAAAGGAATGTGAGGAGATTTATGTGGGAATTTCTAATAAAATTAAATCATAAATCTGCCACGGTTATTTTGAAGGTGTGAATAAATGGCCATCAAAGCCATAAACATGGATGGAACACCGGGTAGGTTGATATAATGCCTTATATCTAGACATTTAGAGAAACATGAATCATTCTGGATTGTAAATGTGAATCTAGTGTTTTACTTTAGACAGCAGCAGGCAACTAGAAAGGGGTGCTTCACGGAGGCCACCAGGCCAGGTGGCCTTCCATGGGCTGTGCAAATCAGGAACTGAGGAAGCGGCAAGGCAGGCACGTGCACACATAGACATCAAAGGGGGCTTTAGTCCCTGCATGCCCGTTTATCTGTCTGTAAAAAGTGCCCTCTCCAGACCATGAATGCAGTTTTTACTATGGTGAAAGAAAGGCAAAATGAATGCCCTCTTTCCATGCCTTACCCGAAGGCAGCATTCAAGAGAAATTGCCTTGTCCAAACTCTCCTGAACTTATGTTGCCCTCTCTGTGTAGAAATCCATGCCGTTACGCACATCTCCAGTATTGACTTAATTATGCTTGCTACCACACATGCTTCAGTGTGGTTTGAAACACCGAAAATAGCCGACCTCCTAGCTCACAACGCGTCGCACTGTGAGCTTGGAGGTCTGCTATTTTTGATATTTCCACCAAAAGGCCCTTTTAGAAAGTTCAGCCCCTGCCTCTCTAACATTCTGTGCACATCCCTGCTGGAGGAGTAATAGAGTTTCTCTCATTTGTGGTGCCCCCTAAAGGCAGAAAAGAAAGAAACCTTTGTAGGTCTACTCACTTTTGTACAGTAAGGGCGAAAGTAGCCTAAATTTATAATTCTGGGACTTTTACTTGTAACAGAGTATTTCTACATTGGAGTATCAATATTTGTATTTAAATAAATATGGTTCAGGGTAAAAAAAATCGAACCTCTGTTCGAAGTGGAGCTGTGTGTGTGTGTGTGTGTGTGTGTGTGTGTGTGTGTGTGTGTGTGTGTGTGTGTGTGTGTGTGTGTGTGTGTGTGTGTGTGGCCTGGCCTGAACAACAGCGCCCTCGTGTGGTCACAAAAGGTCCTGTTCAAACTCAACGGGACAGTTCTCACTGGTGAGACAGGACACACATTGCTGCCTATAGGGAGCTCTGTTCCACACAGCTCCAAAAAAGAGTACTTTTACCAACACTGCACACACAAGTTAATGTCTGTTGACATATCTGACTTGAGCTCCGCTGCGACAAGCAGCTTTTATGCTTTGCGGTGTCAACGTTGTTTGCACGCAGAGTTATTAAAACAGGTCTGTCAACAACGCTCAGTATGATCCAATTCAATAACCTCTATTCAGACACTTCCATCTACGGCGCTCCTACTTTCAGTAAACATCAGATGGGAAGGAGAAAAAGGAAGATATACAATACTGTACACACAAGTGTGTATTGTGTACACACACACACACACACACACACACACACACACACACACACACACACCTATGCACTGCTGTGCTCTTGCTGAGCGCCAACTGGTTCAATGAATGGTGAATGATGTTGATAGATGAATAATGCAGCACACACCAGGATTAAACCACTTACCGTATTTGAAGACTTGAAACAGTGAACAGCGCTAACCTGTAACCCCAGATTTGCTCAGTCTATATAAGATAGGATAACACTTTACTAATCACCCAAGGGGGGAATTCAGGTGGTTACAGAAGCAAACTAATACAAGTAAACAGTAAAGGTGTACAGTATAGACATCAATGAATTCAGTATACCAAACCATGCACATGCATATATATACCATATACACATACACCCGCTTGCTGGCACACGCACGCGCACATGATAGCACGTAAGCACACACATTATAGCAGTAGTGGCTCAGAGCCTCTGCCTGATGCCATAATATTTTCCCCCTTTAGGCTAGTGTTTAGATGTTGGCTTTCCACGTAGGAGTGTTCAAATCCCGGGTGTTATATGGTGTTATAATAAAATTCTGAATAACAGAGTAGAGAAACAAATGCATCTGCTTGCATACGACTTGTGATGTCACAATGAAGTTGAAATTGGAGCACGTGCATAAATGCTAAACAGGCCTCCATTATGACTAAGAAAGAGGATGGCTGCCTGGCCGGAGCTTCTGTCATAAAGCCATCTAAACTGGATAGTCTATCCCTTCAGGCACCCCGCTCAGCAGATGGACATAGCTGGCTTGTTCTGACATCACAATGATGTTGCAAATGAATTCTGTCCTTGTCCCTTTTATGCCCATATATGGAGATCCCTTATGTCATTTATATTAACCCCATGTGTGTCACAGTGCGTGACACCTCATCCCAGCTCATCCAAACATTTATGATGTCAGATGTCAGTCATCTCCATATTTGGGAAAATATGGCCACATTTTGTCCAACTTAAACAACCGACCAGGTCTGTGCCCATGTACTTCTCGCCCTTAGGGCGTCTTACTGGTACCTATACATACTAAATGGCACTGGGTTTCACAAGGCTGAACGATCTACACCCAGCTAGTTTCAAATGTGTTTTCCCCACACTTTTTAAACCTGAGTGATCTAAAGCAGTGGTTGTCATACTTTTTCACGTCAAGGACCCCCAAATTAATTCATGTTTTTTTGCCCGCGGGCTTAAATCTGAAAATATTTAGTTCAAGGGACTCTTTCATACAAGATGTGTGCTATTCAAATGTTGAATTAAAAAAATAACGCCTGGACCATTGGGGGTCCCCAGAGCCCACTTTGAGAACCACTAAAAAAGAAAGCCATTTACAGAAGAGAGAAAAAAGCTCTACTACATTCATGATGTGGCCAAAGTTGTGAACAGACAATGAGTAATGATGGCGGTATGTTAATGTTAGCTAAGGTTAATGATCTCCAGCGAGCCCTCAGTAGCGTTTTGAAGCTTGTCGTTGTTTTATTCATTGGCATTTTGTGCAAAGCATATGGAACGCGCCACAGACAGTCAATCCCATACCTGCTGTGCTAAGCATCACGAGATGTGAGTGCAAATCTAAAGCTGCTGCACTAACTGAGACAAAGCACTCCTCCTGGGGCATATAACTTCCCATTTCAGCACATTTGGCCGTTTGGTAATTAATCTTAATTCAGAGACAGCAGCTACAGAGGAAGCGTGTTGTATTGGTATCTTATCGCCGCTGTCAGGTGGAAAACTTGTAACAGTTAGTTTTCGGGAAGAATCAAATATAGCTAGTATTTAGCCACAAGCTTGTAATACTTTTCATTGGTTCAATATTTGTTAAGCCCACTTAATGGTTAACCGCACACGTAATTCTCTTTGTGAAATATCAAAAATAGCAGATCTACATGCTCACAATGTGTCGCACACTATACATGCTACTTTTGTGTGAAACTGTAGTAAATGACAAAGTGGGGCATTCATTTACTAAAATGGAGATACAAGGTTTCTGCCCAACAGTAACAATGTTATGTGGTATCTTGCGAGAGAAGTGCATCATGTTGTACTTTTACTGTAGGCCTAGTCCTTCACTGAAGGGTAAATGAACAGAAATGGCCTGTCATAAAGGAAGCTATTCATTTGTACAATGAGGGAATGTATCGTCTCTCTGTCGGGTGAAAACCTCATGTCCAAAGCTGTTACTGTTCAGGATTCAAATTCAAAAACAGCAAAAGTAGCATATCTACAAGCTCAAAACGTGTCACTTCTCAGCACAACGTTTTGAGCTTGTAGATCTGCTACTTTTGTGTGACGCTGTAGTGTGATTAAGTAGTGCATTCATTTACGATAGTCTATCCCTTCAGGCACCCCGCTCAGCAGATGGACATAGCTGGCCTGTTCTGACATCACAATGATGTTGCAAATGAATTCTGTCCTTGTCCCTTTTATGCCCATATATGGAGATCCCTTATGTCATTTATATTAAGACTGAGGTGAGCTTAAATAACCCACCCAGTGGCTGACAGGTACTGTATATGGGTCTTGCATAACACCCTATACACCTCTCTATCTGCCTGAACTAGTCTTGCAAGCTACACATAATTTGCATATTAAAAAAATAGCCCATCTACAAGCTCAGAACATGTCATGTACGCATCTAGTGCCATATTCTAAACAATTGGAATAATCTCGAAAAATGTAATTCCACAAATCGTATGTGGGTAGTGGGTACCAGCCCAGGCTGTCACAAAATCTTTGCAAATGTTCTAGACAGAATTAACTAGACACAGCTGAACTCAAAGTACAATCAACACAGGATTGGAAGAGACCAACAGAACACAAATGAACAAGATAACCAATCAGAGTGGGAAGAGACAACACAGGTAACGATCTACAAAATAAGCCAACCTAAATGTACAGGAAACAACAGAAGAGAAAAGTCCAAACACTACACAAACAGCCAACGTCCAATGGCTGAGGAGTGGGCTTGACATACTTTTTGACGGTTAGATATAAATGTGTAAGGGGGTGGAAGACAGCGTTATTTCTTTTTTTTGTTAAAATGTATTTCTTTGGAAACTCCTGTGTTTTATTGTTATTTTGCTTTAATTGAATACTATCTTATTGTTTCCCCTATTATACATTTTGTGGTTGTTCTGTGTCTAACGCTATTTCTCCCTGAATGAACTTGAATGAACTCCTCTTCCGGAACTGTGTGTGTGAAAGAACTGGATAGGATAACGAGCGGCTGCTACGCGGCCAATGGGAAAAGAGTGATGTCATGCCCGGCCAATGAGAGACTGGTGTCGAGCAGTGGGCGGCCTTTATAAGTGGGACTCTGTCACTCTGTTACGGAACGTGAAAGGAGGAGGACGTGTGTGTGAGGCAGGTGGACAGGCAGAGGTGACCAGTGTTATGAGGGACTGAGGACAGACACAGGAGGGCATGAGCAGTGAGCCCTACCTAGAACTATTGATGATGAACTTGAGTGAGCTCCACAGTGCAACGCAGTGAGTCAGACAACACGGTGGCCCAGCAGAACCGGTGAAGTTCCCGCGGACCATCTATCCTGACCAGGCGAGCCGAGACGAGCCGCTCCATCCGAGCTGACTAGAGGGGTCGCAGTGGTGACAGTGGTGTCGTGCGCAATACCCGCACAGGCAGCCATTGGCTGCCTCCGTGTGAGTAGAGAATCTGTGCACCATTTGTCTCTTCAAGCCACTGACCTGAGTTATGCCAATAAGTTAAAGTATACAAGGATACTGGCCTATTTTCCTTGTTCGCAGATACGAAGGCCTGAGACGTAGATGTTACTGAAGAGTTGCTGTGTCCCTCTACACGTCTTCTACTCACCCTGCTTATTATCATAATTATTATTATTATTATACCTGCCTGCGCCTATTAGTATTATATATATAACACACGTCCTATTTGAGCTAATGATTTGCAATATTCATATTATTATATATACGCCTTAAATTGCTAAGTGGCGAATATTGCACCCGCACTTTAGTTGTGCGGTGGGAATTGATAAAGGGAGGAAATTACCCGGGCTGTGATCTTATTGTTGGTTGTTTTTAGGTTTTTTAGTTAGAAGCGCTATTTAGGAGTGTTAGGGTTTTATTTGTGTTTTGAATGGTTTTATGGCGTATAGAAGCCCCTGTATTTTAGATAATAAAGAACTTGTTATACCTTTGGAAATACTGTGTCCGGCTCCTTCTCTCCTGGGTTTATATTGCTCTGAACACCTGAAAAACGTACCTGTGTGTCTTAAAAGGGTTATTATTATATATCTCCTTTTCCTCTTTTATAGAGGTGGCGTTGTCGGAAGTCTTATAATTATATATGGAAATGCTAATGATAATACTGAAATAATACACTTGAATCAAAAGGTGTGTACTATAATTATTTATTTGCAAATCCAAGAAAGTAAGGTGTTGACAAAGAGTACCAGTTTATTCTGGCTGTTAATGTGAGTCTGGCCACTCTTACAAATGCACAGACTCAGCCACTTTCAACCTGGTGTACCTATTTTAGGTTTTTATAATGGCAGAACTACAAACTCACAATCACATTATGACGCACTCTGAGCTTGTAGATCTTCTCATTTCACAACCTTTGCGTGACACTGTCATAAGACGTATAAAATAGGGCATTCATAGAAGATGAAGCGGAGATATGGTTTTTAGTTTGCATTGTTGGCTATATGGCTAACTAGGCCATGCTAATAAGGAAGAGACCCTGCAATTCCGGATACGTCATCATCTCTTCCTCTTCTGCACACTCGTTTGTCAGGCTGGAAAATGGTAGGAACAACCGTTTTTTTTTTTTTTTTTTTTCTTTTTTCGGAAAAAATATGAAAAAAATAAATCTTATAAATTGCTTAGGATGATACAGAAGACGATCGGCAGGGAGCTCCATAGTTAAAAAGGTGATATGGACGACGATCCGCAGGGAGTGAGTTAAGTCTCCATTTTTATATGAATGTTATATTATCATTAATATGTGTTTATGTGCAAATTATTTGGGGACCCGCTTGCAATATCCGCACTGCCCACCAACCCAGCCCACAGACTGGGAATCAATGCTATAAATATTATTCTTATTTCCATGTAGTTGTAGGATCAGGGTTTTGTTTTCTTTATTTGTTCCTCAAAATAAAGGTGCAGGCAAAACGGAAATATGTTGGTCTGATGCGTATGCATTTAGCTCTATACTTTATCTCCACGACTACAACAATAAGGATATATTTTGATAAATATGAATGAAGAATGCTTCTGATGAATTACAAATGAGTCTCATACAATAATCTTATCTGCCAGGTTTGTTTTCATGCATAATCACTTTTGTCCCCAGTCTTATTTCCATAAGGAAAGGGGTGTTTGTGTCACATTATATTTATGATGTTTCCACTTATTATGGCACATAATAACTCAAACAAGGTGTAATCACTGATTTGAGACCAACCATAAATATTTGAAGATGGCCATACAACTAACAGTGTACATACAGTATGACATTTGCACTGAGCTGAGATGAAGCAGGGCTTCTCACAGTCAGCAAATATTTTGGCCATTTGAAATTAGGCAAATCTACAACCTCCCAACATGGTTAATTTAGAAATGAGAACCGTGCCTATTAAAGAAATATATATATAATAATGATGATAATGACAATCTTTGAATAGTTTTCAAATTTTTTAACAACACAAATCTTATGTTATGGGTGTCCCCCTCATTTCAGACTGGGGTCCGCAGCCAAATACATATCAATTTGGGGGGTCCTTGACATGGAAATGATTCAGAATCTCTGTGATAAATGATGGGAGAAGAAACACTGGATTGTGCAGGAAATCAGGGTACTGTTGTAGCTAATAACCACTTAAACCCCCTTAAAAACTAATACCAGTTCCGGCTACTTGGTCCGCTCCTTACGCCAGATCTCTTTGCTGAAAATCAACGATCTACAAGCTAGGTTGCAACACGCTGGGGGCTTATAGGCCTTCTATTTTCTGCAAATGTAATTGGATGAATGTGTGGCACCAAATGTATCGTAGGCTGGGAGAGAGTATAAAATCAGGTGAGGTGTGTAAAATGTAATTGTAGCAGTTTATTGATTGAAATCACTTTGAAGAATCCATACAGCAAAGATTAAGAGTGGGGCATTTGAATGACCCACAGCATACGGAACGAAGAATAATGTTAATAAGAGCGAGGCTGTAAACCCACTGAAAGTGTTTTTCATCATTATTTCACTTGGGCGCTTGTTGTTTAATAACTAAAGCACATGCAGTGAGTCATTTTGCACTGCATCTATACACCCTCCACAGCATGATAAATGTGCTGCTCTCCACTGATTATATACGCTCAACAGGATCATTAACACACACACACACACTTACACGCACACACACACTCACTCACACACACACGCACACACATTGATTGATTGATTGAAGACTTTATTAGAAGTTTGCATAGAAAAAGGTACAGTTTCATGACGGTACAGTTCACTGGTACACAGTCAACTAAAAGGAGATCCTAGAAAAGACTAAGCTTATTTCCATAGGAAACCATTGAAGTATCTCATATAACATTGAATGACAGACGGATAGAACACAGTACTATGCAGTAGATATAGTAAAAAAAAAAAAAAGTAAATGAAAATGAAATAAACAGTGCAAAAAATATATACAGTAGGTAAATACAAAGAAGGGTCAGGGGAGGCTGGGCTAGGTTTGTTATTGCCAGTTGCGAATGGCTGCCGCCTGTAAGTACACACATGACAGACAGACAGAAAGTTAGAAAGGTACAGTAGACAGACGCGCATATTATAATAAAAAAGCGCAATTTGCAGGCATGTATTGGAGGATTCATGTTTTATTTTGTAATTAGAGAAAAGAAAAGATGACACAAAAATCTTTTACAGCTTTCAATCGATTTTAGCGAAATCACCAGCTTATTGTGTCTAAAAATACATATTTAGCCACTTGTACGCATGCCTCTACCCACTGAAATCATGTTTTACAATTCTAAAACATAAACCCTTGTTGTAAAAAGACAACCCTCAAAGTTGTCCTTTAATTATTTTGGAATGATGCAAGAACAAAAGCGCAAGAGTTGAAATAGCAAAGAGTTCTTTTACTTCAGTCCCTCAAAGTCAAGTCTCTCCCCCCCCCCTCTCTCTCTCTCTCTCATCTGGAGTTTGGGATTGATCTGTCAACATCTCCAAAGCGGAGACATTTATAACACTAAAGTGCACACAGCCTACAAGCAAAAAGCCCCCCATCAAATAATGAACGCTGCCTTTTTTTTCCTCCGTGGAGCTCGGCCTATTAGACAAGAACAGATTTGCCTGCCACCGTGGCAGAGAAAAGGAGAGGGGTTTTATTGCGATCCCACACTGGCGCCTGCATGGTGACAAATGATCTTCGAGAGTACCAATCGGTTGCAGGCGGATTAGAAGAAGACAGGGTCTGTCCAATCAGGGGTTGGGCGGTTAATAATCGCCATACCATACCATACCATACCATACCATACCATACCATACCATACCGCAAGCCTGAATTATCCAAGTACAGGCACAGCAGAGTTTTGTTTTTATTTGTATTTTTTTTTTATCAGATTAAAACAATGCTGCTCCTTTTGACCTACAATGTGTCTCTATGGTGAACTTATTTTGCCTGAGGGAGATAACGTATGATTATTCCTTCCTCCTTTGATTTGGTTAGTAAGACATTAAAGGACGAATTAGATTTTAAAATTTAGACGATAGCCATGCTCTGGCCTGGTTATTTATTGAATCATTGCTATTTAAAAAAACGTCATCTTACGCATTAATGAAGAAAAGAATTGAACAAGGTCAGACAGGACTGTAATTTCAACTAGAGCGTCCTTTAAAGACCTTAGGCCTGCATGACACAGAGGAGCTAGACTTCCCATCATGGAACAATGAGTCATTCTTCCCTCTCTCAAAAAGAGTCATAACATAAAGACGTACAGTAAACTGTAGTAGTGATTCAATGAAACGGATAAAAGGCTATGTCGCTGTGGCCAGTGGTCGAAAGTGCAATTTTGAGGTACTTTTACTTTATCGATACTTCATACTGCTACACTAGGCCTACATCTTAGTGGCAAATATTTTACTTTTTACTCCATTACAATTGTTTGAACCTTGGCTGGTTCAGATTATTAATCCAACACATAATCTAAAATGAAAATATCTGATCTACAATATCAGCTGTTGTAAATCATCTATATATTCGAAACATGTTTACAGATTTGGAAAATTTGAGTACTTTGCCTTTGGTAGGCCTACTTACTTTTGTACTTTTACTCAAGTAGAATTTTTAATACATGGCTTTTTACTACACACTATTTTTTGATGGTATTACTACTCTTACTTAAAATAAGTACCACATCTGAGTACATCTTCCACCGCTGTGACCGACCACCTAATGATTTGCTGCAGTATTATACGGCCAAGTGCCAGGAAGCTGACAATAATTCAGCTGCTCATAATTACATATCTCATGAGCTAATAATGCCGCTGCATACAAATAAGAGCTCTATGACATGCACAGCCATTCTGACCTATGCTTCACAATTTATTTCCCGGCCATAGCCATATTTCAGCCTTTAATTTTAGACAATGAAACGTTGTTAACCAACAGGTCAATATGCCTGCAGTCAAATGGGCTAATAATTCTGTGATTTAATACCTAAGCAATAAGTCCAATTTAATAAATGGCATTTTTGCAGTGAAAACACTGTTTAGTTGCCTATTATGTGGAACTGGGTTAATGCTATTTCAGAGTTCTGTGCTCTCATGAGGGAAAGGTGTCAGACTCATAAATATTAACTATGGTCCTGTGTATATTCAATTCTAAAGTTTTGTGCACTTATATTCACATTATCTCCAGTTTAGTTCCAGGGGGTCCCCAGCTAAATGATAGTTAAGAACCAAATGGACCCTTATGGGTATGTAACTGTGTACAAATGGAACCAAATAACGGGTCCATTTGGTTCCATTTGTACACTCTCAGCGTTAAATTAACATTGATTTCACAGTATAAATGTGGGTCTCAGAGATAGAAATGCCATTAAACTGGGGGTCCTCTGCTTGAATAAGTCATATCTGCATCCTGCCCGCCTCCCCCCCCCCTCCCACTCTTACTGATTGGGCGGGCATGAGGATCAATGAAACTGAATGCTGCTCTTAGAACACATTCGAATGACTATAAGTCATATCTGCGTCCTTTAAATTAAAATGTTTGAGAATCACTGCTAGAACCATAAGAATCTTCTCGGGGGTCCCTGGCATATCTTTTCAAATGGGGGTCTGCGGGCTAATAAGTATTCAATTTGGGGGTCCTGCATGGGTTTACAGAACTCCACACAAGCCACGCTTCTCATTTATAATGTTTTACTTGCTATCTGTCCAATTTGACTGTCTGAGGTAGGTGTGTGTGCACATACAGTTTTGCACCTCAGACTCTTGATAAATGCTTCAGTATTCTTCCTGATGCTTGCTAATTAATTCAGTTTTCACAACAATTACTGCCTGGAAGTTGTTAAATTGCTGGAGGGATAAATGCAGTTAGACCGTTTTTGCATTGAATGAATCGACATCAACATTGTTAGTAGCGGCAACAACTGTGCCGTCTAACAGTGTTTCGACTAAATGAATGTACTTTTTTGCATAAAACGTGCAGCATGTTGCTGAATTCTACAACAGAAGAAACGTGCCCTCCTCCTGATGTGGGTCATAACTCATTTTACATTTCTGGGGGATTCGAAATAGACTGTCTAGCAATTTGTCAGAAAGCGAGCTAGTTTTGATCCCAATACTGTTTTGAGTTGAGTTGAGTTTTAAAGCTTTGTTTTAGTTTATGACTCCAATCTGTAAGATCTGTTGTTAATTTATTGAACTCTGAGTGTATAAATGGATCCAAATGGACCTGGATCCGTAAGGGTCCATTTGGTTCCATTTCTTTACAGACCCGCAAGGGTCCAACGGACCAGACGATGTCAGTGTCTTAAGACCGGAACAGTTTGTTTAAAACAGGGAGCAGACACGTACAGGGATGGAGAATGGACTTTTAGCCTTTCACAGTCCAGTCTAAGCAATGCATACTCAGAGCCATAGAGTGTATCAATCCCATTTTATTGACACCGTTTCTCATATACAGGTACAATATGCATGGACCTCCTAGGCATCTGCCCAGGGTGCACTCCATGCAGATCCAAAGCAGACCCCGGAGGAGTCAGGGTAGTCTATAGTTTATTTTTCAAATATGAATTGGGCTTTTTACACTGAGCTACGCTTCTCATAGGACCAGTACTAGATGTATTAACTGCATTTGTTATTTCCTCCCTAGATTGTTTCACACCATCTGCTCTTGGCTGTCTGTTTGAGGCTGTGCATACGTAGATGTGTTGTTGAAGACGCTGCACCTCCTGCGCAAGAACATCGGTTTGCTCTCGGGAGAAATTAAGTGCCGCCCGCTAACCGAGTGGTTAGTGGCTGCGGAGAGACATCCCAGCATGCCTCGGGGTGCGCCTATATGCTCTATGTGTTATTGTTCCGCTATTGTGTTATTATTTGCTGTGGGAATGTGTTTTGGGGGAATGTGTGTGTTTATTGTGATATATTTATGTTCGCCTAGTAGTCATTTATATATCGTCGATGTTGTCGGTTGGAAACCTCGTATCTCCAAGTTTCAAATTTTTATGTTCTTTCGCAAAGTAAAGCCCTGCTTCATCGTACAAGGCCGTCGCACAAAAGTAGTGAAAACAGCAGATCTACAAGCATAAAATTAAAAATGCAAAAACGAACGGTTTTGGACATACAAGGTTTTCACCCGACAACGACGATATAATGTTACTTTTGGGGGGAAAACCGAAGGGAACCTGCTAAGAGCAATATCCCCTCCCTTTTTGTTCTTCAAAGTTGAGTGAATTTTCCTCTAAGAACCTGGCAGAGCAGTATGTGTAATAATTTATCTTAGCTGACCAATAAGCCTTTGGTGAAGGAGAAGCTGACATGGATATTATGCCTTCAATATTCATGACAAACATCAGTTCTGTTGGATACAAGCATTTATCACATTCTCATGTATCGCATAAAAACATATGATTATGATGGCATTTTCCAGCGTGAGCCTCGTGAGGGATTCATGCCAAAGTGAAACAGAGAAGCATGACTGAACCACTTAAACAGGGCCTGGTTGACAGGGCCTATACTACGGTATATACCGGTACTACACTGCCTTGTTTCTTATTTTCAAGATTTATCTATAGATCTGAGGCAAAAAAATCTAATGCGTCAACTCCTACAATTTCAAGTGCTTGTCAGGGTTGGGAGTCCCCAGTTAAAATTAGTTTTGGGGGGTCACGGCATGAAAAGATTGAGAACAGTGTGATTTGGTCGAGGGCGCCCCAAATCACGCTTGATGCATAACCAATGATATACTGTACCATGATTTGTGCAATGTTTGAATTTCGAGAATTTTCACCAAAGCAAGAAACTATTGACTATTTGCTTAATTTGGATGTATGCATGTGCAAAATGTCTCTGATACAGACTGAATGGGGAGAATGGAAATTCGTTTTTTTCCACCTTATTTACTGGACGTTTAAATTTTAATCTTTGCTTTGCTGAAACAGGGCTAGGCCAAACATGTCATAGTATAGTTAGAATTGCATCCATTAGACGAGCCGCAGGAAGAAGATAAATAAAATAAAAGGCCGCTTAAATGCCTGCCATCGTCAGTGTATTTTTTTATAGGCCTCAGATATGGAGTGTGTGCATTATGCCAGTTACTGTACTTCGTCATATGGGTAACGGGACATATTGTGAACACCAGCTGTAAATGCACTGTACCCCCACAGTACAGATAAGTATAGACTAGAGAGTGTATGAATCCCATCATCCCTTTCATTGATAACACAATCACATACTCCATGGTGCAGGTTGTTTGAAATACAGGGCAGCCTGAAGCATAAATATACTTTGAAGACCAAAAGATCAATTGTCTCCGGTGATCAAAAACTACAGTGTCGTGCTGACTCCTTTGAAGTATAAAGCAATTCCGCAGAAGGTCCTGATTTCCATCGTTGCTGAATCAGTGACATTTGCTTAACCTATGAAGCAGTGCCCTGTCACTGTCCAATCTATTTTGAGTGATATAGCTAAAGACCCATTATATCATATTGAACACAACAAAGTTCATGCCTGTTCTGCATGAAGATAAGACATCAAGACATTTTGTCAGTGAATGCCATGAGAAAGTACATCATGACACATTTTTCAGCTGACAGGGCAGAGCTGGTAGATGAAGAGACCACCTTGGTACCAGAAGGTCATTGTATTTGATGTGCACAGTTATGTAATGTGTGTTCATGTCTATGTGTTCTAGTAAGACAGAGAGTCCTCCCTGTGCCTGGCCGAGTATCGTGTCAGTAGCATGGACAGTATCATGTCGGTTTCATGGTTTTTGATTGGTTGATTGATTGACCGATTGAATACTTTAATGTTAACAGTTTGCACAGCACAGAGGTTAATGCAAAAAGTATAACACAAAAAGCCCTGAGAACTTGTTTCCATTATGGTCCCATCCCATGTGTATTCAATTCATCAAGACATACAGTTAAAAGACATACAATACTAAGACATCATCATCATACTAGAAGCAGTAAAAGTATATTTACAGAACAGCAGGGTGGAGGGTCATTTATTTTGGCAAGCTAGAAGACTGCCCAGTTGTAAATTGCAGACGTGCTCTTTTATGGCAGTTTTGAAGGAGGGTAGGGAGTCGCACTTTTTGATGACTAACAGTCGTTGCACACTGCTGCGTTGTTCGGGCCGAATATCGGAGTGAATTTTCAGAGCGCGTAAATAAAAAGATCAACCTCACGTTATGTCAATCAGGTTTGCACACTGCCGCCCGTTTCGTATTTATTTTCGGACCAGGGTTGATTTTTTTCAGATTTTCGCAACTGTCACCACTGGGTCCCTTGCTCTCTCTCTCTTCTCTCTCTCTCCTTGGCCTGAAAAATGCTTTTGAGGATTTCGGATTTCCAAAACGCAATGACAAAACACAATGCAGTGTGCAAACAGCTTTATTGCGACCGTAGGTCGCACTTTACTATCAAAACCACCACAAAGTGTAACTCCCTCCGTCTGTCTGTCAGTCTGTCTGTCACACCTCACACGTCACACTTTTTCCCTGCTTATATCTCCGCAACCGTTGCCCCGATCCATGCCAAATTTTGCACACACGTTCCTTGGCTGCCAAACTACAACCTCCAAGGACCCCCGGAGCTCCAGGGACCCCCAGGTCCCTGGGGGACCCCCAGATGTAAAAAATGACCAAATGCGCAAACATGACCAAATGACCACCCCAACGGGGCTGCTCACGGGGAATTCCCGGGGACCACCGACTCCTGGTGCTCCAGAACGGATGCAAAAGTGGTGGCGCCCCCAGTGGAGGACCCCCTACACTGCAGCTCACATAAAATGCCGTAACTCCGGCTAGGAGCGACCGGGACAGCCGGGGCCGGTACCTATTCGTCCGCCTTGCCGGCGCGGAGACCCCACCCCTCATTTCTCACATGGCCCTCTTCTAGCGCCACCATGAGGCCGATTCTTGCAAAACACATTTTTGGACACTGCTCCTACAATTTTCGCCCTAAAATCACGCAAATCGGTACACAGTATGTCTACACTCATCCCATCAACATGAATCTGTCCCATATAGCGCCACCTCCAGGCCGATTTTTAAAAACACATTTTTGGACACTGCTCCTACAGATTTTGCCCTAAAATCACGAAAATCACTACACAGTATGTCTACACTCATGTCATCAACATGGATCAGGAAGATTTTGGCAAAACACATTTTTGCCCTATTTGTGGAGATAAGTGACCTACGGTCGCTTATCTCCCGATTAGGGAGCCTTACTGGTGGTAGGGCATTCCACATGTTGGTGGTATAACAGTAGAAAGAATTCATCCCCATGTTTGTGCCGAATATGGGCAATGAGATCAGTGGAGCGTTGCTCCGTGTAATAGTTAGACAGGTACTGTACATGGGCACTGGTTGAGTATCTTGAAAACCAGGCCCATTAGTGGCCTCTACCCTGAGCCATCCCTAGCATAATGAGCAGGGGTCAGATGAGTCCTACAGTAGGTGTGAGGTTTAGTAGTAACCTGATCAGTTTGTTTTGAAAGGTCTGACGTTTTATCATGCCTTTGAAGTGCCATGGTCAGTATAATGTCAGTATCATGGTCAGTATCATGTCCCTATCATGTCAGTAATATAAGTTGGTCCGTATCATGTCAGTATCATGGTCAGTATAATGTCAGTATCATGGTCAGTATCATGTCACTATCATGTCAGTATCATAGTTGGTCCGTATCATGACAGTATCATGTCACTATCATGTCAGTAATATAAGTTGGTCCGTATCATGACAGTATCATGGTCAGTATCATGTAAGAATTACACAAGTTCTTTCTGTCTCATTATTTGATATCATATTTTGTATGGGTCCCTAATGAATAATGTCAATGACACTGTCAATAGTATGTGACACCCTATCAGATTAAATTCAACCACTTTAATGTCTTGCCTCTGACTGAGATCACAGGCAAGGTCAACACATGATCATCATGCAAATAAAGCATCGATGGAGGAACCTATAATTGTACGCAACGATTCTTCGAAAAGAGCATTGCTTATTGTGAAAGTGCCTCTTGATGGTGTAAAGTGAGCAGTGTTTTATAATGATCTACTGCTGAGGAGCCCTGTTCAACTGCAGCCCCTTTTAACCACGGTATCTCTCCCTCTAGATCCTTATCAGGCCTTCCACAGAGTAATATGTGTGACCTTTTCATGATGAAGCACAGAGGGCCAGATCCCTGACATGTCGTTTTGTCTTGGGAATCTTTAGCCGGGGAGAGTTTCAGCTCTCCTCAGTGCAAGGATGCATGACAGCATCTTGAGGTATTCAAAAGGCCACTCTCTCTCTCTCCTATTTACTCGACAAGTAAAGCCAAATTTATATACTTCATCGTACAGTGGTTCGCATCCGTGCTGCAGTGATGTATTAGCGGTTACCCCGGCCGCCCCGTGTGGCAGAAAATCATGGTTTCCAGGTTGTAGATCTGTTATTTATGTGATGACGTCATATGACAGATCTTACGGTAAATTAGACGTAACATAAGACATACAAGTATATAAAAGCTCACAATGGTCACAAAATCCAGTAGATGTTGCAATGCATTGTGAGCTTATCGATCGACTATTTTCGGCAAAGATATTTAGTGTCTCTGAGAGTGTACAAATGGGACCAAATGGACCATTATGGTTCCATTTGGTTCCATTTGTACACTCTCTGAGTTATGAAGGTCCTTGAATTAGAGAACCACTGTGGAATGAAAACAGGAGGGTGCCTAATATAAAGCCCTTAGAAATAAAGTGAAATAAGTGCCATCTCAACGTTTCCTTTGACGTCGATATCAAAGTTTGTTTGAGAGTCTGAATGTCTGATGTTGCACACATACTGTATGTAACTGATTGGATTTGTTCTTCTTACAAAACTGTCAGGCTAAAAGGTCATGTAATTAATTGAATAGGTTTTATAAGCTACATGAAATGATAAAACTGTGTAATGGAGTGAGTGTCTTTTGAGTCTTTTTCTGTGATTTGAAGGCAGCGCCATGGCTGTTTGAGCACAAGCTTTTGGAAAAATACAATATGTTTTGAGCTTCAGCTCCTCTGAACAGTGTGAATAGAGTAATTAAATGCCAACTGAAAGTGATAAATGTGTCAAAGAGTAATGCAACTTTATAATAACAATACATATTATTTATAGAGCATTTATCAAAACAAAGTTGCAAGCTGCTTTACATGAAAAGAAAAGGATAATCAAAGAACAACAAAAACATCTTGGGACGGCAATGAATAGGCATGAGCGAGAGATATATGGACTCTGCAGGGCGACCATGTGCCGCATTGTGTAACTTGAATAGATAAACGTAAATTAGGTTAACATTACTATCAAAAAGGACCCACCCTTATAGACCGAGTCTATCAGTGAAAACACAGCAGGTGCTGTTGTCTCTACATTCCAGAGCTGTTTCTAAGAACCATTAAAGGTTGTTTTCCGCTCTGTATTTGTTTCCTTTGCTGGATAAACTCCAGAGTCTCCTCAGCCGTGAAATGTTTTTGTCCATGTTTGACATGGCAAGTTCCTTCAGCAGCAAGGTCGCTCACGGTAAAAGTCTCCTCAACTCTACTGGAGGAACGGAACATCATTCTAACAAATATTCCCCCATTTGGTATTTTTATGATGGTGGCGGAGAATAGGTGTTTAAGTGGGTTGAGATCTGGTGACTGTGAAGGCCATAGCATATAATTCACATCAATTTCATACTCGTCACACCATTCAGCAACCGTTCATTGTCATCGTGGGAGAGACAACTTCCCATCAGGATAGTGTGTTTCATCGTAGGATAAAGGTGATCACAATAACTTTGCATTGATTTGCAGTGAGCATTCGCTGTGTGAAGCGCCATTACCACCAGGCACGATAATGTCGACACCACAATGATAATGCCGACATTACTGTTGTGAATGTGAACGATAATTATCGTTATAGTTATATTTACGCTTTAGAGGACAAGTGGACCTAAACCAAGTGAAGAAAATGCCCCCCCCCGTCCCCCTACACACTCTTAAATTGTTCCAACACAATTTAAAAGTTGCAAGCCCCCTTTCTTGGTTTTCATGATTCTGCTGTTTTGCAGTTTGGATCAGCACCAAAGACGGAGGCTTGTCGAACGACGAGTGCCATGCAATCACTCCCACTCCCACAGTAGCTGCTCCCTCTATGCACTCATATGGTATATGGACCACCTGAGCAGCCATCAGCTGGACAGAGCTGAAACTGAGTCTCCTCTGCAGGATCAATAAAGATCTACCTTCTCATCAAGCTCTGTACTGTATGTAGTTTCACCAGCTGGACTGGTCCTACACTGCTCCCTAGATAGTATGTACATTTATCTATGGATGTTTACAAATATGTGTTTATTTAAATTCAAACATATCGTCTGTGTCGGGTGGAAACCTTGTATGTCCAAAACCGTTTGTTTTGCATTTATCATTTTAAAAATGATTTAAACGAGTGAAAACAGCCGATTTACAAGCACACAACGCCTCGCACCGCGAGGCGTTGTGTGCTTGTAGATCTGCTGTTTTCACTACTTTTGTGCGACGGCCTTGTATGATGAAGCAGGGCTTTGCTTCGCGAAAGAACGTACAGATTTGAAACTTGGAGATAAGAGGTTTAGGCCCGACAACGACGATATCCTTCTGTTTTTAGGTATCTCAATGGCTGTACCATCTGGTCCTCTTGAGTCTTCATTACCAACCAGCCCTCGGAACGGGTTTTCTTTCATGCTTTCATTTGCTGGCAACTTTACAGGAAAACAACTGCTCAGATCGGGACTGACACAGAACATTTCAGGAAAGGTCGTCAAATGTCAAAGGTCACGGAAAAAAGGCCAAACACATTTTCTGCCATTCCTTTGACAAAGTAGTCCAAGCTGTTACAAGGTACTTCTTCTATTACTGGGCGATGATCCTATCCATACAATACTCATATAGGGTTGAAAGCAGTGGGGGAAAGTCATGTGCAGTACTTAACATAGGTCATCATAGGTACTACACAGTGGAACAGCCTTGAAACCAATGTCAAACTGACAACCAATTCTGAGGTCTTTTAAGCAGCAGAGCATGTCTATTAGAGCAGTGGTTCTCAACCTTTTCAGGCCGCGACACCCAAAATAATCATATTTTAACTGGGGACCCCCCACCCTGACGAGCACTAAGAGTTGAGGCATAACATTTTGTATAACATGGTTCTATTGTGAAAATAGCCAATTTACATGCTCTATTGTCTTTATCCTCTAACTTCTGTAACATTGTGGTTTTACTGCATTTCATATAAATCAAATCAAGTACAATGTTGAGGTATTTAAACTTTACTTAGGTCCACAGCGTAATGATAACTATAACGCTAATTAATTATCATTCACATCATTTATGTTTGTTTTTTCTACTCCATTACATGTCAGAGGCAAATATTGCACTTCTACTCCACTACTCTACGCAGTTTCAAATTATTATATTAGAATCCTTCATTAATCACTTACGCCCTATTTTATAGTTAAAATATTTTAATATTATAAAATATTTGAAAATAGACAATCTGCAAGCTCAGATTCTATTTTCAAAGGATTTTGAAACATTTGAGTACTTTTTATTTGGTACTGACTGTAATATATTTTTTGTAATATACTTTTGTGCTTTTTCCAAATCAAATCTGAGTATATTATTTCAAAACAATTTCAATGTATTATTATTATTATTATTTATTTATTTTAACTTTTTAGTAGTGAAAATAATAGTGGAAGTAGTGAATACGAATTAAAAAATCAAGAAATGTGTACGTTTGTAAATTTTAAGCAGCGATTAAATTCCTCCGACACAGAAACTGAACACTCAGGAGGTAACAAAAGGTCAAGGTCAACAGACTGACACTGGTAGCCTGGCGGGGCCTGGCGGGGCCTGACGTCATACTGCGTTCACTCACTCATTCCTTCCCCAGTATAACCAAGAAGGCTCAAAGAAGGAGAAGACACCCACCCGGAGGTTGGCACACCACGGTCCATGCGCCATGACACTTTTGGGTGACGGAAGTGGCACCGCTAATGTTATTCACGAACCTCCGGAGCCACTTCCGCCACCCAAAGTGTCATGGCGGATGGCCATGGAGCCTAAAATAACGTCGGTGTCCATTCCTTCTTTAATCTTCCTTGAGTATAACGTCTGGCCTTCGGCCTATTGGCAGCTTGAAAAGTGGGCGGGAGTACTTGCCTTGACAGACAGACTCCTCTAACCAATCAGCGTAGCAAAACATCTCTCAGCCAGTCCGAAGAACGGCAAACAAACACGTATTTTCGGCCGATGAACTCCGCTATAGCGCATCCCCCGTGTTCCTTTTTAATTGTTGTAATTGATTCCAACTCTGAAATAACTGCACTTATTGTTTGTTTTATCGTTAGAGTGTTAACTGTTAGACTTGTTGCATCGCGAGGGCAGCCATTGTTGTTTTGAAAATGCAGCAGCATGCATCTACGTCACCGTCTACACATGGACCAATCAGGGAAAGCTTTTCACTTGTTGTCAGGAAGACTACGTTTGTTGTGCGGACAGCAGTCACTGATTGGCCCCGATCAGAAAATAATCTGTATACTCGCTGCCTATACCCGGAAGGCCAGACGTTATACTGGGGAAGGAATGAGTGAGTGAACGCAGTATGACATCAGGCCCCACCAGGCAATGACACTGGACCTTCAGGTCTGTCTGTGGTTCTTCATGCTGGCCTCCTGGAGTATGAAGTCTGAGAGTTTGCATTAAAGGAACAGCAGGAGATGGATGTGAGAGACGAATGAATTGGAAAAAGTATCAACATGGTGGTCTATAATCTATTACAATGACGCTCCCAACGATCACACGCAATGAGCTGCTGACTGTTTAATAAACTCCAAGCTTACACTGCAGTACGGTCTTAACTATGATTCATTACTGTTTCACTGGATCTCCTATGAAAATAAAAGAGCTGCCCGAGGAGGCTGCCGGATTCTAGCCATGCTAAATTGCTGTAAATTGCCTCCGCAATTCACAACAAGACTTTGCACAGAGTTCACTTTTCATTTATTTTTCTTTCTGTTGTTTTTTTTTCTCTTCCTTTTTTACTACCAATTAAAAATACATGAAACTAAAAGCATTATATACCTTCCAAGGTTGCTGCAGGGTTTTAAAGTTTACATGTATAGAAGGTATGGGAATGACAGGATATTTTGCCATTTTGGTCATTAATGTGTTACATTTTTTTCATAGTAATTTTAACCCATTTAGGCCTAGAGTTATTCAATGCTTTAACCAGTGAAAAATAGCAGATATACAAGCTTACAGCGCGGCACCGAATGGGGGGGGGGGGGGGGGGGGACTAGATATTTTGAGATGGGGGTCCGTGGCCAAATAAATATCAGTTTGGGGGTCCTTCACATGAGAACCACTGACATAGTAGTCTCTCAAGAACAGACTATTACTGATCTCCAGTTAAGTGAAAAATACCTTTTCTTTGACGATGGCTGGCCAGATTGCTGACATAGAAACATATGATTCAAAAGACACTTATAGAATTGGGACAAAATTCTAATTTTCAAAAAATTTCAAAAATAGCAACTCGCAGCGCACTGTGAGCTTGTATTATCTGCTATTTTTCAATAGTTAAAGCATAAAATAATGATAGACAATAATGTGTGCCCGTTCTAAATGGGTAAAGGTTGAGTTCAGCAATTTGCCTCAAAGTTACAGTAGCCTGGTATGTGAACGTTCTGCAGCTCCTGGAGGCCCCATCTCAACTCTGCAGCTGCCTTCCTAAATTAACTCTCCAGGACATGAAATCCTTTGAGATGATAAGAACTAATATTTAGATTTAAAAAAAATCTGTGAAATATAAAACATATACTGCATTCTACATACAGTACAAGCCCTATCCCTGCACACACATGTGTGAGTGTGTGTGTGTGTGTGTGTGTGTGTGTGTGTGTGTGTGTGTGTGTGTGTGTGTGTGTGTGTGTGTGTGCATCAGTGTTGGAGAGTAACTATATTATTAGTGTTATTTAAGTACTTAAGTAGACCTTAAGTGTAAGATCTGAGTAGCCTACTTCCACCCCTGGCTAGTACCACCTAACCTCGGCTCGCGTTACCAGGCTTTCTGGGGGGAAAGCCTGGTATTCGTTTACTAAACAGGTCGTTTGATCCGGTCTAGCCCGGATGACATCCTGCGTCATTTTGTAGTCAAAACGGACTACACTTTGGCCGGAACTACCAAACCAGAATCAGTTTTAACCAAGCCCCCAGAACCATGGGGTAGCCTTGAAGCGCAATGGACATGGTGGCCGTTTTGAGGTACTGCAGTTGGGGCCACTAACATGAACGCACATCTAGGCTTCTTTGTACTGACGCGCGTTCATACCGGAAGTGCTCGTACATTAATTAGAGCCCCAGCGCGTCCATGAACACAAACTATGATGCAAAATGCGTCACAGTGGCCCCACTACGTCACGGTTTTACTACCCGGAAGAAGGGGTGAAAACGCCTCATGCGCTGGGTGAGCAACTCAATGCAAGTGGACGGGCGGGAATATCTGGTGTCCTCTATATTCTTCTTATAACTCTATGGTTTTAACTCAAAATCAAAACTACTTGCGCATGCGCTAACTACTTGCGCATGCGCTAACTGGGTTAAAACTAATTCCAGTTTGGTAATTCCGGCCAAAGTGTAGTCCGTTTTGACTACAAAATAATGTAGGATGTCATCCGGTCCCGACAGGATCAAAAGCCAGAAATCCCATGAAAGAAGCGATCCCATGAAACCCGTCCCACCCACCCACCCACGCACGTATGCACGCACACATGCACGCACGCACGTGCGCACGAGCGCATTCCGATGCAGTCCACAGATGCAGAAAACGACGTGACCTGTACGATCTGACAGAAAATAGAATGTTTCCAGCACGTCCAGCCCAGTGTCAACCTTGGTACTGTGGTCCCACGTTAATTGCCATAATTAAAGAGCAAAAGGCGGTGCTTATTGTTGGGAAAAGGCAGCGCTGAAGGCCAGCTGAAGGTGAACAGCATGTTCCACACATCACGCAGCAGCTGGGCGAGAAGGCTTTAAGATGCTCTGGTGACTCATTACAGGGCCATGTGTACGCTCGTGACTTAAGATTATGATGCGTCTGAAAAAAAGAGCTTTAAAGTGAATGAACACCACATCCTTACCATGTAATAAACCTCTCACATTATTCCTCAGAGTAAAACATGATCTATAATTCATTCTGCTGGGTTCATTACTATTCTCATCGGTGTTAGCCAAAGAAGAGCAGAGTCTGGGGAACGTGATGTGGCTTCTTCTCACTGTTAATTAGTGGAGTATAGTATAGGGAAAGAGGAAGACTTTTTTTTTGTACCTTTCTTATTTAACTTGTCATGGACAAATGTGATTCCCCCGGAATGCAATCTATTCGCCGCTAATTTTCACACGGTATGATGTAAAAAAGGTTAAACAGAAACGGCACCAAGAATATTAATTAGAAAGTCGGAGAACTCTGCAGAGATTGTCCCATATGAGCGTTCTGGATTTTGTCTCATTGCTGTATTCTGTGTGGTTTAAATGATGTTGGTGAGCACATTTATTTGCACATGGGAGAAATATGAAACAACACATCCTCCCTCGTTGACACAGCAGCAGATGCATTCCTTTTAAATAGCACTCCTGCAGCGTATTAAAGTATTAATTTCACTCCCCTCGAGAGCTCGTGGTTGCATTGACAGTATGATATTGATATGATCTAAATGGGTGCAGAGGAAACTGCGTCATTAAGAAGAGCACATACCGTTTGCATTTTAATTAGTAGCATGTATTTACGGAGCTTGTTTCATTTTATATTTCACTGTACCTCTATCCTCTGATTGAATATAGGCTTTTTGTGCCCAAGGTTTGGGAACTAGTGCTTTAAGATATGTACATATTTTGGAATCAACATTGAACTGAATGCTAGAAATGTGTATACAGCATCTTGGCCGATACATTTAAATCATAAAAGCTTTAATAATACATTAACTTCATGTAACGACGAGAACAAATGGCTTCATTTGGATCCTTGCGTCTGCACATGGCTCAAACATTACCCATATAGTCAGATTCTGCTTTTCATATTTCATGAGAGGATTCTCTGTGTTGAGTCATGCAGGAATAAAAGAAATAGAAATGAAACACATGATTCACTATTACTTCTATAGATTTGACAGGTAATAAAGAAACCCAGACCAAGGATTATAAATACATTAGGTCATTCTCCTGAGCCCTGGGACATATTAGCAGTGTCAGACAATGTTCATTCATAAATAAATAATGGTGGAACAGCTTAGGAGGGCATCTGGCTTTATATTCTTATTAGCTTTGGTGCTCATGAAGCCATGCATCACGATTAGGAGGATTCATAACAAGGCACAGATGCTGTTTTTAAACTATGGTTTCTACAACCCCTTTTGCTCCTCTGGAATAGTATTGGCGTATTGCAGCATTTTCATTCAGAGCATAATATGGAAAGTTTGTTGATACATACACATACAGTTAAATATTAACATACACTGCAGAATGCCGGTATCACCAGAATAATTCACAATAATATAATCCTCAGGTGTCCATAAATGCTAGCGTTTGGCATAATACCGTATAAATGGGTTACTCGGGGGAAGACAAGCCTGTGTTGAGATTGACAGGTCCAGACATTGTTATCCCGACTTGATGGAATGGCTTCTCGCTGTCACAACACAGACTTGCATGGCGTCCGTCCCTAGTAAGTGAAAGCATATTCAGGATGCTATCACTAGAAAATCTGTTGAGCTATGTTAGCAGGGTCATTACACTGCTCTGATCAACCCTATAACAACCACAACAAGTGGAATATTCTTATTCATTTTGCACACTTATTCACATGAATTCTTGCGTCCCTATTCTGGGCATGTCATATGGTGAACATTCAGCTAAAACAGCAAAATTAGCCAAACTACATGCTCACAACACATAGCAAGGCATTGTGAGCTTGTACAATTTTGGGGCATTTAAAAAAAGATCTTTAGCGGGAACTGTATGCGCACCAAGGGTTTGGTGAGGTGCTGACCTTCGGGAAAAATCTTTAAAAAGGGGCTAAAAGTCATACACTCCAGTGATACAACATCGGCTCAATATGCAATAGTTTATTTGGGCAAATGCATTTTCTATATTTGACATAAACAGAGTAGGGTTTGAGTGATTATTACACAATATAATTGTTCAATAGAGGATTGGCATCATGTTTTGAATACATTTCAACAGGCTTCACTGGGCAGTCCATACTGTCCTGGCATAAACTATGGTAAACATGGCAACATAGTTGCCTATGCTGTGCACCATCTTCAGCACCATGGACAGCGAGGGAGGGTCACGGTTGAGAGAAGAAACAAATTGTGTGTTTGGATTCATAGCACTGAGCGCAATGGCCAATACAAACCAATAACAGGAAGGGAAAAACAAACGAAGAATCCTGCTTGTAGACGGATTTCTCTTTTGTTTTTCACTTCTGTATGAGTGTTCTTCATTACTGTAGTAACACAGGTTGCATTCTGTTTGTGTAGTATTACCTGAAGTTTGTAAACTATTTTTTTATATTATGTAAAGTGTATCACCTTGGAGTTTAGGTATTAGTGATGTATCATGGATGTTTTATCTTTGCTGTTGTTGTCTTGTATGTGTAGTAGAGTTAGTGTAATTCTTATTTCTGCCTCTTGGCCAGTTCCCACTCGAAAAAGAGATTTTGTCTCAATGTGTTTTTACTGGTTAAATAAAGGTTAAATAAAAAAGAAATTGATGTGTGTCTGCAGCCCTAAAGTCACAGCTGCTGCAACAACTAAACATTTGTTCTAAGACTGTTGGACAACCACTTCAGAGGCTGGAATATAGGTTGCTGCCTTCGGGAAGGCGATTTGGTGTTCCAGCATACAATAAGATCAGACTAAAGAGGTCCTTTGTCCATCAGTCGACTTTGAGGCTTAATCAGGAGTTTTGCCAGCTCCCGGTGCGCATATCCAAACACACCCTTGATACCGGTTTTAGTTGAAATGGGCGAAACAAGGCCACCTATGACTATTCAATAGAACAGACCAACTAGATATTCAAGTTATGTACAGATAACAGCATCAATACTACAGGGAAAGTTACACTTAAATGTATTCAGTAGAATCACCTGGTTGTACTTATTGTATTGTATTGTCCTGAACAGCATCTCCTTCCCTTCATCCTTCTGAAGTGAATCCTTCTCAAATGCCACTTGAATCAGCTGGACTTTGCAGTGGATGCAACAAGTTTCCATGTGCCCCGAATGTGATTTCTGTTTCAATGCAATCAAATCAACACTGTTGGCATAGATCTAAGAGCATGTGTGAACCATTGCACCAGCTTTAGTAAGGAATAAGAAGAAGTAAAGGCATCACTGCAGCCATCTATTATTTTGTGGTTCACACTGTTGTTGGCTTCAGGGACCCCTCAGGCTGACTATACTGACACTCCTTTAGCCCTGCATGCATGATAACATTATATGGCTTCAAATTGACACTTTATGATCATGAACACACACTTTAAGCTACACTATGTTCTGTAGTGTGTCTGTGGGTTTTAGAAATATTTAACCAATGAAAGGTATTAACCCATTTAGGCCTAGGATTATTGACTACTTTAACCATTGAAAAATAGCAGATATACAAGCTCACTGCGAGCTTGTAGATCTGCTATTTTTGTAAAATCATGATTTTTCTTTGCAAGTCTTTGAATATATCTATTTCAAAGCGAACATTTGTAACTCAAATATTTGCTTCTGAGGGGTCCCTGGAACAACATATTTTGAGATAGGGGTCCGTGGCTAAATACCTGTAATTTTGGGGGTCCTTGACATGAAAAAGTTTGAGAACCACTGATTTAGAGGAAGGATTTAGTAGTCGGGTCAAAGATCGGGTCAAAGATATTCATGGAAAATAGCAGATCTACAAGCTAGCAGCGCGGCACTCGGTGCCGCGCTGTGAGCTTGTATATCTGCAATTTTTCTAAGGTTAAAGCATACAATAATGGTTAAAGTGGTTAAAATCTAATTTCTAGGTATTTGAGCGTTAACAGGAGCTTGTGACTAAATGTCACAAACCTGACAATGACCATATCTCTGTTAAAATCCCTGGGGTACACTACCTCTGATCTCAATCAATATTAATATGCGATAAACTTTGTTTTGTCTGACAGATAAAGGTAAAAACGGAAATTGTAAATTTGACAAAGACGAAGAGACAAATTTCGCCCGTTTTTCTAACTAATGCTATGGCACAATTTCCGTCTACTCACTCTGTCTCTCATTGGTGGTGGGGCAGTTCAGAAACCTGCCTACCAGAGTGTCATCGCTGATGAGAATTCCAGGCTAATAAAAACTACAGGCTTTCTCTTCCTGAAAGGTTAACATGCTGAAATAGAAGCCATTGTCCTAGCGTCAGGAAAAAATAAATACATAAATACACTGAATCTTGTTTGAAAGGACCATTTCTGAACTGTCCATAGTAATTTGAGACAGAGTGTGTAGATGGTAAATGGTGCATTTATATTGCGCTTTTATCCAAGGCGCTTTACATAGATTGTGCATTACATTCACCCATTCACACACACATTCATACACCGATGGCGAGGAAACCATGCAAGGCACCAACCTGCTCACCGGGAGCAACTAGGGGTTCAGAGTCTTGCTCAAGGACTCTTCGACATTAACTCAGGGGGAGCCCGGATTCGAACTGGGAACGCTTCGGGAAAACCTTCGTGCTCTAATGACGGTTTCTCTAAATATTTCTCTAGTCAAATTATCATCTCAGAAATGACTATCATACCTAGATGCTCGACTGATGAGTGCCAAAAGAGATCATGACGATGAATGTGGCATGGCACTCTGCCAAGGGATGCCCCCCATCCACCTACTGCCTAGTGCCTACCCCCCATCCCCACATATGCATGCATGCACACACGCATGCACGCACGCACGCATGCACGCACGCACGCACTAGGGATGCAACAATTATCGTTATTATCGTTTATCGTGTTGTGGAGATTTAAATTTATCATGAAATTGTCCTCCGTCATGCACTGGGGTCAATTCACCTTTTATTTGCCGAGCTGTATATCCGGTACCGTTTTAAACCCGCTATATAATTGGTAAATGAACCTGGAAATAACGTAATTGATACATGTCTTTTGTGTAAAATAACTGATCTACAAGCTCACAACACGACGTGTTGTGAGCTTCTAGAGATGCTATTTTAAAGAAAGAATCGCGATAATATCGTAAATCGCAATTTTTTTGGGTCACAATAATCGTGACATGAAATTTTCATATCATCCCATCCCTAACACACACACACGCACAAACACGCACACGCACACACACGCGCACACACACACACACACACACACACACACACACACACACACACACACACACACACACACACACACACACACACACACACACACACACACACACACACACACACACACACACACACACACACACACACACACACACACACACACACACGCCGCCGGTCATAGTGAGCTGACATGCCCCCACCCCACTGTGCCTTGGATCACTGCTCATGTTGTTCAACAATTCTCCGTCTGGGAGAGATCTCTCTTATCAATCTCCAAGCTGTCAGACATGCTGCCCTACAGGAACCCCACAGCACACCAGATGTACCCTGCAAATGAAATCAAACAGTCCCCCCTCTCTCTCTCTCTCTCTCTCTCTCTCTCTCTCTGCAGTGACTGTCTGTCTGTCTGTCTCGCTCGCTCTGAACATCGCCCTCAGAGAGGTTGACAGACTGGTCACGGGGAAGAGAACGAGCTAACAAACAAGTGAAGGTAAAGTCAACATGAGATAAAACTGAACCAAGCAATGCTTGTTGGAGATAACAAAAACACCGGAGTTAAAGCTGCACTGACATTCAAAAAAGCTGTTCTTTCATTTGCTAATATTTTGATGATGTCATGTTGGGAATGCGCAATAAGCCAATCAAATTAATGTACTGTACTTATTGCACATTCTCTCAATTTCACTCGAGCGGCCTGACCTGACGGTCGCAATTAAAACAAAATGTACAACCCTCAACAATTTAACAGAATCTACCACAGCAAAATCCTGTGTTTTTAAACTCTTGAGAGTGCAAAAACTGAGCCATGAGTGTCCCAAAAATGCACCCCAGTGGGGTCCATTTTTCACTATCTGCTTCCCCTTCCATCAAACTCGAGCAAGTTCTAAGTGCTTTTGCCTTTGCTCATCCATGCGGAACCTCAGGTACTGTGAGCTGTGACCCTTTATAATCTGCTGTTACAAACAAGTTCATGTTGTTGACCTTTAGTCGGAGCGGCACATGCGTATTAAGCTCAGGTTCCTGCTTTGCTGCGCTGCAACCATCTGTTTCTGTCTTCCGTTGCTTCTTCCCATGAATTCCAACCTCCCATCCCTGCTGCCTGAAATCAATTATTATTGATTTCTCCCTGCACTCTCCGGGGCAGAGTTAAAAGTGGGGACAAAGGAGAGAAAACCTCAGGTGAATCGCCAAAGTAAAGCTGGTTGCACACTGCTGCGTTTTTCGGGCCGAATATCGGAGTGAATTTCGGAGCACGCAAATAAAAAAATCAACCTCACGTTATGTCAGTCACGTTTGCACACTGCCGCCCGTTTCGCGCACCACTTGGTCCCTTGCTCTCTCTATCTCTCTCTCTCTCCTTGCCCTGAAAAACGCATTTCGCAACGAAAAACGCAGCAGTGTGCAACCACCTTGACTCCGTCCACTGTACTGTTGGAGCACAATATCAACTCAACTTCAAAGTAAAGCTACTACTACAACTATCGACTATTTTCTCAGTGATTATTATATTTGATTACTTTTCTGATGATTCGAATAATCAAGAAAAAAAGAACACTAGTCCTTGCCCGTTCAAACTTATGTGCTCCGAATTATGTGCAGTTTGGGTTATGGGGTGTGCACAGTATGAGGGACTGAATGTAGGAGTCTTAGAAGTAATGCTGAAGAACCCAGACATATCAGTGATGTCAGATCATCTCCAAATTTGGGCACTGTTCCAGCATGCAGCTGTTACCATGGCGGCGGTATCAGTGATGTCAGTTTACTCCAAATTTGGGCACTGTTTAGTTGCGACCGTAAGTCTCAGTTAACTATGAAAACCGGCACATCTTGTCCATACGTCCATAAGTCTTTCTGTAACGCCTCAATTTTGTTGTGACATCACGTGACATTACCTCATCAAAGATTAAACCTTGGATATCCTTACATGGAAACTACTGGATCATCACCCATCTCCATAAGTGATCTAGGTAATAAACAGTATTAATATATGGAGCTGATCTACATCTGTTTCCCAGATGATGCCCTGTTAGGGCAACCACACTAATAGAATCCCCTCTGTGCCCATAAAAGGGGACACGAACTGAGAGACAGATACTGACACGTATAAAATGGAGGCTGGGGAGACAGTTATTCAGTTGGGCTTGAAGCATTGACGAGTAAGCATCTAGGGAGAGCTGCCAGGGCCCTTGTGTAAGGGTGCCGCCTGTTTAAACAGTTTCTTAAGTTCCTAGGTTGTTTTCTTTAGTTTCTTTAGCTGTCAAGTATTTTCTTTTTCCGTATTTATGTAAAGTCGTATTTTCATTTGTTATTTAAAGGCCTTCACAACATTGCACTGAAACTGTTGGTGGAAGTTGTTTTGGTTGCAATAAAACCCCCAAACTTTGCATCTTGTAGCCTTGGCCCTTGGGTCAACCTTTACATGGTCCTCTAACTTCTCTCCACAGATTGGCCGGCTCTGATGAGCCTCACATGGAGTGGCTGGGCCGGGGCCACTCACCACCTACTCACTCACAAATTGACTTTGCTGATCAGAGGACTGTCAGTCAGCTTCGGCAGCGAGGAGTCAGTCCCCCTGTCCTCTCACCCAAACCAAACCTTCAAACCTTCAATGGTGTCTTTGAAAGAGACTGTTTCATAACCTGCCTTTGGAAAAGCCTTGAAGACTGCTAGTGCTCTGCTGTGACCAACTCTTCAGACCTTTGATTATTCCTTTAGTTGTACTTTTGCAGCTTTTGAATTTGTTTTGATGTGTTTGGTTGTGTTTAGATTAGGTTTTTAATTAGGTTTGTGTTACTAATGATTAGATTCATTTGTGATTGTTCTAACACAGGGGTCTTCAACGGGGTCCGCGACCCCTAGAGGGTCCACGGAGGTACTGCAGGGGGTCCGTGAAATTATTGCTTGATAAAAAAAAAAAATCCACATTTATGTTAAAAAATAAATTATGATTCTATCCATTTTAAATAGCTTGAATACATGATTACTATGCAATTGACAGATTGTTGATATTATTGACATTGGTTCTCAGTTAATAAGTAACTGAGAACTGATAGTTAATAAGTAACTGAGAACTGATCTCAGTTACTGATAGTAACTGAGAACTGATAGGCCTGATAGTATGTAATAGTATGTTTAGAAACGGTAGTGGTACGGACCACCCTGCTCGCTGTAACTTGTACTTGTTTAAAATAAAGAATATGTCGTACCCCCGACCCCCCCACCCTACGAGGTGGTAGGGGGTCCCTGCTCCATCTCCCCATCAGTTTGGGGGTCCCCGGCCTGAAAACGTTGAAGACCCCTGTATCTAACATTTGTCATTATTTCTACCTTTATGTCGTAATAAATATATGTTACGTTTTAAATTCAGTTGTCCTTCTTGTTTAACCGGCACCTCCTGGCATGGCATTTACTATAAGTGTCCTTGAGCAAGACACTGCTCAGGACCTGCCCAACCCTCCTAATAGTTAGGATGGGTTAAATGCAGCAGGGGACAGCTTGTGGCCAGATGTACGTGGCCAACAAATCTCTTTTACTGTCACTATACATCCGTGGCCTGGTGGTCTCACACTATTAATTACTGTACAACACAACTGAAAGGCAAGGGGCCTGACATTTGTGATCTTTATGTGGAGAATCTTCAGTGAAAAGGGCCAGCTGACATAATTAACGTGGAGCTGGTTTTGAGCAGGCCTACTACAGTAACACAAAATAAAGAACAATACCTGACAAGATAGATGTGCCATTGAAAGGCATTTAACACTGTAAATACTGTGGATGCTGATTGAGCTGCCTGCCTGCATGAGCACACTGATGACAACACAAGAAGTAACACCTTCATATCCTGTGTGATATCGTTTGAAGTTTATCACTATAGATGGCGTAATAAATCTGAGCTACAAACAGACATTTCACCCAACTGGGTACAGTCAAAAGCTTAGGGAAGTAAAGCTGTGCATTTCAAGTAAACCTAATCTCCCTACCTACTGCTTCAAAAATAGAACAGTGTCATTTTTTTCACTAATAACACTGGTGCTAATGTATGACGAGAAGCAGCCACCACTTTCTGTAAAAGTGAAAATTATGATCAAGATGTGTGCAAAGACTGAGACTGTCACTGGCACCGTTGCATTCTGTGGCTACGAAAAGCCTGAAATAGTAATCCAGCCCAAAGCTGCTCAGGTTGTCTGAGACAAAGTGCCCTTCCTCTGCAGTGGGGAGACATAAGCCATTGATTTGTTCTCCCTCATACACTTGCCCAACACCAACCGAATCTATATTTGGACAGGGAGGGAGATCTTTAACACGAATAATGCTGCTTTGAACATGGAAAACAACAGTGGTGAAAAAGGTATTCACATTTTTCACTTAAAGGGATATTCCACTAAAAAAACTTAGGTCATTTTATCGTCTACTCAGGCTTTTGTGAACACCCCAGACAGTTTTTAATTTGCTTGATTCAATATTTAGATATTTGATATTGATTTTATCAGACACTCCCCAGGGCCCAGCATTGTAAAGCCCAGCAAACTCCATTTTAACCATGATAGATTCATCAAAAACACCTGTCTTTTTTTGGGGTGACTCATACTACCCTCCTAATTGTGAGCTGGCCATGTTTTTTCATTTTTATTGTATTATTTTTGTTCCATTTTCCCTAAAAAATAATAATTAAAAAAAAAGTTATCACGGCCAGCTCACATATTAGGATGATAGTATGAGTCACCAGAAAAAAAGACTCTTTTTTTGATGAATCTATCATGGTTGAATTGAGTTTGAAATCCGTAATTGGCACAAACCGCTCCATTCCCATTGAAATGCATTGTCAGAATCTGCACTCATACTAGTAAAAGTCTGGAAATCTAAATGTATTTGAGTAAAAGTACAAATGGTATCAAAATATAGTTAAAGTACCAACAGTAGAAAGTAGCCTACTCATTGTTGCAGAATGTCCCATTTCACAAGTTATAAAATGTATACAAATCTTTCAAAAATAGCAGATCTACAAGCTCACAATGTGTCACATGTGATGCCTCAATGTGTGAGCTTGTAGATCGGCTATTTTCGAATGGCCGAAATATATAGGGCTGAAGTGGTTAATGTATGTTTTGTGATAATAATCCAAAACTACAAAGTAACTAGTAACTAAAATGTTCAAATAGTTGTAGTGGAGTAAAAGTGCAATATTTGCCTCTGAGATGTATTGGAGTATAAGTAAAAGTACTGAAAACTGGAAATACGCTAGTAAAGTAAGAAATACCTCAAAATTGTACAGTGCTTGAGTAATGTACTTAATTGCGACCGTGGGTCGCGGTTTACTATCAGTACCGTCACAGCTTGTCCGTATCTACTGTACGGGTAACGCCTGACACTGTGGTTCCCCTTTCACATCACTGTGACATCACAAGTGACGTCACAGCGATGTAAGATACTCATATCAGGGATCTCCATATGGGCATAAACAGGTGACATCACAGTGCTGTCAGATACTCAGAGCAGGGATCTCCATATATGGGCATAAAAGGGTTCCATATATGAGCATAAAAGGGATTGTATCCCAGATGATGCCCTGTTAACCACACTAACAGAATCCATATATGGCCAAGTTGACAGATGGCACGCTTTTCGCCCTTAGGCGTCTTACTGGTTACTTTGCACCACTGGAAAACAAAAAGCATCTTCCAATCCAAATCTCTCCCATTCATGCTGGGGAACATAACGACATCTGACACTTTCTGGTAAAACAAACAAAGGTGATTTGTGGAAGTTTGACTGCACAGCAGTTTGTATCTTTGAAAGTGTACAAATTAAACCAAATTACGGGTCCATTCTGTTACATTTTGTACACCCTCAGACTCACATCACCGGTGGTTTTGCCGTTCGATGACAACCACGCACGACCCGAGTGAAATATCTGCCCAAAACAAATGGCAGCGAGATTTGGCTGAGTTATATGACCGTCAAGCTGTTGTGACATCAAGACATCAGGAGGCTCAGTGGATCAAGTGAACACAAACACCCCCAAATCTTTGTGCAATCCCACCGTTTGTTTTGTTTACTGCCCGAGTAAACGCTTCATATAAAAACGTCCTTGTAACCAGTAAAATGGAGCAGTTTGCTGCCATTTGCGGATTTCTTCCAAATAACGCTCCATTCCATTGAAATGCATTGGCAGAATCCGCCCTCATAGGTAGAATAAAAGCGTGGTGTGCAGGGACGTGCTGGCCATTGGGAAAAGCGGGACAACTCCCGAACGGCCGGTTCATTCCCGGCCTGTCCAGGCCAGCCATTAGGAAAAAATAAAATGTCGGCCTTCGTTCCATTTTGGGGGCTGTGCGGCCAACCAAGTAAATCGTCACTGTCGGGCAGAAACCTTGTATCTCCATGTTTCAAATTTATACATTTTTTCTCAAAGCAAAGCCCTGCTTCATCATACAAGGCCGTTGCACAAAAGTAGTGAAAACAAAACAAACAATTTTGGACATATAAGGTTTCCACCCGACAACGACGAAATATAACAAAAAAAAAGAAAATTAGGGCCTCTCCATCTCTTTTTCCCGGGCTGAATCAGGGGCCCAGCACGTCCCTGGTGGTGTGACCACATTCACAGGGGTTACCAATATGTCCCTACATGAAAAATATGTCTGTGGCAAGACTTAGTCTTGTCCGTGGAACGTTTTAGAATTTCTTTTTTAAACACAATTATAATTTTGAGCATAAGACCCAATTACTGAATGTCAAGCCTCCAGGGTTTTTTTTTTTTTTTTCAGACTATATGACACTGATTTACTACGACACCCTAACCCCACATTAGGAGTCTAGACTAGTGGTTCACAAATGTTTTATTTGCTTAAAGGACAACTTTTTACAACAAGGGTTCATATTTTAGATTGTAATTAGAGAAAAGAAAAGTTGAGTAATGTTTTCATTTACTGCTTTCTATAGTTTTTGCGATTTTGATTTCAGTGGGTGGGGGCATGTGTACAAGTCTTTTTTAGACACACTAAACCCATTCCCAAGATGAACCACAATCTTTTATGGGCAGAGGTGAATTATGGGGGCTAGTAGTGTTACTGTAAATAGTAATAAAGAAATCACTGTCTTATTTTGTGTAAAAATACATATTTAGCCACTTGTACGCATTGCCCCATGCACCCACTGAAATCAAAATCGCTAAAAATTCTAAAACGATAGAAGCAGTAAATTAAAACCTTTTAACACTCGTCTTTTCTTTTCCCCAATTACAATCTAATATAATGAACCCTTGTTGTAAAAAAAACTAAGTTGTCCTTTAACTTGGAGAGTGTACGAATGGAACCATATGGACCCAGACCCGTAAAGGGTCCATTTGGTTCCATTTGTACACTCTCAGAGTTACAGACCTATTTGTGTTTCTGGTCTGTGGTCAAAAATGACCACAAGCCAGCATTGCGATGACCCCTGCACATTCAAAATCTTACAAGTACAAAAGTAGGCCTACTAGCTAAGTAATCATTATGCAGAATGGGAATTTCAGAATCATATTATATAATCATTGACATTGTGGTTAATCTACAAGCTCACAACACATTGCAAACACTAGTGTAAGCCTTTGTATTCATAAATTAATCAATGATTAATATTAAGCAACAGAAGTAGTCAAAATTGTAAGAAAACATAGCTTACAATATTTGTTTCTGCGATGTAATGCAGAAGTAAAAAGTACCAAGAAATGGAAATACTCAAGAAAAATAAAAGTACAGTGAAATTGTCCAATAGCATTACATTAAAAGGTAAAACATTATGGCAATGACAATTTAAAGGAGACAAGCTCCCTCTAGTGTATAACTCCTGAATGACATACAGTACAATCTAATAATATGGCTTATAAAAACCCAGGCCCACATAAAGTGCAAACTAAAGAAAGGGTTTATAATAACCATTGACAAATGTATTTGAATATATCTTTTTTTATTATATTTTCAATTTTTATCTTGTATGGGCAAACCAACAATGTATATAAATGTTGCTCTTTTCTGAAAAGAAAAGCATTCTTTAAAAAAAAGAAAAAAGTAAAAATATGAAAAAAGAAATACAAATACAAAAAAGTGCATGGACATTAAAAACAGAAATAAATTAACATAAAAAGACATTGGTGTACTTTGCTCAGAACCATTAAAACAATGGAACTCGACTCTCCTGAAAGGCTGTCAGAACAGCCAACATGCCAGACCAGACAAAGGCCCTCAAAGACACAGGCACACAAATCCAACACAGACAGATGTAGAGTAGTGTGTGGAGGACATATGATGTAGAAAAGCAGGCCCAGTAGATGAACATAGTAACAACAAAATATATTTTCATCTATAAAACACCTTTCTTGCCGATTAACAACCCAGGGACTAAAAAGACAGAAAGAGCTATGTATATTTTCACTATAATGGCCCAAAAGGTTCTTATCTATGTGAATACAATGACAATGAAATAATGAGTTGCATGTCTCTACATGGTTGACAAGGACATTCATTAGGGGTTTCTCCAAGCTGCTAAACCTTCACGCAGTCCACCTATACGCGGCGAGTTTATTTATATTTTTTCGTATTGCCCAAAGAAGAATATGAATATACAATGGTGTCCCCACAGGACCCCGGTCCAATGGTCCATCTGTAGTGAGCCATAGATGGAAGTGTGAAGACTAATTTATATTTTTGGAAATAAAATCATTCACATTCTTCATCCAAGTATAAATTAGTCTCAGCATCTTGGATTTAGAACACAAAGCACACCAGGTTTCGTCGGTGCACTGCTATTGCTGTAAACCACTGTTTCTCAACGTGCGGCCCGGGGACCACCAGGGCCCCAAAATGGAACCTTACAAGTCTTGACTCTGCAGACTTGACAAAAATTTCAAGATTCGGATTAATTTACCACGGTGGATTTTACAGTGTAGTTCGGGGGTCCCAGAGATAACCTGTGGTACAATACACTCTGAGTTACACACCCATTAAAGGAGTAGTTCACCCCCAAAATGACTTTTTTTTCTATTGATTACTCATGCCATGGAGAGTAGAGTTCAATAATATTTTTTGGTTTTCGTCACATTCCTAAGACAAAAATTTGATTCGAGTAAATTTCCCCCCATTGATTCCGGATGGTGACCCGTTTCGAAACGGGTCACCATCCGGAATCAATGGGGGAAAATGTATTGTTATCACATTTTTGTCTTAGGAATGTGACGAAAACCCAAAAATATTATTGAACTCTACTCTCCATGGCATGAGTAATCAATAGAAAAACAGTCATGTTGGGGGTGAACTACTCCTTTAATACCAAACCACAACAATGATTCGCCATTCAACCAAGCGGTTGCATGCAACTACTCACAACCATTATCCCCAATGGCAGTTGCAAGGAGTTGCGTTAGTGTGGAGTCCTTAAAACTGTTGTGTTGCAAGGAGTTGCGACTAGTTGCACTGGTGTGGTTTGGGCTTTGATGGTGCATATCAGGGGTCTTCAACAGGGGGCCTGGGACCCCTAGGGGGTCCTCAGAGTTACTACAGGGGGGCTGCCATATCTTAGGGTGATGGCAACTTTTCTTCATTAACCACTTGAAACCTAGCATCCATATCCTGAGGGGAACTATAGCCAAAAATAGACGATCTACAAGCTCAAAACGCCTCAGGCTATTTTCAGCAACAAGGGATCCTTGGTATGATAAGTGTTGAAGACCCCTGGTGCATGTGGACCGCTGGTGGTCCCCGGACCAGACATTGAGAACCAGCGCCGTAAAACATCTGCAGAATCCCCAAACAGGGATCCCGTGGCTCATGTGTGTGATTTGTTAATGCAACATTTAATTTGCTGATGAAGTGTCATTTAAAAACATAATACTAGTAAAGCTCACATAAAGATGGTAAATATGGGACTGCGTTTAGCCGATGCAAGTCGGCTGAAATGAGCGCCTCGTTCTGCAATGCAAAAAAGTAGACTTGCATTGGCGAAGCATCTGCATGTACACAACATGATTATGATAGTCTTTCAAGCCAATAACCATTGTCAAATCAGATTACATCCAGTAGCTATGTCAGGTCTTAGACCTGCCAATTATCTTATGGAATGACCAATTATGTATGCAAGAAATAAGTCTATGTTAAGCCTGATTTATACTTAGTTACCGAAAATAGACGATTTACAGTATAACTCAGGTTTAAGTCTCTGTTGTAGCATAAATAATTTACAACGTACATGAAACATACTATTTACATATTAATGGCATCCGTGTTGCTTACATAAAAGAGTACATCTTGTATTAGTCATTATTACGCCTTTCCTTAAAGTTCCATTATAAAGGACTTGCCTTTATAACGGTACTGTTATCAAATCATAACATGATTTGACCAACATTAGAAGGGTCTCTTTTGCCATTGTGAACTCAATGGCAAGGTGTTTACAATGCTTTATACACACATTCCATGAATGGGTAATTTACAGTATACTGTATCGTTGAAGAGATTATAGCCACTGTAGTGTAAATGCACCTGCTGGTGAAACACGAGCAACAGGAAGATACATTTTGCTCTTCAACAAAAAAAAGAGCAACTCACCAGATTAGGTATGAGCACCCTGGAAACATATATTTAACACAAAACAAAACAAAACATCATCATTAAAAAAATGAAAATGGCACTGAAGATTTAAAAAAGCAAGAAAAATAAAACCAACAAAATATAAAATGTTAATATATAGTAGGTTCGATTTTGGATCACTTTTGACTGCAAAGCTGAGACATTCTGTTTTACCATTTCTGAGCATTAGTGTGCTGCTGTGCAAATAAAGCAACGAAAACGACCGGCCATGTCCCTCCTACTTTTGGCTTACAGAGCGGCAGGCTTGCATAGTTGAAAGAGGTGCGTGCATTAGCGATTTCATGCAACACTGCATTCCATAATAATTCTCAATTCTGTACAGTGAGAGATAGAAAGAGAAAGACAGAGAGAGAGAGAGAGAGAGATTGTGTATACTGTATGTGTATATCCTATATTGTATAGAGCTTGAGGAACCGAATAGAACAGGCGGCCACTTCTCCATTAAACTAAATGGACGCGGTCGCCCTATTACTCTGGTGCAAGCCGCCCTGAATGGTGTGCTCGTTCCATATTGAGGAATAGTGACAGGGGCTTCATACGCCGCCACCCATTGGCGCCAACCCCTGCCCATATGAGGAACTGCAGAGTAGAGCCAAGTGGAGCCTCACACACACACCTGGAGTCTGTTCGTAATTAGGTCATCAGTTTTTTTTTTTTTTTTTGTCTAGCTTCTAGAATCAACAGAGAGAGACCAGGGCAGAGCTGGTGTTGCGTGACCAGCCTGGCAATCTCACCCCTCTCTGAAAGCAAGCCTGGGGATGCGAGGTTAGGGCAGAGCAGGAGCAACGTTAGCTGCCTGGGAGAATCACACTCTCAAACCAACCAGCAAGAAACTGAAACTGAAGAAACTTAAGTTTAGTCCCGGAGAGGGACAGCCTTTCTGTGTTGCTAGTGCTGGGAAAGGAAAACCTCAAGAAAACTACATGTTACTAGTATAGAACAGTGACCTGATATGGAAACTGGTCTGGACAGAAAGTTGTGAATAATGTAACCCAAGTAACGTCTACTTGATGTAACCATGTTTATCCAAAACAAATGTTAAAATCAGCTGGTGCATCTGATCTCAGTCTGACCAGCACAACTGGGTACAGTTGGATACCGAGATGAAGGAGCGGTGGGATTAAAATCCAGATACAAAAAGGCTTAAGTTTCTTTTACTTTAAAAAAAAACTATTTTTTGCAAGAACATAATATGCTATCCTTTTGCTTATTATAACATTTCAAAAATAAGTTTTGGTATCTGCCATTTGCTGCTACAAAAAAAAACATGACAAATGTTCTCCAACAAATATATTAAAACAAGTATCATTTAACCACCCAGGGGTCCATACTCTGTCCCTTCCTTTTGTCCCCCTACAACAAATCCCTGCTCTGAAAACATACAAGCTCACATGCGTTGAGAGCTTGTAAATTGTGTTCATGTTGTTAAAAGACCCAGATCGTTTGAGAATGTTTCCTATAAGCTCCTACTACCAGTTTAGACTTTACAAGTTCAATGACAAGTAACAGGTCGTTAAGATGTCGATCAAATGCTCAAAAAGAAACAGCTGGAATTAGACCTTGACAGATCTGCTTTACAGGGGAATGCCACTCAATTCAAGATTCCTACAGTATGTTATTCCTATGAGGAAAGCCAATTTAAACACAATATCGACTAGTCTTCCAAAACCAAACACCAAGACAGAGGTTACTGTAGTTTCAACTTTCATCAGGCAGATTCCTTAGCAGACTCTTCACAGTGAGTCTTTCAGAGACAGCAATAAGAATCCTCTCTATCCCAGTCATGGATAATGAAACGTGTACTGAACTGTCTCTTTTTAGGAGACAGAAGACTAGCTGAATTGTTACAATATACAGTAAGTGAGGGTGAGCACATCTTTCTCCCATTGGACAACCAAAATATATAGAAGCCAGAGCCCAACCCCATAACTAAAACCTCATTATACTATAAATTGGTTTTAAGCCTTCATGAATAACAAGACATTAAAGGTTTCATAATATTTGTAGCTGAACTGCATGCCTGCCAAAACTGACTTGCTGCTAATCATGGTGTTGCAACTAATGTTGGCTGGCTGCCAAACAAACTGCTCTCCTAAATAATATGCTTAACAGACCAAAAAGACTAAAGCCTTAATTATACTTGGATGCGGGCCAGTGTCATGCAGAGTATAGCAGGTCTACAGGCTCACAACTCAGTGTGATGCTTTGTGAGCTTGCAGATCGGTTATCTTCGTCGGGCGACACTACTAACAGCCATAAATCGGGCATAACAATTTTTGTTTCCCCTCTTGGCACTGACATTTGCTGCTCAAC
Organism: Nannobrachium achirus; assembly: GCF_963921795.1. Classification (NCBI taxonomy): domain Eukaryota; kingdom Metazoa; phylum Chordata; class Actinopteri; order Myctophiformes; family Myctophidae; genus Nannobrachium; species Nannobrachium achirus. The sequence continues at coordinate 43,522,507 of NC_137813.1, forward strand.
TTGCAAGCAAACCTGTTTCCCCCAACTCATACTGCCTCCTTTTCAAACCCAGTTATGAGATGCAATTTAGTGAAAAACAACGGTCAGAAGACCTAAATGTTCACCCACAAAAGATAATGGAGAAACTTTAGCTGCAATAATTCAGCAAAGGCAGAGTTTAGTCTGAAGACAAATTGTCAAAGAGAGGAAACTGAGGTTTCAAGCACCTTGTAAACCTACAGTAGCATACCGTATATTATACTGTATGGCCTAGGAATTTGGGCTACCGAGTTGTTGGACATAAGAACTACACATGCAAGTCCTTAAAATGAGTGGCATTTCCCTTAAAAAAACTAACTGGTAAATTGGAATTTGGTCTTCCTTTCAAAATAATCTATGGTAAAAGAAATCACTGGGTTATTTGCATAAGGGTGGCCTTTAATGGTGGGTAACCGTGCTCATTTATATACTGAGAACATACAGTATGCTGGTATCCAACTAAAATGTTCACGATATAATCCTCACATTCATTATTGCACTTGCATGGTGTATTGTAACATGTGAAAGATCAGCGGCAGTTCAAAACCTACAGGGCAGCAATCATGATGGCACAATTTCACGCTGCAATGACAAACGTCTTTATCCACTTAAACCCCAAGTTGACTGACCCTCAGGGCTTTATACTTGTCACGTTTCTGTTTTCTCTCTAGATTACATATTTTCTGCAAACGTTTTCACCAGAAAATGGATGCTGGGGTCTAAGTGGTTAAGCTGCTATGATACAGTAAATATCCATGCAGTGTGATGTTCAATTACGAGGAAAAGATGATCAAATGTAGTACTGCTTTGATCAACAAAATAAACAGCTACTCCTTGATCAGCTTGAAGCAAAAAAATGAATAATAAAAACTACCGTCTTCTCAAATGAGGTACCACAGGTTATGATTAATGCTACCGATATACTTTTAGATCGCTAAAATGTGGTCACAGTTCTGAAAAGTCAGCATTTAGAAAATATGATAGTTTAAGAAATATCAGTGCAGGAGCACTGGCCTTTTTTGACAGCACCAAGTAGTGGAACAGCTACCTACTGTAATATACCTCATCATCACACCTCATATTACACAGAGATGAAAGTACCCTTTTACCATTTCAAGTCTGAGGCCCATTACACCACTTTTAAGATATGTCGTCAAATTATTTACACGCAACAAAAAATAAAATAAAAAACAGATCATATAGATCCATATTGTATATCATTTAAAAAAATAAAAAATAAAATATATACAAAGTGCTAAAAATGAAACCTTCCAACTCAGTTATGCATACAGCAGTAGACTATTATGTTGCCAAACTCAATGGTTTAGCTCCATGACAGAACTGAAAGGCGCTTCAGAAATTATGTTCATCTTGCTCATGAGAAAGGAAAATAAGTATAATATAGTTCCTCTGCTTATAGTATCTATTGACTATACGACGTACAAATACACATATTTTTCTCTCCATTATTTTTTTAAAGGGTTTCATTCCAAAATACTATATATGTACAGTATATCTGCTATATAAAGAAAAGATACATCTAGGCTATTTCATTTGACTAATAAAAATACATTTGATTCTATCCTAAAAAATACTATTGTTTCGAGGTTTTATGATACCTGTCAACTTATTAAACTAACACTTTTTTCAAAAGGATGCGTCTATCTTGTCTGAAGAAATGGGCCATAATGAATCAACCTAAAGTTGTATGCCAGTGTCATGCACCGAAAATAGTCAATCTACAAACTCACAACACATTGCTCTGCGATGAATTGTGGGCTTGTAAATCGGGCATTTGCTTCTCTCTACTCACAACATTCAGTTGTCTTTCTCTGTCTTTCCACTCGAGTGAAGAAATGTGTTGAAAAAAATATATAGAACTTTAATAGCCCTAATTTATTCATAGTAATCTCTAACATAAGTCACAAGTGGCCAAATACAGTGGACAAAAAAATTAAAAGATTAAATATGGATTCTGCTTTTATAGTCACATCAATGTTACGAAGCTAGATTAAAATCCACAACTAATATTGCACTTATTACATAAAATAAATATCAATATTGGATTTTCTGTCTAAAGGGGGGCCTCGGCTGTTAGAGAAGTCATTTAGACCTCAACATTACCAAATCCAGCTACAATGTACAGATTTCATACACCGGTTCACGGTAGAAATATCATTTACTGCTTTATCTATACCACACGTCTGTCAGGTGCACCTGAGGCTGAGCAGCATTCGGGGCATATTAATGGGAGATCGCCACACGACAAAAACACCAGCGAGCCGGATTCATACTTTGAAAACGCGCAGACCTGATGATATCGGCTGAGCCACCCCAAGTCGTACGACGCAGTACAAATTAAATGTTAAATGTTTCTGCAAATAATTAATTCAATCTGAGCCGTTTCTCTATCAGGTATTTCATTAAGGGATATTAAAGGGTCAAAAACTTGAAACTTGAAACATAACCCACTAAAACCGGGAAAGGTTTAGATTAAAAAAAATAGCAGGTGTACAAGCTCACAGCGCCACACTAAGTGACGTGCTGTGAGCTTGTACATCTGCTATTTTTGAACAAGTCGTGAACTGATTTAGAAAGCATTTTGTAGAATTGCCCTTAGGTCTTAATGGGTTTACTGTGCTCGTCTGCTAGCCCAGTGTTTCTCAAACATTACCATTTCACGGTCTCCCCTTAACTCTGACAGTGTACAAATGGAACCAAATGGACCATTTAGGGTCCATTTGGTTCCATTTGTATGCCGTTAAGAGTTACAGACTTGTATGGGTCAATTTAGACCTCACAATGCCCCTGGAATCCACTTTGAGAACCACTTTGCTAGCCCATTAAAGCATGGTACTGTATTGTTAAGGATAGTGCATGGAGCTACACTGCATCACCTGATGATACAAATCACACATCATGGTTCTCCAAGATGACATATGGTGACCTATCATTCTACGGCTATCGAGACGTAGACTCAAAAGTCAACTCACAGTTCTACACAGTAAAATCCTGAGCATTCATTTACTTGAGTTAATTTAACACTCAAAAAAAGTGTTCTCGGGTCCAGGGATGGGACGATACGCGATATTATCGCTTATGATAAACGACACTCACGATAATCGTATCAGAGATTATTTATCGTGATATCATCCTCAGTCATGCACAGGGATCAATTCACCTTTTATTTGCCGAGCTGCATATCCGGTACCACTTAAACCCTCTATAATTGGTAAAAGGTACTTTTAATATATGTACTTGATACAGTTTTTTTTTCACTCTCTATCAAATGTCTTTGCCAAAAAATAGCCGATCTACAAGCTCGCGACGCGACTTGTGAGCTTGTAGATCAGCAATTTTTTTGGCAAATGTTCCGCCCCAAGATAATGGATTTTGATTATCGCAATGTCGTAAATCGTGATTTATTTTGTCACAATAATCGCGATATGACATTTTTATATCATCCCATCCCTACTCGGGTCCCAACCCTAGCGCCTACGTGAGAACATGGAATGATTTAGTGGATACATGAACGTTCTTGCCCAGAGGAGAACTATAGAAGAATTCTGGAATGCTGAAAGCCAAGGAAGTAATCCAAAAAAGTTAATGAGCCAGAAGAATGGCGCAGAGGTAAAACGGCGTCGAGTCGACAGATAATGCCAGGTTCAAACCAGAAGCATGCCTTTACATTTTGCAATCAAGCAACGCGTTAAGATTAATTAAGCGGTCGCCTAAGGTCATATATGCAGTAGTAGAAAAGCATGGGACATGCCAGCCACATGCAAATGTGTACCGTCCGTGACCCAGCCATCTAGTACCTAAAATGCAACGGTAGTTAATAGATTGATGTTCCACGTGGCCAAAAGAAAATGTGGATATACTGTAATATGCGCACATTCTCCATTGACTTGACCGTTTTGCAAAGTGCTTTCCTCTTTGATGTTTGGCAAAACCTAATTCCCCCCCATTACCTTGTAATATGTGTTCTATATGATATACAGTAACTGTTGCAAAACAGACCACACAGTAAAATCCTAAGTGTTCATTTAACTATGATTGTGCGCAAATGTAACCAAATGGACTACTGATGAAACACTAGATTTGAGTGTGTAGATCGCTTTGAATTAATTAGGTAATTGACCAAACAATGACAATTCTTATAAATGATCGCTTGCATTAGTTTTGGAATGAAACTCTTTATGTATGTGCATGTATGCGAGCACTGACTAGCGCATGTATATAGTGTAACTGTACGGTGAGCTCGAGTATTTCCAAGGTGCCTTTTCAATGTTTGGGTTGTGTTGTTGTTATCACTGTACACTTTGAGAGACTGATACAAAAACAGAGAGGTTTAAATACAGTTGGTCGGTAACAATCTGTCTAAATTAGAATAAACGTGTATCAAATCTATAGCAGTGGTGCACTACACACTTGGTATGTGTGCACTCTCACAAAAGTTGTGTTATACATAATAACTACACATGTAGCATGCAAGCATGTCCTTGTGTGCTGCATGTATCTTTCAATACCCTGCTTTTTCAATTTGCTCACAAGAGCCAAATTCATAATTAATTTAATTCACTAAACGTATACTTAACTAAACTAGGTTTTGTGTCCTTAAAAGTGGGGACAGTGCAAAAATATTGCATATTTTCTACCATTCATCCAATGTGGAAAAATACTTATATTCCAGATGACTGCATCAAGGCAAACCTCAAAGTCATTGTATGGATCAACTGCCAGCTAGTGTACGTGTCCACAACATTGAAAAAAATCTGTCACTTGGCAAATACTTTTGGGTGCTCACTTTAACTTAGGCACAAAGAAAATAGCTGCATTGCTTAAAATGGAACTACTATTAGTATATCATTGAGGCCTCTGTGTTTGACGTGCAGGAGATTGCATGCTGGATGACAGCTTTCTGGAAGATGCCTTCTTTTCAAGTGGCTTTTTCCCATTTGAGGGAGATTTGAGGCTCATTTCAGAACTGGAAGACTTGGACTTGCCAACATGTAACAGGGAGCGACTGAGCGAGCTGGGGGGCTTGGAAGACTCCTTTGACGCAGACTTTTTCTCACCTGCATGACTGTCTGAGGACGCCTGCAAAGAGACACTGTCTGACGTGGCGTCGCCGTCGGTGCCACTGTCTTTGCCTTGTCCTCCACACTGCTTGCCTGTCCTATCGGAGGCCTTCTTAGACAGCATGGTGCTCTTGCCCAGGTCAGCCGACCGGCGGCTTTCCCTCTGTCTCAGGGCACTCTTGAAGAAGGACAAACCCTTGTCCTCAGACTTGCTGCCCCGTCGCAGGTCTTTGGAGGACACGCTGGGGGAGCGCAGGCTAGTGACAGACGAGCTACTGCTGGAGCTCCTGAAGGACCTCCACTCTGGCCGGCCGTCCCCGCTCTTGGACATGGACAAGCGGGCTACCGTGCTGCCGCGGGGACTGCTGACAGAGGGGCTGGTGGCGTGTATCGAGTCCCGACTGTAGCTCCTCTCCACCAGTCTCTTTCGGTTACTTGTGCAGGTTTTCTCCGTGCCGGTGGATGTTTTCTTTGCAGTCGGGGAGGGATTGGCAGAGGACTGGGCTGTGGCGCAGGTGCATTGCTTACGCTGTGGCGTCCCCTCCGTGGGCTGAGATGGCTCCTTCTTTTTGGAAGGGGTCCCGCTGGGCGTAGAGTTGCTTTTCTTGGCATTGGTGCTCTTGTCCTTGACATTGGCCGTTTTGGAACCTTTAACCGGGGTACTGGAAGACGACTGGGGAGTGGAGCTCTTCTGGGCGGAGGACGAGCACAGGCGTTTCTTGGAGGTCCGGTCTTGCTCTGTTTTGGTGCAGTTCTTCGTCGACCCCGCGCTTTCCGCCTTTGAGCCAAATCCCCCGATGCTGCTCTTGCGTTTCTGCTCTTTGGAGGGGGTGGTTTGGGGTGGTAGTATGTTCTGGTCCAAGGCTGTCATCTGGTTGTTGTTCTCAGTGGGTTCAGTGTTGATGATCTTCTTCTCGATGGGAAGCGACTTGCTGTAGACGTGGGTATCGAGGTATCGTTTATTGCCCTCCTGGTCATTGTAGCTCTCCATCATGGACAAGGGCGACCTGCTTCCGAAGTAGCGCTCGTGTCTGCTGTAGCTGCCAAAACAGGATGTGGAGACTTTGTCATCGCAGGCCTCTCCTATCCTCTCCAGAGGAGGTGACGAGCGAGAATCTAGAGAGAAGCGTGACGGGGAGCAGGACCTGGGAGAGTTGGACCTCATATGGAGCTTTGCAGAGAGAGACCAGGAAGGCTTTAGCCCCGAGTCACTGAAGGCCAAAGGGCTGGCGATGGAAGACCTGGAGGACAAACTCTGCCGCTGAATGCTTCTCACAAAAGGTCGGGTGGAAAATCCGCCTGGTACAAAAAGAAAATAATAAAATACGAGGGCATGGGCCATTACTGTATTTTCTCATCAATTCTACACGGTCATCGAGGTTCTAAACAATTTTTAAAACAGTGAACATGTCTAACGAATCGGGAAATGGCTTCTCATCGTATCGTCATGACAAAGATACTAGGGCTGGGAGATATGGACAAAATAAAATATCACAATATGATGTTGTTTGATATACATAATCCCAATGTTATCTAGTCTCATATCATAGAGCAGGGGTGGGCAACTTTGATGATGGAGAGGGCCACTATATTTTCACACTCACTCCAGAGGGCCACATGCATTCAAAAATAGCAGAAAAAAAAATAGCCGATCTACAAGCTCAAACAGACCGCAATTTTGAGCTTGTAGATCAGCTATTTTTTGCTATTTTTTAATTGGAATCCTGAATTATTTTAGATATTTTTGAATTGGAATCCTGAAAATATTTAATTTTAAATGTTATATATGTTAACTTTATGAAATTAAATACAAATTCACACAAAACATTCGCACAAAAATGTTGCCCATGTATGTCATAGAGTGTTGTTCTAAATTCATGGATAACGTAGAAAAAAAACTCTCCTAATGCTGAGGAGGAGCTTCTTTCCCAAACTGTGCTTCGTAACATATTTCAAAAGCAGTATTTCTCAGGGTGCCTCCACGGTGCAATGGTTAGAGCAGCGACCAGAAAATTGCAATACCCCCCGGTTCCATTCAGGGTCGGGGACCTGTGTCGCTGGGCAACCCTCCCTCCTCCACCCATGTCTTTTCATTTTCTTTCTACTGTATATTGTTTACAATAAAGAAACATATACCCAAGGATAACCTTAAAGCGGGTGGGGGAGGCAGTTGTGTTTCGGGATTATTTGTAACAGAATGTTTCCTTATCTTCCCATTTTTACCTTTATAAAGATCTTCTGCTTTTAGTGCCTTTAGCTTCAGATCTACCGTAGGTGCTCACATTGTGTGGACATTAACCTATTTAGGCCTAGAATTATTTAATGCTTTAACTATTGAACTATAGCAGATCTACAAGCTCACGGTGCGGCACTCAGTGCCATGCTGTGAGCTTGTAGATCTGCCAAATATTGGTTCTTCTTTGAATATATCTTTTTAAAAGCGAACATTTGTAAATATTTGCTTCTGAGATGGGGGTCCGCGGCCAAATGCATGTAATTTTGGGGATCCTTATAAATATTTGAGAACCACTGATTTAGAAGAAGGATTTAGAAGACATTTATAGAATCAGATCAAAAATATTCAAAGACTTGCACAAATGTTCCAGATTTAAAAAAAATAGCAGATCTACAGGCTCGCAGCGCGGCAATTGGTACCACGCTGTGAGCTTGTATATCTGCTGTTTTTTAATAGTTAAAGCATGAAATAATGGTTAAAGTGGTTCAAGTAACACAGATTTAGTTCTAAATGGCTAAATGGGTGGAGCTGAAGTTATCATTGATGGATAGAAAGGCTCTGCTAGCCAATGGGAGAAGTGGATAACCCTTATTACACTGGTACTATCTTTTAAAGCTGACAGGAAATGGAAAATGTCTGAAGCCATTTAAGACATTTTCTGTGATAACTTGGGGTCAAACTGTAATGTGTTTTCGTGACACCGCTCTAGATCAAGAACAATAACCCGTTTTGACACTTGGATCTCGAGCATTGGTACAAATTGAAGGAGGGGGGGGGGGGGGGGGGGGTACTTCCTGCCATTTAATGACATTGAAATCTATTTTATTTTATAGAGACCATTATAAGAGAACATTATGAAATTCTGAAAGACATAAAGGGTACATTTACTCACATCTATTTCCCTGTGTGTGTCTTTTGCATGATTTTCATCTTTGTGTCTTTCAACATGCTGTCTCAAGCTTTTAAGGTTCTCTTGTATGTATTGTGGTGTCATTTTAAATTGGGTGTAAGTTTAGAAATATATATGTCACAGTTTGTTTGAGATTCAGTTAGATTGAGAACAGGAGCGCTCATTTTTGGGCACAAGGTGGAGCAGGCGGTGCCTCCTTCGGGGAACTAGGAATAATGTGACTGAGATTAGGATTAGGGTTAAATTTAGGCATAGTTTTACTGAGGTTAGGGTTAGGATTTGGGTTAGGTTTAGGCATAGTTTTACTGAGGTTAGGGTTAGGATTAGTTCTGGCAAATTATGGCCAGAACCTTGGATTTTATTGTGTGCCCGATTTTGAACTTTATCACGTTTACACGTTTCAGAATGTCTCACCATCATCTTCGCTGCGTTCGGCTGCAAACTCCACAGACTCAGCAAGTGAAGCTAAAGATGTGCGTCTGGAGGAAGCGCCCGAGGCTAAGCTAGCAGGCCTGCTACCTGGCAACCTATTGACCCAGTGGTCACACAGAGAGGAGCTGGTGGAACCTGGATTAACAGAACAAAAAAAAAACATAGACAGCTAGTTCCCAACCTATTCTGGATCAGTAAATGAAGCCTCTTTATTGCAAGATCAATGGATTTCTATGGAGGAGCTTCACTTCGCGTGCACGCCAACGTGCGTTGTAAACAAATCGCGGACATTAGCGATCACCACTGGACAGCCCAGACGTACAGTAAGTCATAACTAGGGATGGGTATCGTTTGGATTTTTACGATTCCGGTTCCGGTTCAGGTTCCAAACGGTTCCTATTTCGGTTCCAAAATGGTTTGGTTTTTACACAAAAACATATTTTTTTAATTACATTTTAATTTACAGTTTTAATTAATCATTTAAAACATAATTTGTTGATTGAATTTTAATGTTTAATTTACAGTTTTAATGAATTATGCAAATGAAATCATATTTCAATGTCTTCAGCGATACTCTTATTCTGAAGAGATTAAGAAGTCAACCACCGAAATCGACCACCGTCTGGAAGTCTTATTGCGGCTAGCGCAACATATCTTATTCTGAAGAGATCGGCCACCGGAAGTATTAGATTTGCCAGCTTAGATTTGACAAGGGAACACAGCTCGGCGAGCGACAGAGAGCTGAGCCCGCACGCCTTGCAGTCGCACCATATAACCCAGAGAGACACACGGGGGTCTGCAAGCACTGTTGCCGTACAGTCTTTCAGATGAATGCCACGCTGTCATAAATGTTTACATGATCTCACGTCTCTCTGTGGCTGTGCAGGGCTCAGCCTGTACTGGTTGCTGGGTTGCTAATTTTGCTAGCATCGCTACCAGTCAGTGGTGTTGTTGTGGCAACGCAGTTGTCCCCCGATTGTGTGTGCGCTTGTGTGTTTGGAGGAATACAAGGTGTCACGTAACTCACGTTCGTTTCGCCTCGGGAACCGGGGACAGGTCCTGACAGATAGTCAAATACGTCTTTGAAGATATATATGTAATGTAATGAAGCCTTTTTTGAACGGATCGCACGTCTTTTTTTTTTACTGGTGCGTCTAGGAACCGATAAGCAGTACCGAAAGTAAATATTCTTTTTGGGTACCCAAGAACTGTCATGTCCTTATCGGTTCTGTCCCGGTACCGAATTTCGGTACCCATCCCTAGTCATAACAGTTTTACTGTATTTACAGTGAGTTTGACGAGCTGACATGTCAATAGCAGCATGTAGTTAAAATGTCATTATCCATGGCCCAAACATCTGACAACTTAACATGCACTTTCAGAGAATGTTTACATTGATGACCAAGCAATCAATTGGGTTGTGCTTGGATCAAGTACTTACGTTCTTCTTATTATTATTTGTTTTCTTATTTTTGTATGTCCAAGTCTAAGTATTTACGGGGACACTGACCGGCTACTGAGCTGTTGGCTGACCAGGAGGGAATGGCGGTCCTTCGTTGGTAGAACAGAATGTAGGCCGTCTGCTGGCACACGTCCTCGTCAGCCATAGGCTGAACCTCGCTGTCGTCGAAGCAGTACCACACACCATCCACTGAGTTCTTACAGTACGCTGAGGGAGCAGACACACATGGACAGAGAATGGAGTGCATGGGAGAGATCAACTGGGTTTCTTTGAGAATTAAGATTACATAATTATATAACGTTTAGTGCTGCAACTGTCGATTATTTTCTTAGCGATTGGTTATATCAATTACTTTTTTTCTATAACCAAGAAGCGCACACCGGTGTCGTGCAAAAATAGTGAGCTTGTAGATTTTCACTATTCTTTAAAGTTTGGGAATGTTTTTGAAAAGGTTTGCCCATAATGACATGCCCAAAATAGAGATCAATTATAAAATATAATATATAAAACTAGAAAGATGCAATTGGAAAATTGCAAGTGTGGTTGCCTTTTAAATTGTCTGAGTAGCCAAATTGTCATGTGCAGCTTGACCAATCCTCAAGCTAGCACCTCTCCCCCTTTGACTCAATGGACTTACCGGTACTCACACATATAGTTTAATCTAGAATAAAGCACCTCTCCCCCATTTAACTCTATGGATTTGTCATTCACAAATAAAGTTTATCTCGAATAAGGTTTAACTGGAAAAAATAAAGTTTCCCCAAGATGCAATGGGAAATTGCAAGTGTGGTTGCTGATGCGACTATATTCTGCAGTAAGCTAACTTTCATGTGAAGCACAACCAATTGATTCCCACTCCCATTGATTCCCTACTGATTCCCACTCCCATTGATTCCCTATTGATTCCCATTTCTTTTGCATGACACATTCTCACTGCTTTAACCAGGGTGGCAGCGTTACCTGTGTAGTGCCCTCCGTGCATGTTCCCGTGGTGATTGCACACGGCATAGAGGTCATACAGGTAGTCGTCGGGGTTGCGCCCGAGGCCATACGGTCGTCTCCACGGCGACCAGTGGGAAGGCAGGCTCCAGCTGCTCTGACTCCTCTTCACCACATGGGGCGCCATGTCCATGCCCATCAGAGGGAACCTCACCATGTTCTGCATCTTCACCCTCCGGTCTGCCTCCTGCATTGATGTGGCCACAACACCAATCAATCAACCAGCAACGTCAAAACTCCTCCTCAATTCAATTCATCCAAAAGGCACAAAAAAAAGCAAAGCTTTTGCACACCCACAAAGGCGACAAGTGCGAAGGAGAAGACCAAACGAGGGCCCTAAGTCATACTGAAAGAAAAGGCTCCCGCTAGGGCATTCACAAATAGTGATTTTTAGTATTCAAATTATTCGACCTCAAAGTATTCGAATAGTCGAATATTCGACAGGACTGGCCAAACTGTGGTCAGTAAAAGGCGAATAGGCGTTGTGAGCATGTAGATCTGCTATTTTCACAATATTTATCTGCGGAACTGAGTCACATTAAATGTACCGTAATACCTACAATTCCAAGTGTTTGTCAGGGTGGGGGTCCCCAGTTCTAAAAAAGGTTATTTTGGGGGTCACGGCCTGAAAAGGTTTGAGAAGCCCTGGTATAGAGCATTAACAAATTCATCCACCAGGGGCATTGACAACTCATTCTTATGACTTCCTATCTAGCCAAGCTTTATAAAATATATATTTTTTAAATAGAAAATAAAAAAATAAAAATAAGCGAAAATTCGACTACGGTGAACAACGTCAAATAGTTAGTTTGATATTAGGATATTTGAATATTTGGTGAATGCCCTAGCTCCCGCACACTGTCTTCAAATGCAATTAAAAAGTTTTAATGGGTTCGCATTAAATCTTTTAAAACACTACTGTATGTAATGCCTGATTTTACACTTGGTTGCATGCTGAAAATAGACAATTTACAAAAAGAAATTGCCACAGGTTCATTAGACAAAATCAACACTGGGTGCAGTACCTGTCGGAACCTCTTGAGGTGCAGTATGAGCACGTCCGGCAGGGTCCACAGGCTGAGCTTTATGCGGCCCTGCTGCAGCTGCTTGCAGTGGGGACAGCGCCAGGCATCGTCTGGGGCCAGCTGGAACACACACACACACACGCACACGCACGCACACGCACACACACACCGCCCAGGCAGTAGCTCCATCAAGGACAAGCTCCAACCACAGTGCTTATAAAAAATGGGCCTCAAACAGGAGGAGGCCCCGCCGGCTTCCCCTTCCACCAACCCACACTCTTCTCCCTGACCAGAGCTCCTTTTCAACGCTATCCTTGTGTTTAAAACCCATTCAGAACGGGTACACATTATTGCGTATCGTTGTTTTATGCTTTAACTATTGAAAAATAGCAGATATACAAGCTCACAGCGCGGCACCGAGTGCCGCGCTGCAAGCTTGTAGATCTGCTATTTTTGAAAAATCGTGAAAATCCGAATTTTGACCCGATTCTATAAGTGTCTTTTGAATCCTTCTAAGGTTTTTTTGAAAAACCTTTGTTTCTATGTCAGCAATCTGGCCAGCCATCGTGAAAGAAAAGGTCCTTTTCACATAACTGGAGCTCAGTTGGACTGTTCTTGAGAGACTACCATGTCAGTGGTTCTCAAACCTTTTCATGTGAATGAAAAAAATGATATTTATTTGGCCACGGACCCCCATTCAACATATTTAGTTCCAGGGACCACCCAGAAGCAAAATTTGAGTTACAAACGTTCGCTTTGAAAATACATATATTCAAAGATTTGAACACATTTTCACAACTTTTTCAAAAATAGCAGATCTACAAGCTCGCAGCGCGGCACTCGGTGCCGCGCTGTGAGCTTGTATATCTGCTATTTTTCACTGGTTAAAGCATTCAATAATCTCAGGCCTAAATGGGTTAACAGACCTCTGCCAGGAACGCTAACCACGGACTATATGTGGACTTTTCCCGGTGTCCTCCTAGAAGTTGTGTTTTAATCCAAACATAGCGCCACGATATGTAGTGAAAACCACAAGGACTGAAAGGCAGTTTGATAGAACAATAACAAACGAAGACCCAGGCAGGGCTCAGGAGGACATTTTATGCTGTGAGGCTCCCTACTACAAAAACACACAGCTCACTACACTGCAAATACAAGAAATAAATGCATGTGTCCTGTGTATATGTGTAGTGTGTGTATACTTTACTATATTCTACTTGTGAGGGCCAAATGTCCCTACAAGTGTAGTAGACTTTGAGAAATAGACCAGTGAAATGTTTGTTTTTATGGTTATATTTGGTTATAAATATTTTAACCATAAAATAAATGAAAGCTTCATGTTGGAGTTAGGGTTGGAATTAGGTATGTAATAGTAGGGGTGAGATCTTTCCGTATTCTACTTTGTTGTGCAATGATGTCACAATGAGGAAAAAGAAAACGAAAGAAAGAAAAACGATTTACAAGCTCACAACGCGTCACACTGCGATGCGTTGTGGACTTGTAGATCATCTATTTTCTATGCTGTCCTCACTCCTCACAAGCACTCTAATACAAACGTGTCTGTGTGTGTGTGTGTGTGTGTGTGTGTGTGTGTGTGTCCGTTACCTGCTCCTCTTTGGTGTAGAGCTGAAAGCATTGAGCGAGGGTGCAGGCCTGCGGCTGGTGGTGCTGCTCCCTGTGCAGATACACGCTCTCAGCATCAGGGATGTACTCTTCCTCGGTGTGTCCAAACAGACTGTGAGGAAGAAGAGCACAGTCAGCGACGCAGACGTCTCCCCAGATCAAATGAGGTCTGCTGCTGCTGCTTGTGTCAGTGCCTCTCAGCCCAGCAGCATGTCGCAGAGGATGAGCCCTGGTCCATGCAGACTTTTGTGTCACATTTTCTGTCTGACTTTTAACACTATGCTGCCATAGTTTTGCCATAACTAATGTAGATTAACTGCCATGGATATTTCCTATTGTTTTCAGCTGATTTTCAGTTTTCAGCTGATTTTTTCAGCTGGTTTTCAGCTGATTTTACAACCACGATGATCTGTGTGTAAGCTATGGTTCATAGAAAACAGGCCGTTTTGACCAAACAAGCTATATGGGAAAAGAAGCTGAGATATATCCATGTTTCTGTGCAGGGAGTTTGTATACAAAGCAATGGGAGTCAATGGAATACCATTTCCGCTATGAATCACGGGAAACTTCGTTTTTTCCGCTCACTAGCGGTCGCTAAAAATGCAGCACTGAATGGAATAGTATTTAATAATGTGGAATAAAATAACCAAAAGGTGAAATAAGACAGTAAGATCATAAAGACCGATTAGACCAACACCTGGAAATACTGTACTGTAGCTACAACTGAAGACATTATTTACAGGGGAAAAAAGGCCAAGAAATGTTATTTGTTATTGGGGGGTAGGCTCCTAAGCGATATAATAATCACACCTGCATGCCTGTTAGTTAGCGGCATGGCTTGGTAGGCTCCTAATACAACAGTGGCAAGCATATTTCACAGTGAGTGACCTTGGGAGATTTTCCAGTCTAAATCACAGTCATCACATTTCCACCACTCTTTCGCATTTATATGCCAAACATGTGGTACAATGTGTTCATCATACAGGAGTCCTACAGCATTGAGTCATAACCACTCATTGTGGTCTCTGGAAGCAAATCACAGACATTGATATGGAATTGGTTCTCCCTTTTGCTACTATAACATTCTCCTCTATTCTGATCATTTGGCTTTTCAGTAGTTGGAACATTGCTGCTGCAATTTGCTTCTATTCAGCCACGAGAGCATTAGAGAGGTCAGACACTTCATTTTGGTCAATTAAGCCTGGCTCGCGTTTGGTGTTTTACTCCAAAGGTGTTTGATAGGGTTGAGATCAGGACTCTATCATTTCTGTGTGGGGCAGTCAGTGTGGGTCCTTTCACCTCATGCCACCCCATATTAATCTTCACAGTTTGCCAAGTTGGCTTCCCACATTAGTGAGGGGTTTATTGAGGCAGATGCACAAAGCCAACGATAATTGCAAAAAATGCATTTTTTTCAGGATGGCCCATTTTTCATTGGCCATCAAGATATGAGGATGTTGTACTGCATCACTGTTTAATGAATAACAAAATGAACCATTGCTGAATGTCATAGGCTATCCATATCAGCCACTACAGCTATCGTTTAATTGTGTGGTCACTTTACCAAGGATGTTAATCTATTCAAGAGAATCCATTCTATTATATATTTCTTTATTTTGTTTGAACTGTGCTGTGGTGTGTAGCTCCTGCCAGACTTCTTTTTTTTATGGTGCTGCCCAAATGGAAGATTGCTTTTAATCTATTCATTTTCTGTCTGTCTTTTCAGATCTAATATCAATTTCTCCATCACTTGACTCCCGCTCTGCATCTGAATCAATGTTTTCTCGTTTCCCTCTTATTACATCAGATCTTAAATTAGCGCTGCCCTTCCTGCACCTTTTTCCTCCATCTGTTTCTAGTTCCTGCATCTCAAGTCTCCCGGCCTTCCTTGTCTCTCCTCATCTCTTCCTTCCTTCACTGTCTGGAACTATAATATCAAGCAGAATGTTGCCTGTTGACTAGGGATGGGACGATATGAAAATGTCATATCACGATTATTGTGACAAAAGAAATCATGATTTACGATATTATCGCGATAATTTAAATCCATTTATCCTTGGGCGGAACATTTGCCAATAAATAGCAGATCTACAAGCTTGTAGATCGACTATTTTTTGGCAAAGACATTTGATAAGAGTGAAAAAAAGACTGTATCAAGTACATATATTATAAGTACGTTTGACCAATTATAGAGGGTTTAAGTCGTACCGTATATGCAGCTCAGCAAATAAAAGGTGAATTGATCCCAGTGCATGACGGAGCACAATATCACAATATATTAAATCTCCACGATACAATTATTGTGAGTGTTTTTTATCACGATAAACGATAATATCACATATCGTCCCATCCCTAGTCTGGAACTATAATATCAAGCAGAATGTTGCCTGTTGACACAAACAATATATGTAGTAGTTGTACTGGTATGAGCTTAGATTTATTATAATATAAAATATTCAATTAAAGACATGGTATGATGTAGTTTTCCTGTAGCATGTTAGAGTAAAACTAAAAACTGCTATTTTCTGTAGTACACTTTAGCAGATCGCTAAAACTGCAATGTGACAAAACCTAAGCTACATATAATGGCTCTTTTGTCTACTAATTTGGTGCAGCAAGTTTCACTTAGTAATTTTTTTCCTTAACAGTGTTGAGTCAAGTTCATTTAACCACATTTGATTAAAGCAAAAACAAAAACAGCTTGAACGCCAACATTCTGTTATGCTAAAATAAGTGACCTTTGGAGTGATAAAATACGCAACCTCTGTAGTCGCATATGATAGGGTCACAAATGTCAATGTAACACTGCTAGAAAGAAACGTTCTTGCTTTAAATTAACCTTTTTGGTGCTATGACGAATGTAATAGTGTAACAAGACTAGAGATCATTGAGAACTAAAAATGTTCTCTTAATCATTAGATAGTCACATCAAACAAGTCTAGAGCTTAGTGTCACATTCTTGAAGTGACGTTTTTAGCCAATCAAACAGCAGCTGTTGAATATTTGTCTTTAATCTGCTCTGCATTAGACTTCAACACAAACAGAACACATCATGCATGCATTTCACCACAGGAATGCAGAGCTACAACAACTCACTAATCCTTGGTCTCCTTGTCCCATTCAACCACGATCTTGACATGCGGTGGCCCCCCTTGTCCACATGACTTGTATGCTCTGTGAAGAGAGACAGAACAGCATGAACAAGCCAGTTACACATACACAGCTAGGTTTCCCATGGAAATGCAATACTTGCACAGCACTGTAAACAGACTGAAAGACAAGCTAAATATTATGTGATATATGTAATGTTATCTGAAACTTTCTTCTTCTTTTTTTTTAAGGATGCACGTGATTATGGATTGATTAGATCAGTGGTTCTCAAACTTGGAAAATTTGAAGGTTTCCCCTTAACTTTGACAGCGTAAAAAAATGGAACCCAAATGGACCTGTTAGGGTCCATTTGGTTCCCATTTGTACACTGTCAAAGTTAAAGAATTGTAAAGGTCAATTTAGACCCCCATAAAGGAACCTAGAGTGTCCCTGAAATCCACTTTGAGAAACACTGGATTTGATTATAATGATGATGAGCTTTATTTATACAGCACTTTTCATACATCGAAATGCAGCTCAAAGTGCAGTACAAAAACGGATGAGAAATATTGCAGCAAAAGCAATACAAAAATCAAGAACAGATTAAAAACAACAACAAAACAGCAGCAATCAGATCTTTTAACTAGCATCTCATAAGATGCTACAGTAGTTAAAAGCTATGTTAAAAAGGTGGGTTTTCAGTTGACGCTTAAAGATGCTGACTGCGCTTGCCTCCCTGATTTCATGAGGTAATGTGTTCCACAGATTAGGGGTGTAACTGATCTTCTGGGTATTAACTGTAATCTGTAATAGACATGTCGAAGATGATCTAAGTACTCTCTGGGGCCAATATATTTTAATGAGTCCATGAGATAGGCTGGCCCCTACCATGTAGTGCTTTAAAAACAAGAAGGAACATTTTAAATGGATATTTCTTCACAGCTGAGAGGATATTGACATAACAATATGACCCATGTAAAAGAAAATCAACAATTGTGTTATGCACCATTTAGTGAAAAGGCATTAAAAAAAAAACACATACGAAAAAAAAGTCAGGAACTCAAATTCGTGTTAAGGCATGTCAACAAACTGGAGAGGGGAAGGTAGTCATCTGTCAGGGCATGTACATCATGTGAAGAGATCGCTAAAGGGGTGCGTGACACCCTTGCGTAACCACTGTGCAACAGGCCTGGGAAAGAACACTGTAGTAGTGAGTAAACAGTAAGGTACTGGTTCCCAAAACTGTGGCGGGGTTACACCAGATGACAGTGAAGTGAAAATGTAAGGACTTTTAAGACCTTTTCAATAATAAAAAATAATAATACAAAAATAAAACAATAAAGAACAAGACCATTACAGCATCAAATGTAATCAACGAACTATTATAAAAACTGGTCATACATTGGACAAATTGTCAAATAATTTAAGAAATAGGCACAAATTGTGAAAATAGCTGATCTGCCAATATTTATCTGTGGAACCGAAATATGTAATGCCTCAACTCCTACATTCCAAGTGCTTGTCAGGGTGGGGGGGGTCCCCAGTTCAAATGATTATTTTGGGGGATCTCGGCCTGAAACGGTTGAGAAGCAAGGGACACAGTTGATGCAGGAACGTTTTAAAAAGCTGAAAAACAGGGAAAGACAGACCTCTCCACGGTGGGGTGACACAGTGGTTGATCGTCTTGGGGAAGGAGGTATGTGATTCCAACAACACCCACCACTCGGAGACTGAAAGGTCCCACCTAGAGACAGACACAGTGGAACCCTTCAGAGTTATAGTCAGACACAATCTTAACAATGGACCTACATCACTTACATCACATATGGGTGTGTGAGGAATTAATAGCATCTTAGGAATATTGAACATGCTGTGTGTGCTTGGGCATTATGGCCACAGAACGCGTTTTTGGGATAATATACAGTAGAGAGAAAGAGAGAAATCGTTAAAGGGAATGGTTATTGAATTCTATTCTACCATTAAGGAATCGGTAAGTCCTAAAGGTTCACAGCCCTAAGGCTGGAGGGACATTTATGGAATCGGTATTTACGTTATTAAGGAATCTGTAAAATCCTAATGGTTCACAGCCCTAAGGCTGGAGGGACATTTAACTCATTGACTGCCAAGGCCCGAGTTTCCCGAGTTATTACAGTAGTCCCAGGCTGCCAGAGCCCGAGTTTCCCGAGTTGGAAGCCATTTTGAAAAAAAAAAAAAATCAAAAATTTTTTTTATAAAAAAATTTCTAAAAATGCCTCAAATGTATTAGGCATGATCGCAATTGTGAAATTGCATGTGTAGCCCCATAACAAACAAACACATCTTTCAAAATGTCAAAAATGGCTGTTTTGTCTGACTTTGAAGGCTTGTAACTCATGAATGCCTGAACGGATTTCCAAGCGGATTCTTTTGTTTGAAAGCTGTTAAAAAGTACTACACATATGATGCATATATGGTGCATGGGCGTGCACGATCCGTGTACTAAAAATTGATCCGTGCACTAGAAATCTAGGATAGTGGCAGTCTGGTACTTGGGGGCCATCTTGAAATGGCATTCAATGAGTTAAGGAGCAATAATATAAGAATAGCTGCACCGCAGTCACCATATCAACCTTTCTGAAAGAGGCATTTCATACTGCCTCACCCAAAATGTCTCATGTGTGCAAGATGAGAAGGCACACAACGAGCCACCCCATTCACCCCATCTACAAATATAAATACTCACAAATCTTACAGTGAAATTTCATTTTGAATAACCTTTGTTATTAAGCTAATGATCTGTACTGATCTGTTTGTATTGGTAAAATAATTAGAATACAACTGAAATAGTGAGGCTTGTTGTTTGCATTTACTGTGATGCATTGTTTAATCTGTATTCCTCTTATTACCTGAATGTAGACTCCAGGCCTCAACAGATGACGCATTTTCTCCAAGATCTCCTTCTGCAGAGCATCCCAGGTCACGGTGCGCTCCATGTACAGCACAAATGGAAGACCGAATCTGAAATAACATTGTGTTCTTACTAGTAGTGAGGCACGATATTATCACTAGCATATCGATATCGTCCGATTTGACCATGAATACTATCGGATATCGGCCAACATGTCAATATTGTGCATCTAGTGCAGAGGTTCTCAAACTTTTTTCTAGCACGACCACATATAAGGGAATTCTTTTGGCGACCCCATCAAAGCCCATAGTTTGAGAACCGCTGCTCTAGTGCATCTAGTAAGGCCTGTTAACCACTTTAACCCTGGTGTCCCTATTTTAAGCAGATTTACAAATGTAAAAATAGTAAAAAATAGCAGATCGGCAAGTTCACACAGCTTGCAGATCTGCCATTTTCGGGCTTAAGTGGTTGATGGATATCAATGCCTATAGAAAAGCAGGGGAATTTTAAGGGCTTTGAAATATTTACTCTAAGTGCTTCACAAAACAAGTCTCAATCTTGTGAACATGCAAATAAAACAAACAAGTGATAACAGTATAAATCCCTCTAACCAAGAGCCTAATGAAGCTTGAGTTCATTTTGTGATAAAGAGATAATTCTGACACTCAACAATTGATAAAAGAAATCAGAAATCACTTCTCCCAGTGGTAGAGGACATTTGGTGCTTGTTCCGAAATAGAAGTGGGTAATAGCACCCATCCCTATATGTGAAACATAGACAGACACAATGTAATTAAATTCATGGAGCTTGGGTCCATAACAAATTGAGAGAGAGATTTGTGCAGCCTTATTTTTAGCTTGCATAAGACCTGATGAAACTCAATTAATGGCAGAGTTGCAGTTTGTCATAGACCAGCAGACACAGTAATACAGCGGCCAGACATGTCACATGCCAGACAATGGCATACAGTCAGTCAGTACACAGTGAAAGTTGTGACTAAACCTAGTATGCCTTGATCCTTTGGACTGAGCATAGGTTTGTAATCAAAGGAAAAGGGGAAAATATGCTTCTCATAGCACTATCGATGTTTGACTGATGACTATGGAGGCAGCTATACGTTTGCAGTATTTCAGTCCCGAGACATGTTTCACCACGGGGACAATAAAGTATATTGTATCCCCTGAAATATGAACAGTCTTCTCACAAAACAGCTTATTTTTCACTGGATCCCATCCAAATACCGGCTGAGTCAACGACTGGGGTCCACTGGGGGACGGCGACTGCTCTGAGATGCAACAGTACCTCCGTCCTTGGTGTCCGGTGCAGGCTCGGTTGCAGACCAACAGAATCATCTTCTCGGGTCCCACGTTCTTGTTGGGTGATGCTGTAACAGGAGTCATCGCCCCCTGCATGAACGACGGCGTCCTGCCGAGTTCATTCGCATACTTCAAGTTGTTCTGATTCAGGTTCGCGAGGAGGCTTCCTAAGTCATAAGAGGAAAAACAGGCTTTGATACTTTGACCTGTGCCAATACAAAATGAAGTGTACTTTACAGTTGGCATGGATGTGGTAGAGACCTCTTTTGGTGCGAATGCCCTCCAGTCGGAACGTCTCCGGCGTCTCAAAGGCAAAGATCGAATCGCTCTCCTGAATGATGTCAAGGTCGTCGTCATCGTCACAAAAGGAACGATGAAAACCGTCATAGTACATTTCAGTCAAAACAAACTGAAATGGAGAGAAGGCAAACAGGTCAAGAGCAAATTTAATATGTTATAATGGCGGCTCTTATGTTCAACAGCTATCGCTGGCTTGCAGAAATATTTTGTTGAGTGTACCTTTTGAGAGGGAGGGAGTTACAAATTGATACACTTCGCTTCTATGCCTGCTTCCCTGCATTTAATTTTAAGTGTGCATACTATATACTGTATACTCACATTACAGTACAGACAACCAGACAGACACATACTGTACATAACCAAACACTATTTGTTCACAGACATTGCTATGAGTATAGCACTGATGTTGGTATCCTCCCTGGCTGCGGGAATGCTGAACTAACACTGTGTGTAACCTAGTATTACTGCAGTGTGACTGATGATAAGAGGGTTGGAACAGGCACCTGGTCCATGGGGATCTTGGTCTCGCGTGACACAGCATCTCTCAGCCGGTAGACAGTGCTGGTAAGAGGCACAGCAACTCCGATCCTCATGCAATGAGAGTACTTCCCCTGGTAGACGACCGTCACATACAGGGGCCTGAGGGAGAGAGTTAATCCTTGCTTTTAATCAGCCTTTGAATGCAGTCTGCGCTGGCCAATCCTAATGCAGGAGGCTGCATCCTTTATGTCATTTTGAAACTGAATCTGATGGTGAGCCAACTCAGAGTCTTTCAGTGTGTGTTTGCTTTCGCAGTGGACATGATAGCAACCTACAAAGCAAACAATCACACAATTACTGTATGTAAGTGTAATGTATTACTCGGGTGCCAAATCCTGCCTGTAACAATAGCACTGAAACTAAAGCGTTAGTGATGCTCTTTAATTATAGTGCCTCCACATGGCCAACTGGGGCAACAGGCCTATTTGTAGGTAAACAAATAATCATGAAATGAAGCACATATTAATAATAATCATCATCCTATACTCATAAGATTATGATGATGATATTTAAGTGATGACACATTTCTCTTCTGCAGCTTATTATTGTGGGTTCTTATAGCTAAATGTCCAGTCCTATACAATGGGAGTTATAATGTAGGTCTTTTCTTATGCCTAATAAAAAAGCACCCTAATGAAAGAATATGGTTTCTGGCATTGGAGAGAAATTAGAGCCATTTCTGTTGCATCATTATGTAATTTAGCAGAATAGCTAGAGGAGTAGTGACATGAACAGTAAATGTGGTGCAACTCAGAATTTGCCCTCATCATTTTAGTCTTTAATTAGTCATGGGGCGCCATGAAGAACAATAAATGTATTAAATGTCATCACTGTGACACGCTATGACGGCAGCGATCTCAACCTTTGCAGCTGCTGTTACATGGTCAAGTAGGGCTGTCACAATTATTACATAATCGTCTAATCGCAATTATTTGATATAATCGCAAATATTTTGTCTTAATCGTCATAATCGTGAATGCTGAAAAATGATCATACATTTACAAACACTTTCAGAAATAGTGGAAATAGCAGATCTACAAGCTCACAACGCGTCGCGATGCGACGCGTTGTGAGCTTGTAGATCGGCTATTTCCACTATCAATGTTATTTTTTAAGTAGAAAGTTGTCAAATATGTCAGTAATTTCTTTGTATATTTAGGTTATGTGTCATATCTACCATGTGCAACTTCAAAGCCTAAAAGCCAAACAGAAATGTAATTGTCAATGACGAAAACACAATTAAATCGTTAATCGCAATTATTTGTGTGACAATTAATCGTCATGTAAAATGTCATAATCGTGACAGCCCTATGGTCAAGATGACATTCTTGTCTTTGGCCTGCATCACTCACTCACGCCACACCGTCTTTTCGATGCTCAGAACAAACCTGCTAGATCTAAAACCCGGCCGAGTAAGAATTGGATTTGACAAAAGATACAATACGTGAATATTTCTTTCTATACAGTGCTTCAATTGCGGAAACTCTGGCTACAGAACTTGTTTTGTGCATCTGACCTGAATAAACTCGGCTGAGTTTTCCAAAACCATTGAGAGAGTCCTCCTTACATACTAAATAAATGAAAGATCCAAAAATGTATCAGTGAATATTTCAAACTATTCATTTGGTGATGCTTTATTCATAGAGGTTTATGCTTTTAGTCACAGTGAAAAAAAGGCCTTGTTTTATGTTTTATTGCTGCGGAATATTTGTGTTGTGTGCAGTGGTGTAAAGTAACTAAGTACATTTACTTAAGTACTGTACTTAAGTACAGTTTTAGCTCTACGAGCTTGTAGATCTGCTATTTTCAAACATTTTGTACTTTTACTTTTGGTACTTTAAAGGAGCTATAGTCAACTTTTTCATTGTAGGGCCGACACTTTGTTTACATCCTAGTCTATAGACTAGAATGTAAACAAAGTGTTGTTCTGACAATCGCCAAAATGATTATTTTATCATTATTTTACGCTTTTTGTGGTCATTTTTGAATAGAAACACATATATGAAGCTTATTTTTTTATAAAATATTTTCGAAAGATTATTTTTATTTTAGCATCCGTTTTTCAAGAAAAAGTTGACCATAGCTCCTTTAAGTACATTTTGATGCCAAATTGCCAATACTTTCGTACTTTTACTCAAGTGCATTTTGAATTCTGGACTTTTACTTTCACTTAATGTGAGTACTTTTTACAACACTGGTTGTGTGTGCATGTACTCATGACACAAACAGCAGCTTGAATTCATGTGAATTCATCCCACACAACACACTCACAGTGAAAGGACCGTCTATCACTCTTATTCATGAAGGGAGGAAATGTAAGCAGCTTAATAAAAAAGATCAGTGCTATTTGTTTTAAAAATTATAATCATAATTCAGCACCAATAGCTTAGCTTTCAGACCAGTTTCAAAGTAATTACCTACACCACAACCTATTCTAAGGCAGTGTGAAAATATTTGGATGTGTTGGCAAATGACAAAGGTACTAAAAACTGCAACTGAAGAGCCTTGCTTGGCCACTGGTCAAAATCTGTTTTCGTAACCATATGTAATATACTGTATCTTTCATGTCTAACAGGCAGTACCATGGTAGATTTGACATTTGGCTTTAAAAAATAAAATAACTAATGACAAACAAAGTGGAACTAAAGCTGCTCCCATGAGTAGACACATGACTTAACACTTCCTTTCCTTATACAGTATATTCTGTACCTAGCAATCCCCACGAAATACAACTGTGGGCCACTTGTCAAAATGCACTCCTTCAGTGAATCAGAACGCAAAATATGAATTTCTCCTTCTTCAAAACCAAATATAACCTTTCAACAAATCTGATAGAGCCAAGGATGTGCCCAATCAATTCTAAATAACCGTTTTGTCCCTTTACTATGTGGATCTCGCACTAGTGAAACTACAGCCAGTCAATAACAACTAGAATATACCGTAGGCATGTCAAAACCTGTCGAGTGAGCATTAGAGCCAGACCCATTTATCGGTTTGGCTGACATATCTGCCTTTATTTGACTATTTGATGAATCAGTATCAACAAGTATGCAGTCAGTGCGCTCTGTGCAGAACTTTAAACTTTAAAATGCAAAGAATATGTTCAAAAATAGCAACACCTTATTCATATCAGGTCTTTTTGGAAAAATTTGAATAGGGCTTAGGTGGTGCGTAGAATTATTGAATGCTTTAACCAGTGACAAATAGCAGATATACAAGCTCACAGCGCGGCACCGAGTGCCGCGCTGCGAGCTTGTAGATCTGCTATTTTTGAAAAAGTCGTGAAAATGTGTGCAAATCTTTGACTTGTATGTATTTTTAAAGCGAACATTTGTAACTCAAATTTTGCTTCTGGGTGGTCCCTGGAACTAATTATTTTGTGATGGGGGTCCGTGGCCAAATGAATATCATTTTGGGGGTCCTTCACATGAAAAGGTTTGAGAACCACTGACATGGTAGTCTCTCAAGAACAGACTAACTGAGCTCCAGTTAAATGAAAAGGACCTTTTCTTTGACAATGGCTATAGCCAAATTGCTGACATAGAAACATAGGTTTTTCAAAAAATCTCAGAAGGATTCAAAAGACACTTATAGAATCAGGTCAAAATTCTAATTTTCATGATTTTTCAAAAATAACAGATCTACAAGCTCGCAGCGTGAGCTTGTATATCTGCTATTTTTCAATAGTTAAAGCATAAAATAATAATACACAATAATGTGTACCCGTTCTGGGTTAAATAAAATGACTTTTTTTCCCAGTAGTGGGTGACTCCAAAATTACGATTGGACCCAGAAATCTGGCATTGGTCGGGCTTCAGAGAGCTTGCATCACTATCAGGTCCCACACTGGAGTGAAGGACATCACTCACCTTGTGTGTGGTAAAGGGATGGGTAAGGAGATGCACAGGAACGGATCAAAGGTGTTACTCTGCTTCTGGCAGTGCGGGCAAGTGAGTGAAGACCTGTTGGAAACAAAGTGGAACCTCAAACAATGTTGGCAGAGAGAGATATAACTAACTGAACTAACAGAAATGTAATTGTCAACGACAAACACATGATTAAATCGTTAATCGCAACTATTTGAGTGACAATTAATCGTCATGTAAAATGTCATAATCGTGACAGACCTAGATACAACAAGGCAAAAGTGCCAGAATGCTTTTCTGCAGAGGGGAAACTCACCTGTACTGCGCTTGAAATAGTTCTTGCACAAAGGACCCGGCAGAGAGGGGAGGAGATGGTCCCTCCAGGCTTCGGTCATCCTCTTCTACTGGTGGCTAGAGGGTTAAGAAGAAAAAGAGATTTTATGTTAAAAGGCAGAGTTCATGAGCGTACCGTACGATGCAGAAGTTATAGTGAAAAACATGAAGACATTCAATACGTCGTTTGGTTTCTGTCCCAGAGAGGAATGGAAAGTTGTGGTTGCTCTCGGTCAACCAGCGAATAAACCTCCCAGATTTATAGGCCAAAAACAACAAGAGGACTCTGAAATACGGTCCCCTATTATCA
Source organism: Nannobrachium achirus (assembly GCF_963921795.1). NCBI lineage: Eukaryota > Metazoa > Chordata > Actinopteri > Myctophiformes > Myctophidae > Nannobrachium > Nannobrachium achirus. The sequence goes on from NC_137813.1 coordinate 43,548,936, forward strand.
AACATTTGATCCCCAACACATTAATTGAGCAAGACATAGGCCTGTTGCCAGCCTATGGGCCGGGGCAGCCTCTGCCAGTGTTTTTTATTTTATTTTTATGGGACGAGTAGGGCAGAGGTGCCATGTCCTCCCGGTAGGGGCTCCTAAATGTCAGGTGAGCCGGTAGCATACAACAGCACAGCAGTCGTAACAGGTTTAAAAGCCATTAGGGCTGTCTTCGACACAGGATTTATGAAGTCGACTCGAGTCGCGGGGGTTAATCCGACGCGTCGACGAATCGTTTTATAGTCTACTTTGTGAAAAAAAAAAGAAAAAAAAAGTGTTGCTTTAAACCACGTCAACATAATAGAATAATACATTAAGAGATGAATTGAATACACAGTGTTTTCGGTGATATCGGTGCGCAAGCACAAATGTTATCTGCATAGCAGTGTACAACCATAGAGTTATAACACACCGTTAAAACAAATAAAACATCTCCGCTGTTTCAACTCTGCCCCGTCTCTCGGCAGCGTGCAGTATAGAGGAGACATTCGCGAACGATTCTGCTCTCTTGAACGCCTCTTTTAAATGAACGATGGGATCCAGTCCGCAGTCGCGGGACACAGAGCACTGACAGAGTAATGAGTCAGTGTCGAGAACGGATTCATTTCAGAAAAGGATCATAAACAGGTGGAGGCACAGCTCCCGCTTGAGCCAGCAGTGTGGACATGTCATGGACGCAAACACAGCGAAACACAATCATTCATCATGGATTACAACACTGGAACAATTCAGAAGCACTTTAATTAGAAAATGTAACTTGTAGCCTACACTTGTGTATGTTAATTTGACTTTAGAAGATTGTTTACTACTTCGTGGACGCGCGTTTGTGCTGTGGCAGGTTATTTAATATGGGATTTTGACAGCGTGCTTCCTCCTCTTAACGGAACACTGTCCCGGCTCTGAATGTTTTAACGAAGCGGCGGTCTGAACCGTTCTGGCCGTTCCGTCTCACTTTCAACCCGACGCTGGTGCGAGACAATAAATAACTGTTCGCCAATTGCTACTTCTCATTGGAAGTACATGACACCACACCAGTCCAGCAGTGCACCGCAGTACTGGCAGTAGTAGGCTAACTGGTGATATAAAAAAATATATATTTTCGCTTCGACTCAAACAATTGGCGTCGATTCCCGGGGCTTAAAACGACGCGTCGATTCGTCGATTTTTAGAAGACACCCCTAAAAGCCATGAGGACTAATTTGAAGGGGGTAAATATTAAAAATGTTTTAGAAATAGATGCATAACACGAAGTAGTGGTACTAGGCTACACAACAAGTGAATCTTGGCCAAAACAGCGTATTATTATATTGAATATGTATGACCTTTCAACAACTAAAACAGAAATCTCTGCTGCTTGACAAAGACCTTTTTGAACATCTACATTTATGTAATGTTATAAGAGTCGATTGTCTAACAACAATGGAAACTCCCTGAGATATCATCCATCTTTCATGATGGGAGAGTATTTTCTGCAGGTGATTCAGTCTGAGTGTTTCAAAGGGTGCGTTCGGAAATGCGCACCGGGTGTGGTTAGGGTTAGGGGTTAGGGTTAGGTTTAGGCATAGCTTTACTGAGGTTAAGGTTAGGGTTAGGTTTAGGCATAGTTTTACTGAGGTTAGGGTTAGGATTAGGGTTAGGTTTAGGCACTCACTACACTAAGCACACACCTGGTGCGCATTTCCGAACGCACCCTTTGATACACTCGGACTGAACGACCTGCAGAAAACACTCTCCCCTTTCATGATGCTCAACCAATGATTAGAACTATTTCTAAGGTATACAATGCCCTGCCCCATTATCTTCTCTGGCAATCTCCAGGATACGTCTAGACAGAGAATGACCCAGGCACAGAACTATGGAGGGGTCTGTAGAAATAGTGTTACATTACATGTACAGCCTCAATTGAACTTCTTGCACCAGATCTTACGCCTTCAAAATTAAAGGGATATATTCCCAAAATTTGATCCCTTTGTTTTAGATGCAGGAGGCACTTTTTTCACTCTTGGCAGTGTAACGAGTTTACAATGCTTTTGGCAGGGAATGTGTGATGCGCTATGAGCAATCCATGGGATTACATTTCCAAGAGATCCAGAAATATGCCTGTTGGGCAACTTTTCGAACTATAATCTTACATGTTATTCCATTAAGCTTACAGAAATCTATCGCCCAAAAATGCATAGCAATGAAATGGCCGGAGACTCTGACCGACTCGATGGCGGGCAATGCGCTCCCTCAGGTTGTCTGCGACGTGTGTGGCAAAAATGTATTTTATTAAGTATTTAATTAGTAATTAAGATAAAATAATTTAATTAGTAATTAAGACAACAGAAGCCAATCCTCTGAAACAAGCCAGTGTGACGCTTATTCTCAATTAACACTATTCATGTGAGCTATTGTGGGGACTACATAAAGATTGACCCTACTTTTACACTAACTTACTATCCCACAGTATAGCATTCAGTCCACCTTATATTTCAGGGACTCGGAAAGGCATTGGTAACATAATACAGCCAGTGGCTTGGATTGCAACGTCTCTAGAATAGGGAGTCAATTTGAATCTTTCTACGACCTACCTCTGAAGTGCAAGAGAGCGACCAAGTACACAGGACAAATTAGGGCTGGGCCATATGACTTTAAATAAATAACATGATTATTTCAAACCTTTGTTTTGATTACCATTAATGAACGTTTATTTAAAAAGAATCGATCTGTTTATATATTAGAAATAAAAATATACAGTATTAAAAAGATTGCTTTTAAATTAATTGAATAACCTACATCAGCGAGATTAAGTCGTCTATTGCTTCAAAATATGTATGAAGTGTGTTATTTCCAGGTCCGTTTTACCAATTATAGAAGGTTTAAAATGGTACAGAATACGCAGATCTGCAAATAAATGGTGAATTGATCTCAGTGCATGAAGGAGGATAATTCTCGATAATTGTGAGTGTTTTTCTTTTATCAAGATAGACGATTATCGTCCCATCCCCAATCAGTTTTGACAGATATTAAAACCCATTTAGAACGGGTACACATTATTGTGCATCATTATTTTATGCTTTAACTATTGAAAAATAGCAGATAAACAAGCTCACATCGCGGCACCGAGTGCCACGCTGCGAGCTTGTAGATCTGCTATTTTTCAATAGCTGAAGTCCCCTCCACCACCTTGGGCCCCAGTAACTCAGTCCCACTTTCCTACCCCTTGTGACGCCCCTGGCCATGGGACAAATAAATCTCAGGTTTACCTTGATGGAGGGTCTGATGTTGGGGTTGACCGTGTTGAGGTCCTCATGCACTCTGTCCAGCAACCACAACAGGAACTCCTGGGCGTCGTGCTGAGCGTTCCCTCTATACTGCAAGCAGCTTTTTGACACAGCATTCTGCAAACAAAAGAACATCCCTCCTCTCAAATCACTCTGCTTGTGACCACAAAATGGCAGAAAGATTTCTCGTCTGTATTTGCAACAAGGCATTATAGGCCTACTTGCAGGGAAAGACCTTAACCACGTGAACCCTGGCGTACGTTCGGTGAAAAATAGCTGATTGACAAGCTCACAGCGTGTCGCGTTGTGACTCACTGTAATCTTGTAGATCTGCTATTTTCACAGAAAGGATTTAGTGTATAGGGAAATACTGGCAGACCTATAGACCAGTGTTTCTCAACCACTGTGCCTGGGGACCTTTGGTGTGCCCCTGAGAAGGGTCAAGTGTCCCCCTTGAAACTGCTTGAAAGCCAGTATTGTATTTATCATTTTATTAAAATGATTAAAACTAGTGAAAACAGCCGATCTACAAGCACACAACGCCTCGCAGTGTGAGGCGTTGTGTACTTGTAGATCTGCTGTTTTCACTACTGTTGTGCGACAGCCTTGTATGATGAAGCAGGGCTTTACATTGCGAAGAAACGTACACATTTGAAACTTGGAAATATAAGGTTTCTTCCTGACAGCGTCGATATTTACACCCCCGTATTATATTCATGTGCCCATGGATTCTTGGGACATGAAGTGTGCCCATGCAGAAAAAAGGTTGAGAAACACTGCTATAGACTCCTGGAGGTCTATACAATAAGGATAAGTGGTTGATTACCATTTGATACCATTTGTATCAAATGGAAAATTTGAATCAAATGGAAACAATACTACTCTGGCACGCTAACATCATTTTGTATCAGACAAAATGATGTTAGTGGGCCAGTAGTACTGTTATCATAAGACAATTGTCATATTATGAAATGATCATAACAACATTAAAGCGGTAACTGTACAAGATCATAATTCCAAAGTATAACTATCAGATTTGAAAGTAGTGCAGCAGTTTGGTCATACTTAAGTCATTGACTACTACGAATACTTACTTTGAAATCTCTGCTATGCTGAGGGGTATATTCAAAAGTCCATAATGCACGTACAAGTCCAGACAGTTGTTCTGTCACTTCTCCACTGACAGGGGCACCTTTCCTCTGTAGATGTAGGCCTAAACCATTTGTTTTTGGCTTATTCTCTTCACCGTTCTCCTCGCCCTTGTATTGCTCCAGAACCAAATACTCAGCAAAGAGTTCAGTATTGCTTAGGCACTGCAGAATTGCATTCATGAAACAGGTGTTCCCGTGGTTTTTGAGACCCGACACTCCAGGTACCTTCTCCCCGGGCAGGAAGACCCCGATGTCTCCATCCTCCACGGGCGGGTCTTTATTTCCAGTCTTGAACGTAGTGAACCCCCCATCGTCTTTTTCGTCCTCAGCTTGCACTTCAGAGGAAAAGTGAGACAACGTTGACAAGGTCCTCAGCACTCTGCTCATAAAACTACTCACAGAGCGCACTGAACCCCGCCTAAAGAGCCTCTTGCTGAAGCTCGGCTTCTTGTCCTTGCTGCTTGCAGATTTACAAGACATGTTTGCCCCCTCCTAAATCGCACGACACTCAGTCAGCACAATATCACGAAGACGTCCTGTGCGGTATGAGGAGGAGAGCCATTTCTCTCTACTGGCTTGGCTTTTGGTGGTCCATCATCATCATCATCATGGTCAACGTACACAACACGTTAAATGGACTAACGCTGGACAGATGTTGCTGTTGTCAGCGCATAGACCCAGATCGTGCAAGCTAGCGCTAGCTAACCTTGGCTAGCAACATCTCCATCAAGGTGGCTCTTTGCAAAACATGCAGCTGACTTAGCTTTATTTGATCAACTTGCCAAGCAACACAACAACGCTCACTGCAGCCGTGACCGTGCCGGGTAATAACATTGCCTACCATACGAACCAAGAAGCAACCTGTACGCATAGGCTATGGATGGTTCTTCTGTACTTGTTTTGCTGCTTGTTGTTTTTTTCCCCCCCTTTACTCTACATTTCAAAGTTACCTTATTGCTTGTAACGCTGTGCCAGCCCGCGGCATCAATCAACACTGGTTCACACACAGAGAGAGAAGCTATGGGCAGCTATAGCAGCGTTAGCTACGCTTGCTAACGCTGCAATAACAAAACGAGACACACACTACTGTGTCTCTCTCTGTGTCCGCATAAAGAGTCCCGCTCATGTATGGAATGAAAAGTCGCCACGATACGACCCGGTCCTCAATAACAGCCAACGGGGAAAGTAATGCATAGATTTAGGTTGACGTTCTGGTGTTGACATGATTTTTGAAGCCAGACAGACAGGAATCTGTCTGGGATGTTAAAGTGGCAAAAATCAAACGTGCCAACATCCGGGTGTGACAGTAGGCATTTCAAAACAAGAGTCATCATGACAAACAGTGGCGTCAGTTCAGCAAAAGCTAAGGTATGGCAACATGACTGGTGTCTTGCACGCGCGCGAGTGCAAGACACCAGTCATGTTGCCATACCTTAGCAACGGACATTTTATTATTTCCCCCTGTAGCCAAAGGTATGGCAGCTGCCATAGCTTGCCATACCCAATTGACGCCTCTGTGACAAACGTAACTCATCTATACTATAATTTTGGAGAAGTGTCTGAAACCGCGTTTCTCCTCAGTGGCTGGAGCAATTGATCTGAAATCGCATCACCATTACCATATGAACACACCTGACATAACTGTGAAGCCCGTTTGTCACTTTCACAAATCGTATGCTGTATATTAGCATTTTTATGGTGTATCTATATCTATTTAGCCTACAGTACCTTTTGTGACCACACATGTTAAGGGAGGGGCGCTGTTGTTCAGGCCATGCACAATCACACACACACACACACACACACACACACACACACACACACACACACACACACACACACACACAGGGGGGGGGGGGTGCAGGCGGGCGGGCGGGCGGGCGGGCGGGGGGGGGGGGGGGGGGGGGGGTTCTGGCCCTGTTACAGATGTTGTCCAAAAATCATGCAGATCGGTACACAGTATCTCTGTAGCCGTTAAATGGAACGGGTATTTCTTACATTGATGCTCCTACATATTAGCATGCAAGCACCAGTTAAAGTTACTTTCCATCCCTCATATACTGTCCCATAACCCACATCCCATAACCCACACACTGCACATCATTTCAGAGCTCATATCTTTGAACGGGTAAGGGCTAGTTCTAAATAACAATCAAACAAGCAAACAGCTGCGTCTTTTCACACCGGTTTTATTCACTATTCCTTATATTCAATTTTTCATAAGCAGCTAAATACTTTTTTCGTCTTTAATTTTAAGGAAGATTTGGTTTGGTTCATTTTATTTTGCGTGTTGATGATTGATGTATATTTACCACATGTACATTTTTACATTAAAGGTCGAATCGTTTAATCAGGAATTAATACCTTTTTGACCTATATAAAATATATATATTTAAAACATAATATGGGCGGCAGGCCTAATGTTGGTCACTCCCGGTTGTACTGTTCACTGATTTGCTGTAGGGGGCAGCATGTCTTCAGAATTCATTACATTTATGGTTTCTCTTTATTTTGTCCATTCTAAAAAAAACTGATACAGTAGCAAGGATAAATGTTTTCCATTGCAATTAAATCATTGTCAGTAATATACGTTATGGTCATTAAGGCAAAGCAACAATCTACAAATCGAATTAGGCCTATTAGGCTATATATTAAAACCGCACATTATATGACAAAATCCTATGGTAGCTCCTAGACCTAGAGCAGGAGTCTTCAACAGGGGGTCCAGGACCCCTAGGGGGTCCTCAGAGTTACTACAGGGGGTCCTCCAAATCTTCCAATTCTTTTTATATTAACCACTTGAACCTATAGCATCCATATTCTGGGAACTGTAGCCAAAAATAGCAGATCTACAGCTCACAACACCTCGCAGCGCGAGACATTGTGAGGTTGTAGATCTGCTATTTTTGGCAAAGCGCTTTGGTGTAGAGGGGAAAAGAGACCACGTAATTACAGAGTGAAAGGTCAAGTTTATTAACTATTGATGGTTCAAGTGGTTAAATATCTGAAAACACAAATTGACATGAATCCAAAATACAGTGATGATTGTGCTGCCAAACAATAAAACTATATGGAATCTATGAACAGGTTGTGGGGGTCCCTGCTTCATCTCTCTCTCTCAACTAAGGGGTCCTTGTCCTGAAAACGTTGAAGACCCCTGACCTAGAGAGTTCCTGTCTATCTGGGAATGGGAGATGTTTATAAACATCAAATAGAATGGATAAGTATAATTAATAGGCCTATAAATGTTAATATAAATTCAATCGACACATGGAGTAAAAACTGTCTTAATTAAAACGATGCCCTTCTCTTCAACAGAGGCTTGCTGGAGTTATCCTCTTGCTTTCTCTTAAATCAAATGTGATGTGAAGCAGCTGGCTGAGATACTTTGACAAAATGAACAGCCAGGGTACTTAGGCCTATGAGTGAACAGCAACTATCAGTGTCTGTGTTCCCTCTTCTCAATCCTTCAATTATTAAGAAGATGGCCGTTCTGTTTGATCTCAAGAGTGAAGTGCATGCAGCATGACCATAAGCATAGGAAGATTTAGACAAAATGTTTTCTGGCAGGGACCCCCAAAAGAAAAGATTTGTGTCCCCTGCTAAATCAGTCAATAACTCAATATAGCTTCATGCTGTGAGCTTATAGAGCATTCTGTAGTAGAATCTTGAAAAAAAAGAGAACACACACACACTGCACGCACGCACGCGCGCACACACACACATGCATATGCGCGTGCGTGCGCGCACACACACACACACACACACACACACACACACACACACACACACACATACTTGTAAGACGCCTCAGGGCGACAAGCGACCTCGCCACAGTGATGTGGACATCAGGGTTGTGGACACATCAGGGATCTCCATATATGGGCATGAAGGGATATGTTCTCCCTAGCTGGCATCAGGGATCTCTCTAACAGGGCATCATTAATATAGATGACATCAGGGATCTCCATATATGGGCAGAAAAGGGATTCTGCTAGTGAAGCCAGAGCGTGATGTCAGAGCAGCAAACCCATTCTGGTAGAGTGGTTCCCCTGACATCACAGTGACATCAGAGCATGATGACATCATGATGACACATTTTTACGGTCTATGGGTTTGCCCATAGACCGTCTACACGTAGTACACGTCTACACGGAGACAAGCTGTGACGTTTCTCATGGTAAACTGCGACCTTCGGTTGCAATAATTTTTCTCTACTTTTTTTCAAGATTCTACAAAATACTAAAACTAAAAAGAGGTAATTCAGTTTGGCTTCCCATTGTGATGATAGGCAGCTGCATGTAGCATTATGTCTGAATGAAAAACCTTCCAGGCCTATTTCCAGGCTTTGCAAATCAGTATTTCTATTGCAGCTTTTATCATTAAGTTCTTAAAAAGAGAGAGAGAAGATGAGAGAGGGAAAGATGAATGTTTGAAAGTTTTCCTTTTTATTAAAATATATAATTTTGGCTTCACTTTGTGATGATAGGCATCTGGAGACATGCGCTAGTATACTGATAGCAAATGAAACCTTCACAGCACATTGTTTTCAGGCCTTGTAAATCTGCATTTCTATAGCAACTTTTTCTAAAGCAGTTTTATTTGTAACGTGTGTGTGCGCGCTCGTGCGTGCGTGTGTTTGTTACATTCACCCATGGCAATCACAGTTCACACACCATGGTGCAGGCAACCATAGAAAGGCAATAAACTGCTGTGTTTCGCTTGCCAGCCTAGGCTATTAGAGCCGGTGGCCTAATTGTCCATGGGCCGGACCAGAAGTGAGGGACACCTAAGATGAATAAATCTCTTTGGTACCAGTTTGTTTGTAGGGTACATATAAGTACTTTGAAACATGATAGACTTTTCAAATGGGGGTGGATATTGGCAAGAATCTAGTGATGCAATACCTATCACGATACTTGGGTCACGATGCAATAGTATCATGATTATATTACGAATCTTTGCAATACGACACTATTGCGATATATCGGCTTTAAAAGCTGAAGACGCTGCTCTAATGTTGTCGTTTTCGTCGTTCGCAGCCATTTTCTCGAGAGACCTCACTCACTGAACCTTGTGAAGGGGAAGTAGCTACTATAGTATCTCGATACTACGGCCTGAAGTATCGATACAGTATTGGCAAAAAAACTATCGTTGTTGGCTTATAATAACAATGATTTTGCATAATTAGCAAGTTATTCCCCAAAACAGGAAATTACTATAACTTTGCTTCATAGAAAGGTGATCTAAGTCCATGTTTTTGTTGTCAGGAAATTCATCTGTTACCATGGTGCAATCATGCCACCTTTTTAATTTGCATAATTTGCATAATTATGCAAATAAGGGTTAGGGTCGTTTCACGGTTAGTCGATGATTATCCTAGACTTTCCTAGAATATCCTGAAATTCCTATCTTGCCATAACTAAATTATTCAACCTTTTGTCATTAAGCATATTTGCATAAATTATGAAATAATTGGGCTGAAACCCAGAAATAACTATATACGGTACATATTTTGTTTGATTTTAGTTTATTGAGAAGGACTTTACAGTCTATGTCTGTTTAGATGTCCATAAAATAATATCTTGTCATAAGTCCTGTCACCTTGATGACTTTAAAGCTGGGACAAGGCAAGCTTCGAAGATATCAAACCCTACTATGCACAAGACATGGTCTACATACTTTCAAGTTTCATCATGCGCACAACTGAAGCTGAGGATGCCTAGGTCGTGGACGCCATGCCAACATATGACCTGTCACCCTCCTGGGGTTACAAGCAAGATGTCCCTGAGGGCTTAGCAATCCCTACTAAGATCTAGGCAGTCCTATACCTCACCACACCCGTAAAAGCTAAGATAATTCAGCAATAGACATTTCACTTTTAATAAAACTTAGATGCCATTCTGTGCCACTGGGTAGATACTGTAATGCACTTAAGCACAATGACATGTCACTGGAGGCCTTGTGGACATTATTCAGAGGAGAAAGCAAGTCATGACCATACTCAAAAAGCTGTCCAACCAGAAGAGGACTGCATGGTGATGACTTTGGTTATGTTGATCAGCAACCAGAATGCTACCACTGAATGGTTTCCCTGCCAACAGACCAAAGATTATTGTGAAATCTTTGTAGTGTTTTGACCGCCATGATCTCCCATCTTCCATGAAGTAGCTAGGCCACATGGAAGAGATGCCAGGTTGGCAAGCACTCAACTACTTATCATCTGGAAGGTAAAATAAGTTCCTGTCAAGTACCAGCACCAAAAATTAGCGGAATGTTATCAGCAAACCCTCAAACACTTTCAGGGGAAACCCCAGGTTTTCATGGTAACGGCAGTTCAGGATATCCACTGGTGTTATATCTCAACAGCTCACAAGAAGAGACTAATGTTGATATTACTGCACAGCCTGGATGCTGTCGGAAGTGGTACAAAACTCCAGCTTGAGTCCACTGACACCGATATGTTTGTTGTTTCAATGAAATTATACCATCAGCTATGCAAACTGGTGTTGGAAACATGAAATGTACTGTATAATCCTCCAGGAAACAGTAGTGCAGGTAGTTGGTGCAGTGAAACCTGCAGTAATCAGTGGGAGATGGAGGCGGATGTAGAAGTTGAAGGGAAACTGATTGTATAATATACTGAAAGTATAATAGTAAAATATGGAGTTTATGATAATGTTCATTTATTTACCACTTCCTTCGTTGAGTCCCCGTTCTATACGTGGTCTGCTCCCTTTTCACTCTACACCAAATCTTTTCAATAATAGCTATTCACATCGTGTCACAACGTGAGGTGTCGTGAGCTTTTAGAGATACCATTTGTTGAATGTTTACCCCAGCATAGACATGCTAGGGTTCATGTGGTTTAATAAGTGAATTAAGTTTTTTGATTCTGTGGATGTGGTTGGTGTCATTGAAGGCTGATAACTGTGACTAAGCTACCACTTGGGAAGGGCTATCATGTTGAAATATTATCTAGGGATATAGACATTTTCAAAATACCAAACTAGAATTGTTCACCTTGAATGTCCCCCGTTAGTGAAAATTCAGACCTGGGCCCATAGACTATAATATAACCCCCCAAACGACTACATGCACTGTAGGAGAGTCATCATTAATTGACCCACCTAATTGTTGTTTGTTGCTACATGACCGTCCGCCAGGCCACCAGCCCTCCCATTAGCAAATTGTAGATTGTTGTACACGGATGTCAAATACTTTCTGAAAAATCGACCACAACTTCCAGAAGTTTAAGTCTGGAAAAAGTATGGAATTTTTAAATCGGAAATGTGTCGAAGTAATTCGGGTAGGAGTGCGACCGTTAATTGAACAAATCTATTATTAAAATTGGATGCATATCAAAGGTCTGCTAACTCCATTGGTGTAGGTCATTAAACTAGCGTGCCCCCAAACATTAACTCACTAATACAACACTGGTTACAGTAACTTATTTTTCACTAATTATGAATTCGACTAATTCCATGTATTACAACTTAATATAGCTGCAAGCAACGATAAAGTGGCCAAGCAGGAAAAGCACAAGTGGGAAAAGAAATCAAAGATAATTCCCCCCTAATTCCCTTCAATGCCACTTTGTCCAGAGAGTTTGAGAAAGTTCCACAACTACCGTTGCAACAACTTCATAGAGACTGGAAACGAACCCTTGACCTTCTCTTTAGAAGTTCGGTATCCTGATACAGACTTCTGGCTCCATGGGTGGTATCAAACGTAAATCCGCAGGGACGGGGGGCTATTAATCAGTGGGACGAGCAGAATTGGGAACAAATGGATGAGAAAGTATTGGGCCCTCATCTGGAAGTTTGATGAAATCCATGTCATGAAATGATGCATTAATGATGACTACACCACAGGTTCCTTCAGAGGTGCCAGAAGATGGTTTTGGCAGACACACTGAGACTCAGACAGACACTGTTACCTGGACATTAACCAATGTTGAACCTCCATTTAAGCTGTTATTTCATATTGTTGTTATTTAAAGTGATCTGTCCATACTTAAAGTCTACCTCCGAGCTACAATTTATTGTTGTTGGAAATATTGTAATTTTATATTTGTCATGTTTTCCTTACAGTGTATACTGACCAAGGCATTTGTGAGCAACAGGAGTTTATTCTGGGACTATTGGTGCTGCTTATTGTACAAAATATAGCTACTTGTTTAGAGTTAATATCTGAGTTAAGTTGAACCTTTTCCCAGAGAACGAACGGACAAAATAAAGAAATGACAATAAAAAAAAAAAAAAAAAAAAAAAAAAAATCAGTATCCTCCCTCTGTGTCTTCAGTGCCTTCTGGTAATGAAAACATCACATTCTACTTGGGATTTACGTTCAGAGGACCTGTTGCATACCACATTCAAGTGAAAAAATTGTTTGGCACCAGAAACAGGCTAGATTGAGAACACAATGAAACACAACAATGAGCAAATTGACCATTGAACTGGTGAATTTGATCACAGCCCTAGAATGTCACTTAAGGACAAAGATTCGATCTGTTATCCACACAGTTGATCTGGGGCAAAGGCTATTCATAAGTTATATGCATGGAGATTGCTGGTGAGTGGTGAGTGCAGTCGAGTGGTATGTGACAAGAAGATAATATGTAAAACATCTCGTCTACACGGTGAAACCTTTTTATCTGTCTCCGCATTTACCATATCTTGCGCACCCAAAATCACAGACTAATACTATCACTGCCAAATCTAAAATGCAATTGCACATTTCTCAAAATAACTCATTTCTGCCTTGTAAAGCACTTTGAGCTGCATTTCATGTCATGAAAGGTGCTATACAAATTATTTATGTAGGGCAGTGGTTCTCAACCTTTTCAGGCCGTGTCCCCCACAAAATAATCATAACTGCCCAGAAATAATCACATTTGATTTGAGGCATTACATGTAGTTGGACTCTTCCACAAATAAACATTGTGAAAATAGCAGATCTACAAGCTTGTGAGCTTTAGTGTTGGCTTAAACTAATGTTCCATTCACCCCCCCTCCCTTTTTGTCTTTTCCTTCCTTAGTTTCACAAATTATGTTTAACAAATAACCAAAAATTGTGGGCCCAAAACGATTGAGGTCAACTTGATATCAATGAAATCAGTTGTCAGTAATCAGCAGTGTAGTGTTCCTGCATACATGTACTGTATTGTGCGAGGTGATGGATGAAGAAAGAAAGTGAAACAAATAAGGTGTAGTGGAGGCATGCGGTTGCTTGACGGCAGGGGACAGAATGAGCTTTGCTAGAAGCAGCCCCTTAAACAGAGGGGATGGTCAAAAGGCCACTTAACCTGACAATGGTGTGAAGAGAGAGACAGAAAATGACGCAAGTTACAAGGGAAGACTATATAGGGAGCGGTCAGAGTCAGACCACTATGAGCAAAAAAAGGGGGTGAAGACAAAGACTACCTATTTAAAGGCACTTGACACTACCAATTACTGCAACCCATGCAACACCCTCCCCCTGGCACAGTAACTCACAGATAAAACGACTGAACAATAAACTATGCTATTTCAACTCGTTGTGTGTGGTTTGGTTGCATGTATGTGTATAATGTAATACTGAAAAGAAATATAAACAGAATAAATTAACCAAAAAGGGGAAAAAAACCTGTATATAGGCTGTCTCAATGTGTGGCTACTGAGTAGGCCCACACACTTGTGTTACTTTCCAAATTTAGATTATTATCATTATTATTATCACAAATTGTTAACCAACAAAAAAATAGCAGAGCTTGTAGATCTGCTATTTTTGAATAATTCCTTTACTTTTGGTACTGTGAGATATTTTGATGTCAATACTTATGTTGAATACAGGACTTGTGCTTACAGAGTATTTCTACATTGCGAAATCATGGATACTTTTACAGTAGGCTAGTCAAGTAAAAACTAGTCAAGTAAAAACTCTGAGCCTCCTATTGCTTGTCTGACATCAGTACAGACTCCATATTTGTGTACGTCTAAACTTAGAACTCCACATATGGAACTGTATTTGGACATGCCTGACCCTCGAACTTGGAAGGCATATGGTTCAGGTTGACTCATCATGACATCGTCAGGGATGACAAGACACCTCGTCATCAGACCATAATTTACATAAAGGAGACCTGCAGTCCCAGATTCAACCAACGATCTCAGGAATCTCCAACAATCTCTGAACTCCAGTACTCGTCTCTTCGAGACAGACCTTCAAGACCATTATCTTTAAGACCCCTCGACCTCTCTTATCTCATCATCAGGATTCCTACATCACTCTCACAATACTAACCAGGTTCTAGGCTTTGGCTAATGCTGCTGGTTGCCCCGACCTTCGAACCACAGGTTAGATATCTCCGTTCTGCTGGCTCCTCATCTCTTAGACAACTAAAGCTCCCTTCACTTTCAGTAGTATTTTTTTATGGTCCTTCCTAATCAAAAATACAAAACAAAAAACGGTCAAAATGCCGTCGGACTATGACGAAGGCGCTTACCCGGAGCCTCCTCGCCAGAACCCGGCCGCAGAGAAGCGCACCTCGCTGCCCAATCCGGCACTGATCGTGTCCAAACTCTTCTACTACTTGGTGGACCTCCCCGTCACCACGTTCAGACATGCTGTGGAGAAGATCCAGGCTGGCAACAGGTCCGTCTACTACCACCAGAAGTTCCGGCGTGTTCCCGAGCTGACCGAGTGCCAGGAGGGGGATATGCTGTGCTGCTACGAGGCCGAGATGCAGTGGAGGAGAGACTACAAGGTGGACCAGGAGATTGTGAAGGTGGTCCAGGAGCGTCTGAGGGCCTGTCAGCAGAGGGAAGGCCACAGTTATCAGCAGAACTGTGTGAAGGAGCTGGAGCTTCTCAGTGACGTCGCCAAGGCCTACAGCTCACGCTACGGAGACCTGGGAGCATATGCCAGTGCCAGGAAATGTCTAATGAAGCAAAAAGAGAGAATGATGGCGGCTCAGGCTCAAAAAGCCAAATTAAATGACTGAGGCCGATTCTAAAAACACCTTCGGTAGGGCGTTCCACATTTTAGCAGCATAGCAGAACGTATTTGACAATTTTTTGTGTGCCAAATCTGGGTTGGACGTGATCTGTTTGGTATATGCATCTTTTAGTTCAACTCGTAGAGACTGGCAAGACTACACTAGGCTACTCAAGCATTTTAATAGGGATTGGGGAAACAAACGGGGGGAACCAAAACAAAGCGACGCCGCTTCTTCTGCGTGTGGTTTCCGCCTAGACAGGATCAAACGGCCCATTGTAAACAATCACCAGGCTTTCCCCCGAGAAATAATCATTATGATGCACCATGTACAGCATAGTACAAATCAGAAGGTTGAGAAGGCGAGATACACAACTACGCCTGGACCCCACATAATATACTACTACACTATCCTGCGTGATCAAGTTCAGCACTCAGGATTTTATTGTGTGCATATCATCACACTCTTCTGTTTTGCACATCAAGACATATGAGCTGAAGGGCACGTGCTCAGATTCTATAAATAGGTATGGGAACATTAATTACATGCTTAGGGTAAAGCTGCCTTTGTAAGTGTATACATTATTCCTTAACAAAAGCTCCGACACGATTTCATGGTACATGACGGATGCTTTCTGAATGGAATCAGACAGTCGATCAACAAAGCCCAGCCTATTCTATAATTACGAAGTAGGTGTTCAATACAATACATTTAAATACCCTGAAGCAATTAATGCATTTGTAGAATTCTGTTGATATACTGAGCTCAAAATAGATTGTGTAAAAACTGTCTTTGACAAAATCTGAATTGCTACAGTATATAAAATTGTTGTCATGTTGATTTCATGTTATATACCTTAACGTGTAAACCACCACGGCCACCACAACCCTACAACATCAAATTCAATGAATACATACTGTAGGCTCGCTCATCAGCTTTGTTCCACTCTTCTAAACACATATTTTCAACCACAATTAATTACTATGATTTCGCCCCTGTCCGTCTGTCTGTCTGTCCGTCCGTCCGTCCGTCCGTGTGTCCTTCCGTCTTTGGTTGTGGACAGCTAATTTCCTGCACCGTTGGCACGATGGCAGCGAAACTGTGTACGCACACTCCCTGGGTGCCATGCAGAGCAGAACTTCTGACCCCATTGTTTTGCATGGGCCTGTTATAGCGGCACCAGGAGGAGGATTTGTGCAAAAAAGAAATTGGACAGTAATCCGACAGATTTTTATTTTTTTCCCAAAATCACACAAATCGGTGTACAAAGTAATAGAAAGTATCTCTATAGTCATTAAACAAATCAGGTCTTTCACATTTTTCATATTGCATCCTGAATTAGTCTGAGGCCTCAGGGTTTTTTCGTGCTATTATCAGTCTAAAAGCGCCAAATTTTGCACAGATGTAGCCCAGGGCTTGCTCTAATGATTTAACAAGGGCGCCCGAGTCGGCAACATCGGGGTCGCCACAGCTGCCAAATCAAGTTGGGCTCCCATCGACTTTTTATACAGGAGGAAAATACCCAGAAAAACACTTTCTTTTCCTACAACACATTGTGGTGTGAATTGAGCTTGTAGATTGCACAAAAATACGCTAAATAGCACCTCAACCATCCCAAAGAACCACTGAAGAACCCTGAGGTGCTATATAGCACCATAACAATCCCAAAGAACCACTGAAGAACCCTGAGGTGCTATATGGCACCATTAAATATTGGTGCTATATAGCACCTTTAATATTGGTGCTATATAGCACCTTTAATATTGGTGCTATATAGCACCTTTAATATTGGTGCTATATAGCACCTTTACATATTGGTGCTATATAGCACCTTTAATATTGGTGCTATATAGCACCTTTACATATTGGTGCTATATAGCACCTTTACATATTGGTGCTATGTAGCACCTTTAATATTGGTGCTATATAGCACCTTTACATATTGGTGCTATATAGCACCTTTAAATACTGGTGCTATATAGCACCTTTAAATACTGGTGCTATATAGCACCACCTTTTATTTTTAGAGTGTATATTGGAATTCCAATATTAGTCTGAGGCCTTAAGGTTTTTTCGTGCTAATCAGTCTAAAAGCGCCAAATTTTGCACAGATGTTTTTTCTTCAAAAACGGCCCAAACTCTGGAAACTCGGGATTGGCACAGCGGTGGTACCAATACAAACTCGGGAAACTCGGGGTTGGCACCATATGTGTTAATATTGGTGCTATATAGCATCTTTAATAGTGGTGCTATATAGCACCTTTAATAGTGGTGCTATTAGGGGCACGGTGGGGGCACGGTGGCGCAGTGGTTAGCGCTTCGCCTCACAGCTAGAAGGTCCTGGGTTCGATTCCCGCCGGGGGACGCTGTGGGTGCTGGGGGCGTGTTTCTCCCTCCGCGTCATCAGCGCCCACACCCTAGGTGGGGTTGGCGATAGGGCCTTTCTGTGTGGAGTTTGCATGTTCTCCCCGTGCCTCCTAGGGTTGATACCCTCACAAAAACATGCAGTAATCCTGGTCTCAATAATGCCTCCCCCTGGCCAGCCGGGGCGCCTGATGGAGGGGAAAGGAACTGGTTGGAATAACATGTTCCTTCCACGCGCTACGTCCATCCCGGGGAAATCCCTCCTGTCAGGTGAAAAGAAACAACTTGGACTACTCATGCATTGAAGGAAGCATGAGGTCAGTCCGTTGTCTCCCCAGGCGCGGCAGAGGGAGAGCAGAGCCCAGGATTACATAGGCAATTGGCACTGGGTGAAAAAAGGGTTGCAAAATCGTGGGATAAAATTTTAAAGAGAAATAATAGTGGTGCTATATAGCACCTTTAATATTGGTGATATATAGCATCTCTACACATTGGTGCTATATAGCACCTTTAAATACTGGTGCTATATAGCACCTTTACACATTGGTGCTATATAGCACCTTTAATATTGGTGCTATATAGCACCTTTACATATTGGTGCTATATAGCACCTTTACATATTGGTGCTATATAGCACCTTTAATATTGGTGCTATATAGCACCTTTACATATTGGTGCTATATAGCACCTTTAATATTGGTGCTATATAGTACCTTTAATATTGGTGCTATATAGCACCTTTAAATACTGGTGCTATATAGCACCTTTAAATACTGGTGCTATATAGCACCTATTGGTGCTATATAGCACCTATATTGGTGCTATATAGCAACAAAAAGGGTTCCCCTATGATTACGCCAAAGAACCACTGAAGAACCCCTGAAGAACCTTTTTATTTTTTAGAGTGTATATTGGAATTCCCATATTAGTCTGAGGCCTTAGGGTTTTTTCGTGCTAATCAGTCTAAAAGCGCAAAAGTTTGCACAGATGTAGCCCAGGGCTTGCTCTAATGATTTAACTAGGGCGCCGGAGTCGGCGACATTTGGGGTCGCCACAGCTGCCAAATCAAGTTGGGCTCCCATCGACTTTCTATACAGGAGGAAAATATCCAGAAAAACACTTTTTTTTCTACAACACATTAATTGAGCTTGTAGATCGCACAACAAGGCGCTAAATAGCACCTCAACCATCCCAAAGAACCACTGAAGAACCCTGAGGTGCTATATAGCACCATCACAATCCCAAAGAACCAATGAAGAACCCTGAGGTGCTATATGGCACCATTAAATATTGGTGCTATATAGCACCTTTAATATTGGTGCTATTTATCACCTTTAATATTGGTGCTATATAGCACCTTTACATATTGGTGCTATATAGTACCTTTAATATTGGTGCTATATAGCACCTTTATATATTGGTGCTATATAGCACCTTTAATATTGGTGCTATATAGCACCTTTAAATACTGGTGCTATATAGCACCTTTAAATACTGGTGCTATATGGCACCATTAAATATTGGTGCTATATAGCACCTTTAATATTGTTGCTATTTAGCACCTTTAATATTGGTGCTATATAGCACCTTTACATATTGGTGCTATATAGTACCTTTAATATTGGTGCTATATAGCACCTTTATATATTGGTGCTATATAGCACCTTTAATATTGGTGCTATATAGCACCTTTAAATACTGGTGCTATATAGCACCTTTAAATATTGGTGCTATATAGCAACAAAAAGGGTTCCCCTATGATTACGCCAAAGAACCCCTGAAGAACCTTTTTATTTTTTGTATTGAGTATTTATCTATACTATAATTTTGCGAATGTCTGTCTGAGTGAGTGAGTGTCTGTCTGTATGAAACAGCGTTTCTCCTCGGTGGCTGGAGCAATTGATCTGAAATCGCATCACCATCAGCATATGAACACACCTGACATAACTGTGAAGCCCGTTTGTCACTTTCACAAATCGTATGCTGTATAATTGCATTTTTATGGTGTATCTATATCTATTTAGCCTACAGTACCTTTTGTGACCACACATGTTAAGGGAGGGGCGCTGTTGTTCAGGCCATGCACAATCACACACAAACCCACACACACACACACACACACACACACGGGGGGGGGGGGGGGGAGTGTGTGTGTACAGTGCACATCCCATAACCCACACACTGCACATCATTTCGGAGCTCATATCTTTGAACGGGTAAGGGCTAGTTTTATATATTGAGTGTATATTGGAATTCCCATATTAGTCAGAGGCCTTAGGGTTTTTTCGTGCTATTATCAGTCTAAAAGCGCCAAATTTTGCACAGATGTAGCCCAGGGCTTGCTCTAATGATTTAACTAGGGTGCCCGAGTCTGCGACATTCGGGGTCGCCACAGCTGCCAAATCAAGTTGGGCTCCCATCGACTTTCTATACAGGAGGAAACAAAATGTTTTTTCTGGGTATTTAAGTAGGGGGTCTAACTAGGGGTTTGTTATGATGCTGAATCCATTGCAAGCATTTGATTTGCACAAAAAACATTCCTTGGGCTACAAATGGCCCCAGAAAACGCCCACAAAACTGATGAAACTCATGAAAAGTGATGCCATTTGTAGCCCAAGGAATGTTTTTGTGCAAAACAAATGCTTGCAATAGATTCAGCATCATGACAAAACCTTAGTTAGACCCCTCAAATCCTACTTAAATAACCAGAAAGAAAGTCTTTTTCTGGGTATTTTCCTCCTGTATAGAAAGTCGATGCTCGGAGCCCAACTTCATTTGGCCGCTGTGGCGACCCCGAAGGTCGCCGACTCGGGCGCCCTAGCTAAATCATTAGAGCATGCCCTGGGCTACATCTGCGCAAAAGTTGGTGCTTTTAAACTGATTAGCACAAAATTACCATTCTATCTGCCTAAGGCCCCCGACTAAATGACTTAGATTGGTTTCCAAAGTTAGCAAGAGTGCTCCCTTTTGAACAAAATGCCTCAAATCATCAACACAGTGTGTGATTTCATTGTAATTTTGCACGCACATTCCCACCAGGCAAAGGAAGAATTGCCATTTGAAAATGTTCAAATCAGCCTCATGGTGGCGCTATAACAGGCCGATTCGTGTTTTTACCAATAACCCGATCAGTGTAAAACCTTTTATGCACACTCCCTACAGGCCAAGGAAAAACCTTTGCCCTGCCATTTTCAGATCTGCTTTTTATAGCGCCACCAGGAGGTCGACTTATGTAAAACACATTTTTTGTTATTAAGCTGGTTGCACACTGCACTGCGTTTTTCGTTGCGTTTTGGAAATCCGAAATCCTCGAAAGCATTTTTTAGGCCAAGGAGAGAGAGGGAAGAGAGAGAGAGCAAGGGTCCCAGTGGTGACAGTTGCGAAAATCAGATAAAATAAATATGAAACGTGAGGTTGATTTTTTTTTACACACCCCGAAATTCACTCTGATATTCAGCCCGAAAAATGCAGCAGTGTGCTTGCCTGGCTCCAGCCAATAGACCCGCCCACTCTCTGAGTGGACTGCTTCTCTTGGTCTGGAGGTGTCATATGACGCGTCTCTTGATTCGGTTTCTTGGCTAACCGACCAATGAAATCAATGCAAGACAGAGGAGGGGTGCGTCTAACTTTTGAAAATCAACAGAAACAGTGGAGGGAGGGGTGGCTCACCAGAGTTCTTAATTGCCTCCTTTGAACTTCAGAAGGGCTACAACTACAAGTGTCGATAGCTCGTTAGTGATTCTCTCTAATCAATGAAACATCAAAGACAATGACCTGTTTGGTGCATGTCACAGAGGGGAGGGGGAGGAGGGAATGTTTTGTCAAACACAACCCCTCCCACCAGATCTCTTGTGATTGGGAATTTCAAATTTCAAATCCCCTCCCCTTTGTAATCAAACAGAATAGGGACAACTTCAGACTCAAGCTCCAGCGTAGAGTCTGAAATCAGGCTAGCAGTGTGCAACAACCTTTACTCCTTCAGATTTCCAAAAATCACACAAATCAGTACACAATATCTCTGTAGTCATGTGATCAAGACTGGTCTTTCCGATATTTCATATTACATCCTAATTGGCTTACACTGGCTTCCAAAGTTTGCAGGATTGGTCTGTTTTGAACAAAATGCCTCAAATCATAACCACATTTTGTGATTTCCGTGCAATTTTGCACACACATTCCCAATAGGTCAAGGAACCAGAGCCCAATACAGCCCACCAGAGCCCAGCAGTCCACCACAGCCCATGAGGTCCAGCCCAGTGGGAGACTAGCATAGAGTATGGGAGTAGTTAGATGGCTGTACTAGGCTATACGGGTCTGGGTTCGGCTGGAATAGGCTAGACTAGGGTGTTCTAGGCTGTACTAGACTCTAATAGGCTCTATTAGGCTGTAATAGGCTCTTGTCAGCCCTATAGCCCCTTTCACTTGAGATTAACCACTGTACACGGGCAATAGTTTTACATGCATGTGTGTGCACAGCCAATAGTTTTACATGAACATTTCTAGGTTATAGTGCAGTACTGCCCTGTACATCTTAACAGAGCCCAGCACAGCCCACCAGAGCCCAATACAGTACAGCCCACCAGAGCCCAGCAGTCCAGCACACCCAAGTCCAGCCCAGTGGGAGAATAGCCTATAGGGATGGGAGTAGTTAGATGGCTGTACTAGGCTATACAGGTCTGGGTTCGGCTGGAATAGGCTAGACTAGGGTGTTCTATGCTGTACTAGACTCGAATATGCTCTATTAGGCTGTACTAGGCTCTTGTCAGCCCTATAGCCCCTTTCACTTGAGATTATCACTGATATATTATCTTGCTTATTGATGTATCACCTGCTTATTGTAAGTCGCTTTGGATTAAAAGTGTCTGCTAAATGCCTAAACTGTAAACTGTAAACTGTATAGCCAAACAGAGCCCAGCCCAGCACAGCACAGCCCACCAGAGCCCAATAGAGTCCAGCACAGCCCAGCACACCCAAGTCCAGCACAGTGGGAGAATAGACTAGGGGAGGGGGTAGTTGGATGGCTGCACTAGGCTATATACTAGGCTGGATTCATCTGGAATAGGTTAGACTCTGGTGTTCTAGGCTGCAACAGACTCCAACAGGCTCCACCAGGCTGAACGAAGCCATCCCTGTAGCTCCTTACATGGGATTAACCACTGTGTACACAGGCAATAGTTTTTACATTAGTTTGTGTGCACGGCCATTAGTTTTACATGAACATGTCTAGGCTATTGTACTGCCTCGTATAGCCCAACAGAGCCCAGCACAGTGCAGCACAGCACAGCCTACAATACAGCCCACCAGAGCCCAATAGAGTCCAGCACAGCCCAGCACACCCAGGTCCAGCACAGTGGGAGAGTAGACTAGGGGAGGGGGTAGTTGTTAGATGGCTGTACTAGGCTAAACTAGGCCGGATCCGACTGGAATAAGCCAGACCAGGGTGCACCAGGCTGCACCATAATCCAACAGGCTGCACCAGGCTCTTGCCAGCCCTGTACTCCTCGCACATGGGATTAACCACTGTGTACACGGGCAATAGTTTTTACATGAGTTTGTGTACACAGCCAATAGTTTTACACATGTCTAATAGTTTTGGCTCATAGCCTGCCACACTGTGGAATTATGCATGAACTGCAAGATAGAACCCTAAAAACGAAAACAAAGGGAAAAGAATCAGTGTGGGTCATCCGTCGGTAGGACTGATGGGCGTCCACACACAATGCTGTCCACACGCAGAGACGGCCCAGAGAACATGTAGAGTCCGCCCTCTGAATTTTCACGCCCCCATGGGCTGCACGGTGGGGCCTGGAAATTTGGCAGTGCATGCAAAAAAAAGGGGGAGGTAAGGATTGACAATGCAAAATAGATGGTAGCCTATTTACAATAATCAGAGTAGTTAAATTAACATTGATTTTAGGCCTAAATGTGGGTCTCAGAGATAGAAATGGAGGTCTGTAGCCAGCCTAATAGTCCAGTCATTTTAGGGTTAGACCTGGAACAAATTGCAATAGTAGCAAACTCAACTGATTTTGTAACCTCATTATGTCCTTAGTGAGGGAAAAAAAGTCCCAAGGAATCCCACCGGGGCAAAGTTTTGAAAACGACCTATCTACCTTCAATTACTATACACTATAATATAACGGAAAAAATGACTGAAAAAAAATCTGCTTTAAGTGGGATATGAGGGGTCAAACTAGGTGTTTTTAATTATTCTGAATCCATTGCAAGCGTTTGTTTTGCATGAAAAACATTCCTTGGGCTAAAAACGGACCCCAAAAGACTGAAAATTGATGAAAATTGACGTTTTGAGTGGCCATTTCTGGCCCAAGGAATGTTTTTCGTGCAAAACAAATGATTGCAATGGATTCAGAATAATTAAAAACCCCTAGTTTGACCCCTCACATCCCACTTAAAGCAGATTTTTTTTCAGTCATTTTTTCCTTTATATTGTAGTGTATAGTAAGTGAAGGTAGATAGGTCGTTTTCAAAACTTTGCCCTGATGGGATTCCTTGGGACTTTTTTTCCCTCACTAAGGACATATTGAGGATACAAAATCAGTTGAGTTTGCTACTATTGCAATTTGTTCCAGGTTTGGCCTAATTTTGGCCTAAAATGACTGGACTATAATGCATGTCAAACTGGGGGGTCCTTGAAATTAAAATGACTGGTGATCACTGCTAGAGCCGTGGGCTATCCACTTCTTTCCGTGGGAATTTACTGGAGATTTTTTTGCACCACACTTCCAGTTAACAGCAGACATACAAGCTCACGTCGCGTCGCAGATGCAGCCGTTGTGAGCTTGTAGATCACGCGTGTTTCCTAAACCCACCAGGCTTGAGTTAAGACCCGCCTCGCGGAAACGCCCCTCTCAATAATCTTAAGTATGAAAGTGCATATATGAACATTAGTGCTCTTAGTGCAAAGCAATACTGTACCTACTACCTACCGATCCATTACAATAATACACGCAGCATAATACGCCCAAAGCCATATCCAAACTATAACAATCAATGTAACTGATAATCAGTAAGAGTTTTTATTTTAAGCACAGTAGTGACAAATTAATAGTTTTCTTAGTATGTTTTTCTCTTTTGCAAAGTTACAAAGTTTCCCTGTTTTAAGCACAGTACAAAGTAAGTTTCAGTTTTTAGCACAGCAGGCTTTTCTCAGTACAAGTTTTAAGATTGTCTTCATGACTTCTGACTTTATCCCCTCTCCATGTGTCCAAGCAAGGATTTCAGCCACTCCTGGACGTTCTCGCGTTTTCCGCGAGGCGGGTCTCAACTCAAGCCTGGTGGGTTTAGGAAACACGCGTAGATCACACTCGGCTGCGGCGCCGGAAGCTCCGTGCAACTTCTGCGCAATGCACGATGGGATGTTGGAAAGTTGTGGATATCTTCTCATAGGCTATATCTGGGGGTCCCTAGAATAGGCTATGTTTTCAAATGGGGGTCCGTGCGGGCTAATACGTGTCAATTTGGGGGTCCTTCTTTGTCATGAAAAAGTTTGAGACTGGGCTAATAATAATGAGATAGCTACAAGTAGACTGGGATGGTGGCGTCAGGTGAACAGTGGGTTTTCCTTCCGACAGCCCTCAGCAACAACAGCTTGAGGCGCTGAAAGTGCCGCCCGCCGCACTTCCTTTGGCCATATTTGGAGAGCAGCGGCGGCGAGAGAGCGCAGGGAGTGCAGGGAAGCACATCGGAGGAAAATGAGAGCTTTAACGTGTTGTCTGACTGAAGACACAACAAGAAACACAGCGGAACGCTTCTGCACAAGTTGACAGCGCGGATGTTTTGTATTGTTGAGAGAGAGAAAGAAAACGGCATCCGACTCTAATTTTAACTCCCGAGTCCCGAAACAACACCTAAACATAAATTCCATTTTCCAGCTGCCAAGCGCCACAGGTGAGCAACTACGTCTCTTTTATCTACGGCAGAGGTTTAATCAACCCTTTTCATATCAAGGTCCGTTATATTTTGGGTATTTGAGCCAATGAGGTCCACCGTTTGATGAGATTTAGCCTCTCAGACCCAAAACTTGTATAAATATTTGGTTATCTTTATCTTTGGATAAGATTTTTTTTTTTTTGTTGTCACAATTCCATGCCGTATTGGCCATTACCATTGGCGAGATAACAGGCAAACGTTGACCAAAATAATAATTCTTACATTCTGTAGGCTATTTGTGTAGACCTATTGTAAATAAAGTAGCCTAATGCAGTAACACTAATTCAACTCTTGAGAGCGTTTTAGGCTACACTCCCAAGAGTTAAAGATCCATAAGGGTAGCCTTCACTTGGTTACCAACTCTCCATCATTTAGCTGGGGACCACCTGGAACCCCCTCAAGGACCACTGGTTGAAAACCACTGATTTAAGGGAGGGCAGTTTACTTGTTTGTTTTTTTCTTTTTTTTTACCCACTCAAACTGAAAATAGCCTAAACTGTTATAGGACTATGACAAAAAGTTGTATAGCCTATAGCAGAGGTCATGTCAGACACAATAGGCTAATTGACCGACATCATTTGGATTTGCCTTTTTATAAGGTTTTAGGACGCTATCTATCTAGCATAAATGATGCAAGATATGAAAGTAAAGTTTATGTGTTGCCTAATTAAAGCAGAATTCAGACAATGATTTTAATGCAATAATACAGTAGGCCATAGTGTGCAATCTACTGTATCTATCCATCTACCATCTATACCTACCTAAATACATATCTAGCATAATGTATTTTCTTTCTTTCTTTTACTATGATGTAAATTATGACTCATTTTTAAAACCATAACCTTCCATATCCCCATCAAGAAATGGAAACAAACCAAAGGACATCAGATCGTGAAGTTAAACAGCCTTAAGACAAGGTTGGGGTTGGACATAATTACTTGCAAGCTTTTGGACATGCTGCATGTGTGAACGATCATGTCACATGTGCTATGTTAAAATTATGACTCCATTTAGTCTGACTGAGGATTCATCTGCTATTTTGAGAATCTTTGAATATATATTTAAAGCAAACTTTTTGAACTAAAATCTTTGCTTTTGGGCGGTCCCTGGAACAAAATATGTTTGAGATGGGGTCACGGCCAAATACATATCATTTTGGGGACTGTTTCCCAAACAGTGCCCAAAAAAAAAAAAAAATAATAATAATAAAAAAAAAAAAATAAGAATATATATATATATATATATATATGGGTCCCTTTGTTTTTTGTTCCCTACATTTTATTTTTTAATTATTATTATTCGTTAAGAGAAGACTATCGCACATCCAGTTCCTCTCAAGCAGGTGCGTAGGTCATCAAGATTCCTTCCTTCTAATTATTATTATTCAAAATATTTTCAAAAAACATTCCCTAAAAAGCCTTTTTTTTATTAATTAAAAAACTAAATTCAATCATTCTTTCAGTAATTTAATGAAGAAATCAAAGAAAAATCGAAGAAATTCCATAAATTAGAACACAAATATTTAAGAAGTAGTGATCTGCAAGCTCTGCAATGCAGTGCGAAGCGACATGTTTTTAGCTTTGGAAAACACTGATTTTGGGGGTCCTTGACATGGAAAAGTTTGAGAACCACTGATATATTTTATTTTTTAGGATCTAGAACAAGGGTTCTCAACCTTTTCATGCAGCGACCCCTAAAATAACCATATTTTAACTGGGGACCCTCCACCCTGACGAGCACTAAGAGTTGAGGCATTACATTTTGTATATCACGGTTCTATTGTGAAAATAGCAGATCTACATGCTCACAACGCCTCGCGTTGCGAGGCGTTGACAATTTCTGCCTCACAATTTCTGCCTCTAATATTTGACAATTTGGCCAATGTTTAATTTGGCATTTTAGAGGTATTAAAAGTCACTTTAGAAATGTGCAGATACCCTCATATACACTTAAACTTTATGTTGGTTTGTTTACTGTTGAGTGAGAAAACAATCATCTGGGGACCCCCCCCAAAATAATTTGGAGGTCCCGACCCACAGGTTGAGAACCCCTGATCTAGAAGACATCTGTAGAATCAGCCACTGTGGTGTGCACTGGGCTAGCTGCCTGTTGGTCATGGAGAGTTCTTTAGCATCTCTTGCCCACAATGTGAATACAAAAACAGCCCCGAATCCCCACCCCCCCAACCCCTTTCAGTCGTCGCCAGACATTCTCTGAGTCCCCCACAGAAGGTTGAGTCTTAGGCGAGAAAGAAAAAAACAGGACGATACAATACAGTACAATATGATTTAGTGTGAGCCTTTTGTTATGGAGGCGCTTGAGGTATAGAGCTGCATGACCTCTTCACACCATCACAAAACTCTATAATCAGACACGTTCATGTTTTATAATGTAAAGACCACATGCTTGCTAAATGCGATGTCAATTGCAATAGTGCTGTACTGTGCTGTGCTATTTTTGTTTTGTGTCATACATCTGTCGTTATTACTTTTTCTTTGTTACACTATGGTTTTGAAGCCCCTCTGGTCACAAAACCTGTGTGGGGGATCGATTTGATGGATTTTCTCAGAGAGCTATCCTTATCAACACTCACTGTGTCACTGTTTGGGTATAGACTCCCCTGTAAGACCCCTGTGCTTTCTCAGTTCCTTTTCATCAGCAACCGCTAGAGTATAGATTGTATGTGTGTTATCTGTATGTGCACATAGAGATGGCCGGTGATATGTCCCCACTTTCTACACCAAGACCCATTCGAAAGCTTCTTAAAAGGTTTAGCACGCAGCCTCCGTGTTCAACACATTTAACCACGTGTCTCTGTAAAACCTCTGGTCTCACTCATAGTACACGTCGATAGCTCGCCTGTCATTGCCTGTAGATGAGGCTCGAGTCTTGATTCTAGCTCGACGTGTGTTTTGATACTGTAGCTCCGTGACCGTCTTAGCAAGTGCAGTGGTTTCACTAAGATCAGATGTGTATAGTTACGTTAATTTGTGAGTATTATGAAGTTTGAAATGTGCAGCTCTCTCATTATACAATGACAATTTAATATCAAGACTTTAGTTATTACGGCACTTAATAGACCCTCCACACGAAAGACAAATGCACAGCTGTCTCCTCCTATCACAGCTATAGTCCTGAGCGAAGGCCTCTATCAGAACTGAGACTGTGTGGCATTTTGTTACCGTTTTAGCCATATGCCACACAAGCAGCCGTTTAACCCCAGGACACTGCGTGAGTGATGCAGGTAAATAGAAAGCAACCGGACAAGAGAATGCATGTAAAGGCTGTTGTCATGTTAACACACGGGTACCACAGGTTGATGTTATAACATCAAGAGACGTTCTTATTATACAGCCTCTGTAGAATTCTATTTACCTTGATTTACCAGCTCCTTTTCCACCGGCCGTTACCATAGAGACACTCCATCCCTATCAGCAAGGCTCTCGGGCTCTCGCAGGAGAGAGTCACTGTTGGGCAAGCCCGTCCCTGGCATGTCTCCGGCATTGCATGGGGAGAGAGAGAGGCATTTGCTTGGCACTGACACTGTTTCCTTGGCAGCCAACACCAGCACCATACGGATGGTGGCATGTCGACCCGTTTGTGTCACTGGGGACTGATGACTGATGCAGAGTGAAACCCAGTTGGGGGAGATCCACTAGTCTAATTGAAATGAGTTCACCTGGGAGGCGGCTGCTCTGTGATGCCTGCTAACTGTCTGAGCTTCCAAGCCTGCAGTTACTGGACAGAGTACCAGATATAGACGGGCGTTTTGCAGATTGCTTTCTTTAGTGTTAATTTAACTTACTGTAATTTAGTTAAGTTAAATTAACGCTGGAGATTGTTTGTGTGTGGATATTCAGTACTCTGTCCTCTTTGCCCAATAAACAATTCTTTCTTCTTTTTTTGTTAACATTATTTCTCTGAATGAGAGGTGGTGCCTTTGGGGGGGCAGTAATTAAAATTTAGTTGACTGGTGTGTGGTGTCGATCCCCCTGTGCTCTGTACTCTGTGTCACAATACTAACTACCTTACATGGGGCCATGCAAGTTGGGAATGATACAATTTTGAATTCACATGTACACCCCACCCATTGTGCAATACATGTGTTATATGGTGTACCCAACCATTGTCAGTTCCACAAGCATAACATTTGTCTTTGCACTGCCACGTTCATTCGGTGTATTCAGTGCACTGCACACCCCGAGGTTTGAGGCCGTTCGGTCAGACGAGGCCCGAGTTATGCACACAGAAAATGTGTTAATTAATAGATAGATATAGTTCACCGTCGCAACCTGTATCTCAGGGACTAAACGTAAAGAGGGGGAAAACCCATACTAAGGGCCTTAGGGCTTTTATAATGGACCAAACAATTTGGGAACCGGGAAATGGGAGACCAAGTAGGCGGTGCTATAGCCTGTCTAGTGTCTATCTGTACTGTAGCCCAGGAGGCACACTCCCTTACTGGCTACATAACAAAAGACAGACATGTTCTGTCAGCAGCTGAAAAGATTGTCTGTCAGTCTGTCTGCGGTCTGCCTTACTGTATCTGTCTCCTGAAACAACTTCTCCATCAATCACACTAAACCCTTGCTCTTGTGTCCCTGTCATTCCTCTCCCTTTTTACTTTTCTTTATACCGCATGTGGTTCTCACTCTGCCTCCTTCTCTTGCGTTGCTCTCTCTCCTCTGCCGATGTCAGACAGGCACTCTGTGTGAGGCTTTGCAATGACTCATCCAGGTGGAGGCATGTTAACGGTTCCATTTTAAGATCTTTGAATCCCAGCTACAGACCCTAGTGAACTGAAAGAATAAGGTCAAATATTAATTGAATGCATCTGAGGGTACTCTTTAAGTTGACTGACATTAAGCTTTGCTCTATTGTTTGGCTGCAGATATATCACCATTATGACATTTTACATGACGATTAATTGTCACTCAAATAATTGCGATTAATGATTTAATTGTGTTTTTGTCATTGACAGTTACATTTCTGTTTGGCTTTTAGGCTTTGAAGTTGCACATGGATGTTATGACACATAACCTAAATATACAAAGATATATAATACATATTTTACAACTTTATACTTTAAAAAGAACATTTATGCGACAAGTTGTGAGCTTGTAGATCGGCCATTTCCACTATTTTTGAAAATGCGATTTTGTCAAATAATTGCAATTAGACGTTTATGTAATAATTGTGACAGGCCTATATCAGTGTTCGAGGGTTAGCTTAATACATCTAGACTTTTCTATCATTTATGTATTTTTCATTCACTTGACTTTTAGTTTACGTCATGGTTACATGATACTGACCTATGCAGCCTTTTCATTGAATTTCTCAGGACATAATTATGAACTGATCCATTCCTTCACTGCTATACTGTGGAGAGCAGCAATGATGAGTTATGTTGTGATGATTGTTCTGTTGTACAATGGCCTCATGGTATGTTGTATAACATGTTTTCATGCTATAGTGTTTAAGGATGCCATTCAAACTATTTTTTTTTTTTTTATAAACCGATAACAATGTTGATTGCTAGGTAAAACCTGCTTCTGCTTTACACAGTGAACTTCTGCAGAAAAAAACGTCTTTGAAAGTTTGATGTTTGATGTTCGAAATCTCTGCTGTCAACGAGATCGAGTCTATTTTCAATTATTTTTTAATTGCCCTGAAGCCGTCAAGCCGACTACTGAAGATTGTATAGCAATTGCAATTAGCTATGCCTATGCCTGCCTGTCTTTTATCATGAGCACTTTAGTAAGTACCGGTAAGTGAGCCTTGCCTTGCCAATTGTTTTACTTAAGTAAAACAATTTATTTTTCCACCATGGTCTATATCCTCTCCACTACTTTTTTGGAGTGCTCGGATCAACTCTTGGCCTGGGATCCCACTGATCCTAGAAGCACCTTCAGCATTACTTTAGACTTTGTTTTATCTCCTCTTAGCACCCGGTTGGCTTCTGTGTTTTTCCACATAGGATTTGACTGTGTGTGTGTGTGTCTGTCTGTCTGTCTGTACAGCCAGTGAGACAGAATGACAACGCTTCTGGACCTGAAGAGCAGTGTGCTGAGGCAGGTGCAGAGGAGCCAGTCACTGAGGGGCCGTCGGGAGCCACCACCCTCTGCCAGCAGCCCGCTCACACACAGCCCTGGTCCCTTACCTCACAGGTAAAACACTGTCACAAATACTTTACACCAGTGGTTCTCAAACTTTTCAGGCCGCGACCCCCAAAATAATCATATTTTAACTGGGGACACCCCCCCCCCCCCCCACCCTGACGAGCACTAAGAGTTGAGGCATAATTACATATTGTATAAAACGGCTGTATTGTGAAAATAGCAGATCTACATGCTCACAACGCCTCACACAACGCAAATGTAGATCGAGCATGTAGAGGGAGAAATATATTTGACAATTTGGCCAATGTTTAATTTGTCATTTTAGAGGTATTAAAAAGTCCTTATATGGTCACTTTAGAAATGTGCAGATACCCTCTATACACTTAAACTTTATGTTGGTTTGTTTACTGTTGAGTGAGAAAACAATGTTGCACATTAAGCTAATCATCTGGGGACCCCCCAAAATAATTTGGGGACCCCGACCCACATGTTGAGAACCGCTGCTGTACACACACACGGACGCACATTATTGCCACACGGTCCTGGTTGGGAGGGCTATTTAAATTGGTTCCTTTGCTTTACTCTTTTGGCTCTTTAGTACAGTCACTGGAACCAAGGACAGGTGTTTTCAATTAGTCTAACATGGTTAAAATGGAGTTTGAAGTTCCCCTGGTTTGCCTGGGTCGTGGAAGTTCTTCTCTGTGGAGGATAACATTGGGTCGTCTTAAAATCGCCTCATACGGTATAAGCATTGTTGTCCAAAAATAAACAAACCGTCTCTGCGATATTGTTGGGGAGGTGGCTCTGTATCGTTTCCGATAGTCAGTCAGTCATATTTGATACAGTCTGTTTCTGGCGAAAATGTAACTAATTCGGCGGTGGTAACATTAGTGTTTTCTCGCTGTCAGTTGATTCTTCATATCCATATGAGTCAAACTGCAGTGATATTTTGTTTATTTTTGGAACACAGTTCATATATGACGCGATATAAAAATGCAGATTCAGAATGGGGGGAAAAACGCGACCCATGATGGGTATATTACGTCAGACTTCGGTGCTCTATTAAGGGATGGACAGACAGACAGACAGACAAACAGACAGACAGCAATTGATGTAAACCACATACACAATGTATCCTAGCAACAAGATAATGTCACTGTCCACCTGTTTAATTTAAGTCATTAGTGCCACTTTGCTACTTCATACAAAACAGTATATAGATAGACGCATATCCGTTGTAATTCATGTAAAAAATATCAATAGAAATGTGGTCTATATCTATTTAGGTTGAAGATTGTTAACACATGTATTATGGGTAAAATGTGATCTTTTGATAATTTTATTTTCTGTCTTGTTCTGAAGCTTGGTCTGACATCAAAGCCAAAAGTAATGAAGCTTATGTTTCTATAGCAACCCAGAAACAAGCTGCGTACAGAAAGTGTTTTGTTGGTGATATTGTATGCTTAGTCTACATCTTGTCTTGATAAAAGGGGTGTAGGGTACCCTGCAACTGTGTTGTACATCCATAATTGCCGTTTTTGAAGGACCACTTGAGTGCTACTCTAGACATACAAAGAACATGTTTATTGGCATATACTGGACAAGACAAAACAGCTGAATCTATTCTTCCATAAATTGCTTGCGCCATCAGCAAGGAACCTATTTTATCATGTCCATTCCTACAGCCATATTACCGTAGCTTCTCTCCCGCTAAGCAATCCATAGCATACAGTCAGTGGTTCTCAACCCTGTGGGCCAGGGTTTAGCGGCTAAACTTTAGCCCACTGATGGACTGTGAGAATATTGCAAGTGGGCCCCCAAATAATTGGCAAAACATTAAGATTGTAATGATAATATAACATGTGTGCATATCTTCATTTATTTTTATTTTTATCTTGCCAACTTACTGATGGTGTAGCTTTGACTGTGATGTTGTTCCATGCATCATGCTGTATCTGCCCTGCAGCACTTTTGTTTTTTTGCCCTGTAACCTGCATGTTCTACTGTCCATGGCGACTAGTCCGGGTTGTTTACCCAGGGCCCCGCAAATTCTGGAATGTTATAAACAATCGGAATGGAATTTGAAAAATCTCATAGATATATCTTGACATGACTAGTAAAAAGTGTGTTTTGAAGAATAATTGTGGAAAATCTAGTTTGCACAAATGGGGAGTTGTGTCATGATCCAAGGAATCTCCACAACCTATGGTTCAAGAGTCATCGGCCAACGTGAAGGGCCCCGTTTAGGGCAGAGGTTCTTCCTTGGCCTGGGAGTTTGCGTGCAAAGTTTCTCTGCGCACGATCGGTCCAACTGTGCCGGAGATTAGCTGTTCACGGATGGACGGACGGATAGGGGGGCGAAAACAGTCTCTGGCCTTCAGCCATCTGGCCTGGCGGAGACAACCAAATAAATGTTGTTTCCACAGGCTCACTCACTCTCATTAACAATGTAATTATTTTCATGATGCCCACCAAAATCAGGCAGTGGCGTCAGTTCAGCAAAAGCTAGGGTATGGCATGGTAAGATGAGTTCTCATGGAAAATAGGCATTACATTTTGGATAACACGGTTCTATTGTGAAAATAGCAGATCTACAACGCCTCGCGCTGTGAGCATGTAGATCGGCTATTTTCACAATGTCTGACGGTTTCTTGGGCAGCCTGGAATGTTTTTTCAAGTGCAGCTAAACTTAGCATGTTAAGGTGTCTCCACACCAAACAGCCTACAGGAGACTACTTCTGACTGTACACAGACTGCAAAGAACTGCAAAGAACTGCAAAAAACTAAGCACTTTTACTTTTTCAGACGACGCCGACTGTAGTTACTGTATGGCAGTGGTGCCAGGTCTGCTCGTTATAAGCAACGTTGATCCTGTTTTCCTATAATGTTGCTAGTTGTGGGTTGCTTTTGAAATCTTACCGACGGCCAGGGGCGACTGAACAAAACTGAGCAAGTCCAGTTTTCCAGTTTTCGGTCGATAACGTTCCCGACCCGCTGCCGAAAACCTGACGATGAGCTCCCGTTCGGCAACCGACGCTATCCGCCGCCTTCCGCCGCCGATTCGCGCCGAATCGGTTTGGTTAAAAGTGCCCTTTAGTAAACGTGCCACAATTAACAATAATGTATCGCACCTGCGGAACCTGGTAATATACCATTTTGTCAAGCTGGGGAGAATACAAGTGTGGAGAATATAATTATAATACCTTGTTAAAGTGACCATTATGTTAAACTTTGCATTTGTAGTTATTTTACTGTAATTTAACAACATAATAACCAGCGCAGATAGACAAAGAGACTTATATGGATTTATATTTAAGTATATTTAAAACTTTTATTTCCCCCCCTGGACCCAGGGTATGGCAGCTGCATACCCCTGCCATACCCAATTGATACGCCCCTGAATACTGGCCCACACCGCTGGCACCCTGATCACTGTCGGCTATGACTTCTCAGCACTAGAGATTGATATGCTATGAGTTAACGAGTGATTAACGCAGCGTTTTCCATATCTTGTAAATGAACTGGACAGCCATTGTGGAAATTAGAAGTGGAGATCACATTTCAATACATCCACACATAATTCCCAGCAGGTGTTTGTTTTGTTTAATGGCCTGCCCTTTTCGGTGTGTCATCTCCATTTAGAAGGGGTCCTGCTTTTTGATTCTTTGAGTGCCTTTGTGTTTTTGGTCTTTGACTCGCAAAATGTTAATGGATTTGAACTCCTCAGTGACACTGAAATGACATTCTTGTAGCTCATTGAGGAATAATGATTTGAAATTGTATTAATAGAAATAGTCATGCAAAGGTACTAATGTTTGACTTGTGTCATGATCATTTGGAGGATTTTGAACTGTCCACAGCCCTCCTATGAGACACAGACCAGGTAAACATGGTACCATATCATGGGCATTAGTAAGGACCAATTATATCAAGTACAAATAGGGAAGTTGTCCTTTAAAATACATAGCTGTATATTCTAATAGCATTGATTGCTATAGAGCAGGTGCCAACATTGGCACAGGGGAGGGTGATCACTGGCACCAGTGTGATCACCAGTGTGCATAAGTGTGAGAGAGTTAAATAGAAAAACATCTTGTCAGTTAAATTAAGTGCTCTCACATCTATATACAAATTACATTCTGCACATCATTCTACATAAGTGTTTGAAGATGGATCGACATAAGTCTCTGACTGGGGAGAGAGTCTGTGAGATAAGAGTCTAATAATCATTACATCCTGATGTGAAAGAAAATATTTCTAAAGAAGAAAAAGGTTATATATAAGTCTGAACCCAAGTCAACACTCAGAGTCACTATAGCAAGGTTTAAGACGAACAATGCGTTGTTTTATTTTCAACAATTAAACGTAAATTCTTCCTGTTAGGGGCTTTCAAAATAAACACAGCATCAGAACATCACAAGCTCCTGGGAACTCCATTCATTTAGCATTTTTTTAATCCTAGTTCATGCTAGGGGTGGGCGATATGGTGATAATTATCGTTGAGACGATACAATGTCTCCACGAGGTATCGTATATATCTTGATACAATTTAGGGAGCCTTGTAAAAAATCCTGTTTAATCGTTAATACGGAGATTCATTGCAGAAATCAATTTAAACCTACATTTTGGTCTAAATCAGTAGTTCTCAAACTTTAAAATGTCAAAGTCTCCACTTAACTCTGACAGTATACAAATGAAACTCATTTGTATACTGTCAGCGTTACATACCGGTACTTGTAAAGTTCAATTTAGACCTCCCAAAAGGAACCCAGAGAGTCTAGTTTTTGTCAAGTAACTTGAAAAGTAACCATAAAAACCAACATGAAAAAGAATCGTGATAAAATCGTGTATCGTGATACAGCTTGAGAAAATATCGTGATATTGTATTTTTCCATATCGCCCACCCCTATAGTTCATGTGCCCATGCATTGTTGCCTAAAAAAGAAAGAAACATTGCTATTAGAGCCACGATGAAACATATAGCACAATACGGCAGGGCAGAATACAAGTGGAGTCATTCGCTTACCGCCAGCTCAGGAGAGGTCTTCACAGGAGGAGAGCCAGGCACACAGTGAGGCTTAGCCCCTCTCTGGACCCTAGTAAACACTGTCTGGTCTCGGACAAATACAACGTTGCTCAGATGTTGTTGAGATTCTTCAAAGATACCTGAGAGAACTGCACTAGGCTACCGTGGAAACGCGTGGGAATCGGTGTGGGAAGTATTTTTAATCTATTTGTGAAAAATGCACTTCTTTTCCTCACGTCCCATATCCCGCGTTGGGGAGCTGAGTGGAGCCATGTGCTGGTAAATGAAACTGATTAAGGCCCCAAATACACAAAGATGATACACTGAGTAGTTTCCAAAACGTTTAAGGCCTGTCCTCCATAGTCTCTCCGAAACCAAACTTTTCTTCGGAGAGTTGTGACTTGCAGATTTCCCAACTCTAATGCAGTGTAATGCTTTTCAGAAGTCGCGAGTGACGTCATTTTGTAGTCGAACCGGACCTTTCCGACGAAAAGTTCAGTTTCGGGGAGACTATGGACAGGCCTTTACTGTGCAGACGAAAACGTCTCAAGAAATGCAAGTGTCTACATGAAACCACTGAGAACGGCAAGACCTTCTCCAGAACGCACCAAAACCACTTTAGTTTATATGCCAGGCCTTTGAGTGGCGCTGTAAAGCTGCCACAAAGCACCAAAAAGAGAGAAGAAGAGAGCGATGTTATTTTTTTTGCCCTTCTTTTTATCATGTCCACTTGTTGCTGAAGGAGGTACTGTGGGAGGGAGGAGTACAGTTTGCTGTAAAAACCCTATCGCACTCAGTAGCACAAATGCTTGCATGTCTGATGTTGTTGGAGGAGGGGAGGGGGGCTCGGCACATGCGGGTTAGGGAGAGGTTGTGCTGCAACGTCATAGCTTCAGGAATTATGCGTATTCGGCTGTACTTCCCGAGACGCGATGGCGCCGTCTTGGCGTCTTCAGATCGATTCACTCTGAGAGCCGCTTTCAAAGATGTGCGCCAGTTCTGTGTGGCAGAAAGCTCTAAACCAGGGGTCTTCAACGTTTTCAGGCCAAGGACCCCTTAGTTGAGAGAGAGAGATGAAGCAGGGACCCCCACAAGCTTTTCATAGATTCCATATAGTTTCATCGTTTGACAGCACAATCATCAGTGTATTTTGGATTCATGTCAATTTGTGTTTTCAGATATTTAACCACTTGAACCGTCAATACTTAATAAACTTGACCTTTCACGCTGTACTTAGTCTGCTCTTTTTCCGCTCTACACCAAACCTCTTTGCCGAAAATAGCCGACAACAACAAGCTCCCGACTGATAGCCGATCTACAAGCTGCCGAAAATTGGCGATCTACAAGCTCACAAGATCTGCTATTTTTGGCTACAGTTCTCAGAATATGGACACTATAGGGTTCAAGTTGTTAAATAAAAAGGATTGGAAGATTTGGAGGACCCCCTGTAGTAACTCCGAGGACCCCCTAGGGGTCCCGGACCCCCTGTTGAAGACCCCTGCTCTAAACGATAAAGAACTTGTGCAGAGTCACCTAAATTTGTTTTCGTATGGACGCTGTCACACCTCCCTTCAATCACTCTGCCCAGGGACTGGTGCTCTCCATGGTGCTGAGTCTTGCCGTCACTGTGTATACTGGCTCTGTGACAGTATCTCTCACCTGATCGGTGGTGCCCCGTGATATGGACATTCAAAATCAGTTGGACATATGATGTGGTGTCATGATTAAACTTAATGGTGTTATGGCACACTGACTTTTTTCACTTCTTGTCAAAAAGGTAGCTGACCTCTGCTATAGAGCAGAGGTCTTCAACAGGGGGTCCGGGACCCCTAGGGGGTCCTCAGAGTTACTACAGGGGGTCCTCCAAATCTTCCAATCCTTTTTATATTAACGACTTGAACCCTAGTGTCCATATTCTGAGAAAAATAGCAGATCTACAAGCTCACAATGTCTCGCGCTGTGAGGCGTTGTGAGCTTGTAGATCGGCTATTTTCGGCAAAGAGGTTTGGTGTAGAGGGGAAAAAGAGCAGACTAAGTACAGAGTGAAAGGTCAAGTTTATTAAGTATTGACGGTTCAAGCGGTTAAATATCTGAAAACACAAATTGACATGAATCCAAAATACACTGATGATTGTGCTGTCAAACGATAAAACTATATGGAATCTATGATAAGGGGTCCCTGCTTCATCTCTCTCTCAACTAAGGGGTCCTTGGTCTGAAAACGTTGAAGACCTCTGCTATAGAGTGTTTGTTCAGTAACAGGGTTCTCCTTGTCTTACCAGCTCTTTAGTGAACAGAAGATACATTTACACATCAGGATACACATTTAGAAAGAAATGAGCAGACAACATTGGAAATGGAACATTATGAATTTGAAGCTGATAAATAGATTCTCTGATTGGCTGTAATTGGCAACCCACCTGATTTTTCTTCTTTTTTTTCTGAACTCAATTACACCCCAAAAACCTGAACTTTGAACATCCAGTGGACTTTCTGTGGTCTGGGGCTTTCTGATTAATTGGGCTCAGAAAAGCGAAATGATTGGCCCTCTGTCTTTGATGTCACAGTCCCTTAATCCCACCCTCCGTCCTCCCAGCCACTCCACTCCCCCCTGCCCTCTCTTTCTCCCCCAGTGGGGGCCTAGCAGAGGCGATGATTGACAGGCAAAATCCCTCAACCGTGACACCCACAGGCAAAAGGTATATTTTTTCAGAGCAACTGAAAAGACCTTAGAACACAGAGAGAGAGAGAGAGAGAGAGAGAGAGAGAGAGAGAGAGAGAGAGAGAGAGAGAGAGAGAGAGAGACTGCCATGATTCACTGGAGTGGTTTTTTCAGTTAAAACCTTGTTTGAAGACCATGATAAAGACTTTTATGTTTTGAAAAAACACCATTTCATGAGACCTTTAACACTCCCGCTGCTAAACACGTCCAGGAACGTGATACGAATTATGGGGCAGCGGCGCCACGGCCACGTTGTCATGTCCAGGGACGTGTTACATGAAAAACGTGTTACCTGAAAAACCTTTTGGGACTTTTACATGTAACAGAGTATTTCTACATACAGTACCTACATATTGATACTTTTACTTAAGTAAAATATTTGAGTAGCCTATCTTTTCCACCACTACCTCTGAGGACTTCTCTCTTCTTTGTGATTGCATGCTGTGAGGTGAGGAGGAGTGGGGGGGGGGGGGGGGGGGGTTTCATTAACCACCTTAAGACCAGGTACGCATTATTACGCATTATTACTTCAACCATTATGTTATGCTTTAACCAGTGAAAAATAGCAGATATACAAGCTCACAGCGCGGCACCGAGTGCCGCGCTGTGAGCTTGTTCAGTTCTATTTTTATTTGTGGACATTTGTCTTTGAATATCTTTTACCCGATACTATACATTTCTTCTAAATCCTTCTAAGGTTTTTGAAAAACGCATGTTTCTACGTCAGTGGTTCTCAAACTTTTTCACGTCAAGGACCCCTAGAATTATATGTATTTGGCCGCCGACCCCGTCGCGGACCTCCAGAAGCAAATATTTTAGAGTTACAAATGTTCACTTTAAAAAAAATAGCCGATCCACAAGCTCGCAGCACGCGCTGGGAGCTTGTATATTTGCTATTTTTCAATAGCTAAAGTATAAAACAATTCCAGGTCTTGATGGGTTAATGCCGGGGGGACACGAGCAACCTGAACAGACTGGTCAGGAAAGCTGGCCCCCTCGAGGGGGGCTACCCTACCCTGCCCTAGGACTGGAGGAGGTGATGAGGGTGCGTGTAGTGAGGAAGCTGGACTCTATTATGGATGCTTTGGATGGACAACCACTCAAGCCCCCGTGGCTTGGAGATTGTGGCTAGGTTTAGCAGCAGGGGCAATGATAGATTCATCTTCCCCGCGGGGACAACCAGTCCTTTGCTAGCTATGAAGATAGTATTACAAGGCACGCTATTGTCGCTCAGCTCGCTCAGTGTATAGACCACCGTTTCCCAAACAGTGGACCGGGACCCATTTGTGGGTCACGGACCAATTTTTATGGGTCACAACTCACAACTTTTATTTTCCTACATTT
Organism: Nannobrachium achirus; assembly: GCF_963921795.1. Classification (NCBI taxonomy): domain Eukaryota; kingdom Metazoa; phylum Chordata; class Actinopteri; order Myctophiformes; family Myctophidae; genus Nannobrachium; species Nannobrachium achirus. The sequence continues at coordinate 43,589,901 of NC_137813.1, forward strand.
CAAAA